>NC_041397.2:147810203-148120203 GCF_900747795.2 Erpetoichthys calabaricus
TGGAGCCAATCCCGGCCAACACAGGGCACAAGGCAGGAAACAATCCTGGGTTTTTATCTTTATTTTATTTTATTGTAGAATCAACTCCTATCTGCGCACACTAGGGCGGCTGTGGGCGGATGCGTATGGTGTATTCACTCCACGTTATCGTGCATTGCGCTGTCACTGGTATTTTGATAAAAGAATTTGAACAACATATAAGAAGCGTATAAATTATTAAACAGTAAAACATTAACATTTAAGAAGTAAAGTTACATTAAGTACTACTGCAGTGCCTTCGGGTATACCTCATTTTTTGTTTGCTCATTACATGCTTAAATGTATACATTTTTTGGTGCACCTACCCGAAAACACGCGACATATAACCGAGCGTGGGAGAAGCATGGATTTTAAACACGCGTTGAGTTCATCTGCTGGTCTCCCTCGTGAAATAACTGGTAATGTTTGACTAAAATCTACAGCGAGTAAAACGACATTACCTCCTATTTTTTTTTTTACGATCTCTGAGATCTTGCTTTTTTCGGTTCAAGGCTTCATAAGCTCTTTTATGTTCTATGGTGTACTTATCCCAAGCCATCATCTTTGAATGTTGCAAGACTTTTGCCTTGTATGTAGATCGGGGTAATTACATTCATTGCATTCCTAGTCTGAATCATAATCCGATTGTATGGGTGGTTACCTGGCACTGTAGGGTTGCTACCCGTCCTTTAAAATACGGAATCGTCCCGTATTTGAGAATGAAATTGCGCGTCCCGTTTTTGAATCAATACGGGACGAAATTTGTCCCGTATTTTTTTTTATCATTTTTTTTAAAGCAGCGTCTCATGCAAATCATCCCACACGCATTTTATGAAGATGCCTCCTTTCCTACTTTTGATTGGGTAATACTTGACATCATCGTTAGTTTGATTGGTCTTTTTAACTGTCCAGTGAGGAGGGCGGGTCTTTTAAGTAGAGTCTGCAAACTGTTGGCACTGGGATGTGGCACCCGCTGCAGTATGCGTCCCTTATTTTTTTGTATTAAAAGTGGTAACCCTACCTGGGAGGTAACACTTATGTTTGGTCATGAAGTCGTCTAAAATCAGCCACGTGCCCTCTTTTAATTGTGAGAAGCAGATATATATAGCGAAATTCTCGCGCTTCGTTGCGGCGAAGTACTGCTTTTAATTTTTTAAGAAGAAAGTAAAACCTTTTTAAACGGATCGAAAATATATCAATAACAATTTGTTAAGGATCTGTTTTTTTGTGAACCTCGCTTTTCACAGCTGTCCCGCTACAGCGTGTGTTTCGTTTATTTGACAGTATGTAGATCGTGGTAATTAAATTCATGGCATTCGTTTTCTGAATCACAATCTGACTGTATGGATGGTTACCTGCCAGGTTACGCTTGTTGTTCGGTCAGGAAATCGTCTTACATCCGCCATGTGCCCTCTTTCTGTTCCCAGAAGCTGATCATAGAATGGTTTTAATAGTTGACTTTCAAATAATGCAAAGAGTATGCGACATGTGTTTCTCCTTAATTCTGGGCTCATCAGGCATTCACACTCACTGCATCCCCTCTCGAGAATCGAATATTGTCAGCGCCAGAGTTGAAGCCCCTAACGTTGCGGTCAGCAAGTGGGCTAACATCCGCCATGTGCCGTCTTTCAGTTGCGAGAGGCAGATCATAGAATGGTTGAAACTGTTGCCCCTAACGTTGCGCTACGGCGTATGGTTCATTTATACCTCGTGTCTTCTCATTAAACTTTTATCTCGCGAATATGTTATTGCAATCCGCAGCGGGAGCGTTTCTATAAACTTAATTTAAACTTACGTTTTACACCGTGCTTTGTTTCCCTTATGAACATGCTTGTATGCTTCACTCGCTCCCTTCTCAATTGTTTAATGAATTTTTTGTTCTTCGCTGTTTGCGGCTCCTCCTTCATTTGTCCCTACTGCGTTCACAGTCTTTTCACGTGATTACATGGGAGGCGTGATGCCGTGACACTCAACTCCTCCTCCCACGGCCATCGAGCTGCCGTCCATTACAGTATATTGTGAAAAAAGAGGTTCCAGTTATGACCATTACGCATTGAATTTCGAAATGAAACCTGCCTAACTTTTGTAAGTAAGCTGTAAGGAATCAGCCTGCCAAATTTCAGCCTTCCACCTACATGGGAAGTTGCAGAATTAGTGATGAGTCAGTCAGTCAGTCAGTCAATCAGTCAGTCAGTCAGTCAGTCAGTGAGTCAGTGAGGGCTTTGCCTTTTATTAGTATAGATATACTGTATATATGAACCTCTGCGGTGGGTTGGCACCCTGCCTGGGATTGGTCCCTGCCTTGTGCCCTGTGTTGGCTGGGATTGGCTCCAGCAGACCCCTGTGACCATGTGTTCGGATTCAGCGGGTTGGAAAATGGATGGATGGATATATGAACCTGTCATGATTGTGGCAAAATTTTATAAAACAAAACTTAGTGTCCACAAGGTCATAGTTTACAGATTCAAGGAGTCAATTCCTGTGTGTCTACAAGTTTATTATGAAAGCAAGAGAGGAACATCTGCCCTGTCTATCTTAGGTTGAACTGGTCTTAGTAGTTAATGTGCTTCCTGTACAAATGTAAAAGCTGTCTTCACAGAGTTGACTTAGTGCTTTGTTCTCAAAACAGCCATGCATCAAAAAAGCGATTGTTAAGAGATCTAAAGTAGAAGGCAGTATGGAGCTGCATAACTTTCAATTTTACAACAAATGAGCTGCAAATATTCACACAATAATGTTTTGGAAATTGGCAAAAATTCACAAATCTATACAAATTTGATTTGCAGTGGAAAAGAAATCCTGTTCCAAATCTTCTTTGTGTGCTCTACTCTGTGCTCCAGTCAACACTAATTATCATAAATTTAAAAGCAACCCCCGTCCTCCATCTCTTATTAAAGGTATGCAACCAATGTAGGAAACATTTTAAGGCAAATAAGGTCTTATCTGTTGCTTCTGCAATCATTCTTTTCAAGCTTCTCTAACCTATGCAGTATTCATCCTACAGAAAATGCTGAGGATTGTGCCATTTAGAGATCTCTATACTGATACTGTATTTGCATCTATTTGAAAAGTTTAGCTTCAAATTTAATCATCCAGCTTTGCATGTTTTTCTTATGTACAAATTAAAAACCTTGTTAAAAGCAACCTATCCAATTTCCCACACCTCTAACTCATATCTATTCATAAAGAGATATTGGCTAGTCTGTGTGAAATTTAGACACCATCTCTAGAACATTTTAAAATAATTAAAAGAATTTACCCTTTAATGATCTTAGGAAAATATTGGAAAGGTATCTCTCAATTAAAATTTCTGTGAAGGAATAGATTGCTGTTTAATGAATACATTCTGTTTCATCATGCAACTAGCACTCCATAATTCAGGTAAACATTTTTCATTGATCACATATCTCCCGTGTATCTGGAGTACTACCAGATGGGTTTAAATTAAGTTTTAATATTCTATACCACACTTAAACGCATAGATGTATTTTGCTCAAATGGAAGATTTCTAGTCCACCTCCTATAACTTGATGGATAAAGTATATTATCTCAAATTAGAAAAAATAAATTTTCTTTAAGAGGATTTGTTCAATTGTTTTTCAAAAGGTGGCAAGGATGCATTAACATAATTCTACAGTAAGCATGCTAGGCCTCTGTTTAATTTTCTTATTCTACTTGCTGTTTTGTCAAACATAAAGAACTATCTTAGATGTGGCTCTCGAGACTGATTTCTCTATTTTTCTTTCTTTTTTAATGGGGTCTAAATGTTGATTCTTTTGATAAATTTTTAAAACAGTGTTGTTTTTGCTGTTTTAAATGTAGTTCTTTGATTCAGTTATATTCTGTTGTAATGTTTTATTTTCAAATGACAGGGAAAAAATGATACAGTAATTTGGTAACTGGGTTTAGTGGGCACAATGTGTCATCTGACCTTGCATTCCATGTGCCATATTTTCTATTAGAGAATAGCCTTGGTGCAGTATAAATAAACCCCTAGATTTAGAAGAAAGTACTTAGTTACTTAATAATAAACTTATCAATCCTCCATCACACCTTCCCAGATGCAGCACATATTTAGAGCAGTTGAGGCCTCTAACATGACTCCTCAGCAAATGCAAAATCTAAAGCAGAACAAATCTTACTCCAAAAGTTTCTAATAAATATTCCATTACATTTATAGAAATTAGAAATATAGATGTACCCATTCAAATTTGTATTTAACATCTTAGTTTCTATCTCCCTTTTAATAATATACTGTGAATGATATATTAGTTAAAACACTAAAAAATGTCAAAACTTTTGTTAATATAATAAAAATTATACTAAAATATAACAGTAAAAATGATAAGGTATAAGGGTAATATTAACTGTATATATTCATGGGATTAGCAATTGTGATAAAGCTGTAACTATGGTAAAACTACTAATAAAAGTAATAGAAAAATGCCTAGCATATTATCTCAATTATTTCCTAATTTTTTGGCAATTTTAAAGATTAGATCTATTTTACTATTGCTTATTACCTTGAAAATGCTATTAAAGTACACCATTTTCAAACTGCAAAAGACAAATATGGCAGATTACTGCTTATTAAAGTGCTGGAAGAAGTACTGTCAAAAACTGAATACATTTAACAAATTTTAGCAAAGCAATGTAAGTACATTTTTTCATTGTAAAACATTATTTGCACCATATTGCAAAGTACCACTTACTTTATAAAAATGTTGTGCTGTCCTTTAGTCTTCTGCCACATTATAAATTGCATATTAATGTACATGTATTGGTTAGAAACAGGATGAAGAATGAAATCTTTTAGACACTTTTTGTAAGTTAAATTTGTTTAATCGATCCAGTTTTAAATTTTAAAACTTAAATGAAGAAATCAATTGTAATCATTAAACAACCAAAGAAAGATAAAGGAGCAGTGAATAATGAAAAATAAAAGCTTGTCCTGGATTCTTACGTATTGAACAAATATTTAGAAAGCGATCATAGCTTTAATGTACCATAAATTAACATAACTAGCAAACCAGAATAAAATAAAACAAACATTGAAGTAGAGATATGTTTCAGTATTTTGCATTACAAGGGCTTATTGTTATGACTGATACATACATATATATATAAACATATATATATATATAAATATATATATATATATATATATATATATATATATATATATATACAGTATATATATATATATATATGTTTATATAATGATGTGTGTGTGTGGTATATGTATATATATATATATATATATATATATATATATATATATATATATATATATATATGTGTGTGTGTGTGTGTGTGTGTGCGTGCTTGTGCGTGTGTGTGTGTGTGTGTGTGTGTGTGTGTGTGTGTGTGTGTGTGTGTGTGTGTGTGTGTGTGTGTGTGTGTAGTTGTTTTACAAGAAATGGTTCCCCATTATGGGAATTGTATGCTGTTTTATTTTATGTGGGAATTTTATATTATTTATATATCTGTCAGTTGTACTCTCAAAAACTTCAAAATAAAGTCTGGTATCCTGGACATTTTAAACTACAGCAAGAACTGGAGATCTACAAATTGCCAAAAACTGAATAAATTAAACAAATTTTAGCAAAGCAATATAAGTAAAAATTTTCATTGTGCCACTTACTTTATAAAAATGCTGTGGTGTCATTTGGTCTTCTGCCTCATTATAAATTGCATATTAATCCAGATATACGCAATAAACAAATTTCTATATATTCCTAAAAACTGCAGGGTTTTCTGTAAAATGTCAAAAAAGGCACAGATGTAACTGAGTTATTTTTTAGACCAATTCTTATTCATATTGGAATGTATGAAATGTTTTAAGTATATAGTAAAAGTCATCCTGCAGTTGTTTTGAAAATGCACACATAAATGAAAGTTTCTGCATGCCCAACATTGATTGTACAGATTAGCGGCAGTTAAACCAAAATGACTCGTGATAACAATCTGATGTTATTGTGTCCTGTATTGCAACATTGCTATACAACAATTAAAGTTACATGTATCTCTTTACTTTTTAGCCAAAAAATAAAGTTTGTTCATTTTTCTACATTTGGTGGGGTAGCAGAATACATAACTCACCAAGGGCCCCACAATTGGTCAGTGGTAGGAATTAAACCAGTAAATTCTGTGGTTTCTAGCTCAGTTAGCCACTAGCCCACAACAAATAATAAAGTAAAGCTGCTATTTTCTATTATACTTAACAGGTGTTGAAAAAAATTAAATGTGGCACTTCTTAATTCAATAAAAAGAAACTCCAAGTGATGCATACAAATTTGACATAATATACATTATGCAGTATATATGTTAAATTCCTAATCATTGATCTCATTTAGATAATATATTAATTCGGTAAATGTGTGTATTCTAAAAAAAATTATAAATTACACTATAAAGGAAATATTTAATTGTTTTTATTGGATTATGTCAGACTGTTGGATATTTAGTAGTTAATTTCTATACACTGTTTTCCAAAAGGAGTTCAAGTTACAGATATTAATGTTACAATATAACATAGACACTAGTCAAATACAAACATGTACAATCTTAAAAAGCAATAGAATACAGGAAAACACCGTATTGATGAGGTTTAAACTTATTAAAGAGAATGTAAAACCTCAGTACATTCTAAGGATATTGACATGACTGGTCAATCTGCATTCCCAGGTTAACACTTTGAATGCTATCCAGCACAGTGTTTTGTGTTGTGCCCAGTTCTTCTGAAACAGACTCTGCTCCCACCAACATTGAAATGGACTGAGCATACTGGAATGAATGGAAAGATAGAAATTACTACTGTTAACCATATATCAAGAAAATGGATGAAAACTATACATTGAAAAACTGTCTATGTGACATAATCAGGGTTCCCACTCTTTTTAAGGAATCATTTTCCAGGACATTTCCAGGAGCTTTTTCCAGAAATTCATGACAGGATCTGGTCATACAGTCATACACTTTAGTCGCAGGCTTAACGCCATTTTAATTTCTCTTTGATTATGCAGGGACTTAGTGTCACCAATATGCTAAATTACATAAAGGCAACACCAATTAATGCACTGATGTATAATGGAGTTGTTTGACCTCTTTTTGTTACACACTGTTTTAAACTGCAAAACTCTTTTAAAGAAATAAATGCCTCTTGGATTGTGGAAAACTATCCAAACACTGACATATACTGAGCAATTCCATAATGTTCAGTATAGAGCTGTTGATGACACCATGAAATAGGCTACCATAGTGACCTAATTTCAGTAAAAGTTACTTGCATATTACATATTATGTCATTGTTTGTGTCAAATAAATTTATGTACAATGTTTGTATTAGGGGCGGCACGGTGGCGCAGTGGGTAGCGCTGCTGCCTCGCAGTTGGGTGATCTGGGGACCTGGGTTCGCTTCCCGGGTCCTCCCTGCGTGGAGTTTGCATGTTCTCCCCGTGTCTGTGTGGGTTTCCTTAGGGAGCTCCGGTTTCCTCCCACAGTCCAAAGACATGCAGGTTAGGTGGATTGATGATTCTAAATTAGCCCTAGTGTGTGCTGTGGGTGTGTTTGTGTGTGTGTCCTGCGGTGGGTTGGCACCCTGCCCGGGATTGGTTCCCTGCCCTGTGTTGGCTGGGATTGGCTCCAGCAGACCCCCGTGACCCTGTGTTCGGATTCAGCGGGTTAGAAAATGGATGGATGGATGTTTGTATTAAACAAAACTGCATAAAGCCAATTTATTGCCTATATCATGTGTATGATGCCTATAACACTAATATATGCAACAATTGGCATGCGACAAAACAAAGTCAGAGTTAACTTTCAACTGGTAGCTTTACTGGGAATACAGCAGCTGTAGAATTTGCATAAGTCAACGACAAAGATTATAATAAAGAACTTTGTGGGAAAAGAAGCAAAATACATCCATTTTAAATCATGATAGCCTTGCCATCAAGTCCTGAGTTGAAAACTTGGTTAAACTAGAAAGAATACTAGGAACAAAGGATAAGAGCCTGAACTCCAGTATATTGGAAAAAAAAACAATCTATAAGTCACTGTAGTGTAACCTATGAAAAAGGCATCTGGTGTAGGCCTAGGTTTAGAAACAATGCTGGTGTTGCTCCTTGAGGTCTGATAAAACTGCATCCAGACCGATGACCTCTTTTTCTTTTTTTCAGCAACACTTTTACGATAGGCATTAGATTTTGTGAGCAGTGTAAAGTCCTGTTTTCTCTCAGCCTTCTCTGCCATTGCATCTGCTTCTTCTTGCATTGCCTCAATGCTAGTGATTATTTTCTGTCTCTGCTGCCACTTTTGTAATTTCAGAGCGGAGCTCTTCTCTTTGCTTGTCATTTTCAGTTCCCTTTTTCTTCTTTTTTTCATCATCAAGGTATTTTACATATCGCATCCTGGCATTTCTGCAATGCTGTAAAAGGGGCTTTGGCAATACTCCATCAAATGAGCCACCAGTCAAAGAATCATTTATAAATATAATTGCCTATACATGTCTCAGTAGGTGGAGACATTGCGCAGCAGAGGCCACGACCTAGCTCAGCTGTCATCATATCTAGACTTACGAACAGCAAGCAGTTTCAAACAGAAAAATTAAAAAGCAAAAACAGAAATAAAATTCCAGGACAAGAAGGATTATTTCCAGGACATTTGGCCATTTCGATCAGTTTCCAGGTCATTTCAATGACTGGAAAATAACCCTCAAAATTTTCAGGTTTTCCAGGTTTTCCAGGACGCGTGGGAACCCTGATAATGTTTTTAAATATCAAAATAAAATTTTACGCAAGTAGCTAATGTGTTCTTTTGGAAGAAGTTCCATTTTGAAGAACAACTGACACAAAGTTTCTTTTGCAAATTAAAATGCTTCTATTATACTGTATGTTATATTAAGTAAGTGGATAGTTCTTGGACTTTCTCCAGAACAATCCAATACCCTTTTCAGATCATTAAAAAAAGAAAAAGGTACACATTTCATGAACTATTGGCCCCTGTGTTTGAAGTCGCTAATATTGCCCCGGTTCCATCCTGCCTCTTTGATATCTGAGACCTTGCGTGAGTAAAAAAGCATAATCTGAACACATATTGTGTATTCTAGAGTTCAATCCAAATGTACTGGTTTGAATATTACTTTGTCTGTTCGTGCAGGAGCAAATTCAGTTAATTTTTCCCTAATATTTTTAAATCAATACTGCTTTGTTGGTCCAAATCACTGGGTGCAACTCCAGAGTGGTAGAGAGTCCAGCCCCTCTCAAGGAGATTGGTTCCAGAGTCCAAGCTGTGCGTTGAGGTGAGTCCGACTATATCTAGCCGGAACCTCTCAACCTCGCGCACTAGCTCAGGCTCCTTCCCCTTCAGAGAGGTGACATTCCACGTCTCAAGAGCCAGCTTCTGTAGCCGAGGATCGGACCGCCAAGGTCCCTGCCTTCGGCCACCACCTAACTCACACTGCACCCGACCTCCTTGGCCCCTCTCATATGTGGTGAGCCCATGGGAAGGGGGACCCACGTTGCCTCTTCGGGCTGTGCCCGGCCGAGCCCCATGGGTGCAGGCCCGGCCACCAGGCGCTCGCCATCGAGCCCCACCTCCAGGCCTGGCTCTAGAGGGGGGCCCCGGTGACCCGCGTCCGGGCAAGGGAAAACGCCGTCCAAAGTTTTGTTTCATCATAGGAGGTTTGAACCGCTCTTTGTCTCATCCCTCACCTAGGACCAGTTTGCCTTGGGTGACCCTACCAGGGGCATAAAGCCCCGGACAACAGAGCTCCTAGGATCATTGGGACACGTAAACCCCTCCACCACGATAAGGTGGCGGTTAAAGGAGGGGACATTAAGGAACATTATTCTGAAAATGTTCCACAGCTTGTAGACAGTTTTTTTTTTGCAGAGTGGTGAATCTCTGCCCATCTTTATTTCCGAGAGACACTGCCTCTCTAAGATGTTCTTTTTTCAACCCAATCATGTTACTGACCTGTTGCCATTTCACCTAAAGAGTTGCAAAATGTTCCTCCAGCTGTTTCTTTTTAGTATCACTTACTTTCACAGTCTTTTGTTGCCCCTGTCCCAACTTTTTTAAGACATTCTGTTGCCATCAAATTCAAAATGAGCTGATATTCTTCATGAAATTGTAAAATATCTCACTTTCAACATGTTTACAATGTTCTATTATAAATAAAATATGGGTTTATGAGATTTACAAATCATTACATTCTGTTTTTATTTACATTTTACACAGTACCCCAACTTTTTTGGAATTGGGGTTGTAAATAATAAGCCAGCACTGTGGTTTACATAAAATGTACAGGTTAGGGTGACTGATCTTATCATGGCCAGTATGAGCGGATAAATGAGTACCCTTCTTAATTTACTGCTGTTCCATCTAGGTTTGTACTTTGTGCCTTGTGCTGCTGGGATATGCCCAAACTTTCTATAACCTGGGGCTAAAATAATTGGATGCAGAAAACTATGTTTTGTAAGGGCAAGCATCACAAATTTAAATTGTACAGCTGCATATCTTTCAAATTAAAAATAAACCCATTGTTTTTGTGTTGCTTTTGTACAACTCGGTTTAATGCTACTTAAGACCTGAGACTGCTTTTAACATGGGACTTGCACATCTTCTATCGCCACAATCTTCTTGAGGAATGAGGCGGTGTTTAGTATTACAACCCACTTTTTGCCATAAATACAGAATGACAAAGGTTGATATTCACCAGATCTATAAAATGATTATAATATAAATTACACCATACACATTTTTGAAAAATGTGCAAAAGCCACACATAGATCATTTTGTTGTCATCCATGGCCACAAATATTTACAGACACAGCAGAAGAACAGCAAAAGAACCCTACAGAAATATTAAGTACTTGCAATCTTCACAGAAGGCACTAAGAACTGATCTTGGACCTATGCAATGTACTGTGACGAAAGGCCTTATTGATTTATTATCTTAAAATTTGCTTTAACCAATGGCACTTGATATGGTTGGTATTTTACAGTATGTCTAAAAAGCAGAAGAAAATACCTGAAAATGTTATTATTTATAACATGATTTTAAAAATCCAACATATAATCAAGTACTATGACATGACATATGTTATTCAGTCTTTATGCAAATTGTATATTTTCTTTAGTACTATGCCAGTTTGAATTAAGATCTGAAACCATTAAAAACTGATTATCATAGCGATATATTCCTTATTAGCAAAGGTATAACACCCACATCCAAATCAGTCAGTCAGTCATCTTCTAACCCGCTTAGTTCTGAAAAGGGTGAAGGTCAGGTGAATTTGCAATTCTAAATTGGCCCTAGTGTGTGGTTGGGGTGTATGTGTGCGTGTGTGTGTGTGTGCGTGTGTGTGTGTGTGCGTGTGTGCCTTGCAATGGACTGGCGCCTTGTCCTGCCTTGTACCCTATGCTGACTGGAATAGATTCCAGCAGACCCACACCCAAATACTAGGAAAAAATTAAGTTACATTCATTACATGATTTGACAGCACACATTTTAAAAATAAAACTCTTTCTCAAGGGTTGGTCTTTAAATTCAGTTTTTCACCAGCTAAACCTCAGTAGTTTTTACCACTGCCACGGCTTCAACAAAAAGGTAAAAACAATTTCAACTACTACAATTTACTATGCTTAATACAAATATGGCTTAGAATTATTAACTATAACTTTCGAATAATGTATCAATTACGTGGTCTTTTATAATATACGAAATGGATGTTATGAACAATATATAAATATATTTTAACACTAACAAATCGGTAACTGTGCTTTATATATTTCAAGTCTGCCTGTAAAGTAGTTCTTTAATAATTTTTAAAAATTAATGGTTATACTGTAGTCATAAATGTATACGAACATGTATATGGTCACATTTGAGAAATTACTTTATACAATACGTACATGGCATGTTACTATACTGTAAGAACAAATATTGTGTACAGTCATTGAATCACATTTGAATAGCACAAGCATGATGACCCAGTTACCATGCCTGAAGTAAATACTGAAAGTCCTTTTTTTTAATAAAATATAGAGGGACAAGGTGCATGACAAGAGGCTTTCAATAGTCATAAAGTATATAAAAGCATTTATTTTGTGTTTTGTTTCGTGACAAATGGAAATGTATTTGGTTGCTCAAAATTCTGCTGTAGCTGTTGACTCACAGTTGCAAACGTTTATACTTGGTTAAAACAGAAATAGCTTAAACTGATGAGAAAATTTACTTTAAAATAGATTGCAGCAATGGTTAAGAATAAACACTTTTCTAACTGCATGTTGCCGTTCATTACTTCCTTGCACAGAAGACTGAAAAGTCAGACTTGGGCTTGTCACCACATTTCCTGTTTGCAACAGAAAAAGGCTGAGAAGAAACAAAAATAGAACAGAATATTTTCAGGTATTCAGGAGTAGCTGGAATAGAACTTTGCAGACAATGAGAACCTGGTGAAAACCTTTTCAATGGTACGGATTCTAAGTTGCTGCTGATAACGAATAGTACAGAGCAATTCTTTCTGGGTTGTGGCAGACAGCATATTGTAACTATTTTCAAATTCTTTGTAAAACTGGACATGCATAACAGAATAGAATGTACTTACTTGTATAGTGTAACACTTCATAGCAGAAAACTTATTTCATAAAGTCAATTGATGCACTGCTAGATCATCATACAGCAGCTGTAAAGAAAAGCCATTTCATTTTCAACAGTTTAAGGTATGAGACGTCTCACTTTACTACGTACTGAAAGCTATTGTTGTCAATTTGCATATTACTATATAATATAAATACTTAGTTTTACCATTCAATAAACAAATTACTGTCAGAAAATATTAAATCTAAGACGGTTTAGTCTTCTGTTTAAAACAGTATTTGTGTACATTCTTATGTCGGAAAAGCAAAAGATAAATATCATTTTCACTTTTGTATAGAGTACATCAAAATTTAATAGTGTGCTTATCATGTTTTTCACAAATAAAAATTTTAATTCTTAAAATGAGCATACACAAAACAGTATAACTTAATACAATATAATTTTAAATTTTAATTACATTTAAGTGTCGTGTAGCTTTGTGGGTAGGGAATACAAACAATGTCTTTATTTCTGTATTTGATTTAGATAATAAAGAGATAAATATAATAAAGTAAAGCTTGCAAAGTAAACTTTATGGTTTAGAATATTAATTTGGTAAAAAGTCTGTATTACAATGACTCTGTTCCTTTCTGCTTTATTTTCCTCAAATCAGTGTACTGCATATACCCATACAACTGTTCAGCAGGAAGGAGGTGGCGAGGATACTGAAAACAATTATTTGTTTTCTTGCATTCCACAAATTACTGGATCAACTAGTCAAAAATCTCTGAATTACAAAATATAATTCAATTAACATTAATGACTGGCTAGCAACTGATAAGTTAAATATGTGATTTACTTTGGTTTCATAATCAACAATTATGCCTTGAAAGGTGTCCAATTCAGATTTGATTCTTATTATTAAGCTCTGCCTTGGATACTGTATTAAGTCCAGTATTTTAACGTAATATTTCAAGTGTGTATTTACGCATTGCATGTCCTTTGTCCACTTGTTCTTTTAGAAGTACTTTTCCATTCTATTTAAACTATAACAATTGACTATAAGTTTCAGAGAAGCATGATCCAGTACTGTGGTTTTACAAAGGTGCTTTCAGTTTTTATTTCTGCACATTAGTGAAATAAGATGCTTTTGTTCCAAAAGGGTTATACTAAAAGCAATATATAATTATGAAATATACATGTACATATAACTAACTACACATATTTAAACTGAATATGTTATCTTTGTGAAAAACAGATTATAGAGTTTACTTGGAATTTTAAGGTATTAAACTTTATCTTATTGTTAGCATTTAAAAGATAGAAAAAACATTTTAGGTTCTCTTAAAATGAAGTTACTATTTTCAATATTTTCAATTTAAAACCATAATCTGGTGTTTTATTTTAATATAGCGTACTTAAAAAATTTCAGAGCCCATTTACATTTAACTTATAATATCTCAATATATGACAAAAACACAAATTATAAATGTTGCACATAATTATACATATATGCACACATAAATATATGTATGCGTATATATATATATATATATATATATATATATATATATATATATATATATATATATATATATATATAAAATATATTGATCATTTATTTTAATAGGTTCTTCTCATGCAAGTAATGCATTCAAGCGGAGACCTTTTGACAGCGTAGGAGAGGAAAATAAAATTCCAGTTTGCAAACAACTACACAGAAAAAATTTTGGTCCTTATGATCATTAGTAATAGACCAGTCAACGTCCATCCAACCTAGGGCAGCTGGCCAAGAATCATCTACCTGGTCATCAGAGACATCAATTTAACATGGGTGAGCACACATTTTCAAATGTATGTCTTGTGTTTATTGTTTATTGTTTTCATGTATCATAAACCATAATTAATGTGTGTACTGCAGTAAACACAGTTTTATAGATGTAACCTAGAGATCTGCACAGAAAAATGTATGTGTCGAAATGTTTACAATAGTATACGAGCTCTTTAAATCTTTAAGAAAACTCTTAATGGAACAATCACATATTTGTCTATTGCTACTAAAGAATAATATGAAAATTTTGAAAAGAAGTGGTTATAGATACTACATCAGCGATTTCTGCATGTTTTTATTCTCAACACTTAGTAGCTTTTTACTGCTCTGCTTCATTTCAGTTCACTCACTGTTTAAGGATTGAAACACAAACACAATTTCTTATTTTTCCCTTAAGAAGGTGACAGTAAACAAAAAGCACTGAGCTGCTCTGAGACAGAAAAAGATGATGATGTAGATGATGTTTTCAAAAAATAAAAATAAATAATATTAGAAACATCCAAGATTATGTGTCTGAGTGAGTGCACTCTTAGTTTATATAAGTGACATGCATCATTAACATGAAAGAAGGGCGCCACAGCAAAATCCTGAAGCCATTATAGCCATAGAAGAATTGGGATCTATTTCCTAAAAGCAATATGCAAATGCAAAAACATCATACAATCTATGTTAAGATAGATAATTAATTTATGAGTGTTTCTCAGATCCTTTCTTAACCAAAGAAACATGTTAAAGCCTTTATAATCTACTAGTTCCTCGACTCACTCTTAAACTTTCTAAGGCTTACGCCAAACTTTTCAACAGACACTGAGAGTTCTCTAGAAATGTACAATACTAAACTTACTGTATATATTTATATATAATTTAGTCAAGTATAAAGTTTAGTATATATATAGATATATATTCTCATGATGAAATGTACAGTGCATCCGGAAAGTATTCACAGCGCATCACTTTTTTCACATTTTGTTATGTTACAGCCTTATTCCAAAATGGATTAAATTCATTTTTTTCCCCAGAATTCTACACACAACACCACATAATGACAACGTGAAAAAAGTTTACTTGAGGTTTTTGCAAATTTATTAAAAATAAAAAAATTGAGAAAGCACATGTACATAAGTATTCACAGCCTTTGCCGTGAAGCTCGAAATTGAGCTCAGGTGCATCCTGTTTCTCCTGAACGTCCTTGAGATGTTTCTGCAGCTTAATTGGAGTCCACCTGTGGTAAATTCAGTTGACTGGACATGATTTGGAAAGGCACACACCTGTCTATATAAGGTCCCACAGTTGACAGTTCATGTCAGAGCACAAACCAAGCATGAAGTCAAAGGAATTGTCTGTAGACCTCTGAGACAGGATTGTCTCGAGGCACATACTCTATCTGTGGAAGGTTACAGAAAAATATCTGCTGCTTTGAAGGTCCCAAATGAGCACAGTGGCCTCCATCATCTAAACTGAGCGATCGGGGGAGAAGGGCCTTAGTCAGGGAGGTGACCAAGAACCCGATGGTCACTCTGTCAGAGCTCCAGAGGTCCTCTGTGGAGAGAGGAGAACCTTCCAGAAGGACAACCATCTCTGCAGCAATCCACCAATCAGGCCTGTATGGTAGAGTGGCCAGACAGAAGCCACTCCTTAGTAAAAGGCACATGGCAGCCCACCTGGAGTTTGCCAAAAGGCACCTGAAGGACTCTCAGACCATGAGAAAGAAAATTCTCTGGTCTGATGAGACAAAGATTGAACTCTTTGGTGTGAATGCCAGGCATCACGTTTGGAGGAAACCTGGCACCATCCCTACAGTGAAGCATGGTGGTGGCAGCATCATGCTGTAGGGATGTTTTTCAGAGGCAGGAACTGGGAGACTAGTTAGGATAAAGGGAAAGATGACTGTGTACAGAGACATCCTGGATGAAAACCTGCTCCAGAGCGCTCTTGACCTCAGACTGGGGCGACAGTTCATCTTTCAGCAGGACAACGACCCTAAGCACACAGCCAAGATATCAAAGGAGTGGGTTCAGGACAACTCTGTGAATGTCCTTGAGTGGCCCAGCCAGAGCCCAGATTTGAATCTGATTGAACATCTCTGGAGAGATCTTAAAATGGCTGTGCACCGACGCTTCCCATCCAACCTGATGGAGCTTGAGAGGTGCTGCAAAGAGGAATGGGCGAAACTGGCCAAGGATAGGTGTGCCAAGCTTGTGGCATCATATTCAAAAAGACTTGAAGCTGTAATTGCTGCCAAAGGTGCATCGACAAAGTATTGAGCAAAGGCTGTGAATACTTATGTACATGTGATTTCTCAGTTTTTTTATTTTTAATAAATTTGCAAAAACCTCAAGTAAACTTTTTTCACGTTGTCATTATGGGGTGTTGTGTGCAGAATTCTGAGGAAAAAAATGAATTTAATCCATTTTGGAATAAGGCTGTAACATAACAAAATGTGGAAAAAGTGATGCGCTGCGAATACTTTCTGGATGCACTGTATTAGAAGGATTATATTATATAGGTTAATTGTCAAATTTATTTAAATCATTGAGTGTTAACAATTATGTAATTTGATAATATTAGTATATAATAATTATGTCTGTGGTGGGTTGGCGCCCTGCCCGGGATTGGTTCCCTGCCTTGTGCCCTGTGTTGGCTGGGATTGGCTACAGCAGACCCGTGACCCTGTGTTCGGATTCAGCGGGTTGGAAAATGGATGGATGGATGAATAATTATGTAATTAGATAATATTTGTATGTTTTAAAAAATTCTGAAGAATTTGTATTCTAAGGTAGCTGCTAGCTTTATTTTAAAGGAGATATTTTCCACATTGCAATTGGTTCCGGAGGGAAGGGGGTCAAATTAAAAAGAGACAGAAAGGACAAGAACTTGGGGTTGGTACACATAGTAAGAGAATGGCTGTAATAAACAAAACCTGCTCAGTAAAATATTCACTGCATTCATGTCTGCGTCTCTGAACCAAAAGAAAGATCCCAACCTTCACATGTTACATAAATCTCTGGGCTGTAGCTGATAACCATTCATATTCTCAGCCTCCTGGAGCATAGTTACACCTGCCATAAATGTTCTTAGCTCTGAACCAAGTACTTTTTTATGGAACCTGTGGCAAAGAGGCGTAAGACAGCCCACAGTGCATTCATCTGGGCCAATTTGGCAGTGTGTCAGAAGGCAGGCTTGGTGGTAAATGGCTACTGGATAATAGCAGATTTGTGCACATCTGCATCTAACCTCCTGATGGTGGCCTCAATACACCAGCGGACATACAACATGATGAAACATAATATAGGTATATGGGTAAATACACATCCACTGTATTCATAAGGAGGCATCAGATATTCTGCACTGTAATGCTAGTATGTGCAATGCTGCTGGATAATGCAGTTGGAGAAATATACCTGCCAAATGAAGAAATGGAAGAAGGGTTGGAGGTTGGAAATGTCAAAATTCCTGATCTTATAGCAGAGTGTGGGTAGGCTATCATCATTAGCATTTATTTAAAATCCTTAGCATTGATTTATTTATACAGTTGTGCTCATAAGTTTGCATACCCTGGCAGAATTCATATGATGTTTACCATACTTTAAAGAAAAGATGACTGATCAGGCAAAACACATTTCATTTACTTTTAATGCAATCCATATAAACTATAAGGCATCACAGAAAAGAACAATCATTAAACAAAACCTTTTAATAAGGAAAATAATGAGATGACTTTTGGTGACTTTTGGTCACTGTTCAAAAGTCTGCATACCCTTGTTCTTACTACAGTTTATTTCCCCTATAGCCTCAATGATGGCATGCAGTCTTCTGTGATAGTTGTGGATGAGGGACATGATTTTCTCAGGTGGCAGAGCTGCCCTTTCTTCTTGGCAAAAACCTTCCAGGTCCCATAAATTCTTGGGTTGTCTTGCATGAACTGCACGTTTGAGATCTCTCCAAAGTGGCTCAATGATACTGAGGTCAGGAGATTGTGATGCCACTCCAGCACATTCACGTTTTTTTCTGCTGTAGCCACTGTAGGGTCGACTTGGCCTTGTGTTTTGAATCATTGTTATGTTGGAACATCCAAGTGCTCATGCACAGCTTCCAGACTGATGAATGCAAGTTATGCTCCAATATTTTCCGCTTTCATCTTACAATTGTCATTGTTACTTGTGCCACTGTACCTCACACACCCCCAAAACATCAGAGATCCACCTCCACGCTTCACAGTAGGGTTGGTGTATATTTTGTCATCGGCCTTGTGTTTATGGTTGTGACCATAAAGTTCAATTTTGGTCTCATCACTCCAAAGGACTTTGTTCTAGAATTTTTGAGGCTTGTTTAGATGCTGTTTGGCATTTTGTAAGTGGGCTGTTTTATGGTGTTGGCGCAGTAAAGGCCTTTTTCTTGCAACTTGACCATGCAGCCCATTTTTGTTCAAGTACCTTCTTATTATGCATCTTGAAACAGTAACACCACTTGTTTTCAGAGAAGCCTGTATTTTAGCTGAAGTAGCTTGTAGCTTTTCCTTGGCATCTCAACAAATTATCATGGCAGTTGCGACTGAAATCTTGATTGATCTACCTGACCATGGCCTGGCAACAACAGAACCCCTAACTTTCAAATTTTAATCATAGTTTGAACACTACTGACAGGCATTTTCAGATCTCTGAAAAGCTTTTTATATCCTTTTCCTGATTTTGTTCAATTCAACAACCTTTTCTCACAGGTCCCTCGACAGTTTTTTTGATTTCCCCATGGCTCGGTATCAAGCAAAGTCAGTGCAGCTCAGCATGAATTTAAATTGACTATTTATACATGGACACTGATTACAATCAAAGAGGTTACAGGTTTAGACACTATCCTTTAATTACACTTAATGTGAACCCGTGTTAATCAACTTCTGTGTGTATATTGTAAGCCCCAAAATTCAAGGGTATGCAAACTTTTGATCAGGCCCACACAATCTCTTGGTTCTCAATAGCACTCTATCATCTTCTAAAAGAAGAATAACCTCTTCTTTTAAAATGTGCACTTTTGTTTAATCATGTGTGTCCATCATTTCTTTTGTATTTGTCTTAGAAATAATATGTGTGCCTGTTTAAATGATTTATCTGAAGTGTTTATTATATTATTATCAATTAGTGTGGTGTATTGGTCAAGGATTTGGACTTCAAACGCTGAGGATGTGGGTTTGAATCCTCTGACTCACACTGTGTGACCAAGAGCAAGTCACTTGACCTGTCTGTGCCTCAAATGGAAAACCAAAAAGAAACTTAACCAATTGTATTACCAATGTTGTAAATCACCTTGGATAAAGGCGTCAGCCAAATAAGTAAATGTAAAAACAATTACTTCATATTAATTTTCACATATGTATTTCATCTCACTATCAACGTCATCCCATAATAAAAGTATCATCAACTGATTATTTTTCAATCAGTTTTTGATGTCTTTTTTAGAGATGAGTTCAGGGCGGATTTAACAAAGTAGTACTTTATACTCAGTAGCATGGATTAAGAGGGGTTTTGTCATGAAAAAATAGCTTGCCTTGCAATGTTGCTTAATAACCTCTAAGATGTACTCGTTGCCAGGAAATGCAACCCTCAGCTGTTTTTTTGGTTGACAGTTAGATAAAAATAAATCATTTAAGTTTCATTATCTTCAAAAGTATATCCATTAAAATCAAGGGATCACATAATACTCCATTAGCAACATTACACACCAAATAATACTAAGTAAAAAATGCATCTGAAATTACAACCAGCAGCCACTGAGAGACTTAGAAAGTGTATGTTCTTCCTCATGTTAGTGTGGATAAGAGGACTCCAACTAAGAGACAGACTTAGAGTTTTGGTCTCTCAGTAGTTACTCAATGGATAAAGAGACCATGAAGGGATTTTAGCTTGGTAATTTATGTGCAGTGAAAACAAACTGACAACAGAAGACAGTAGTTTGTAATTAATAATTATTAGTTAATTCATGGTAGTAGGTTTACATGATTTTTATTCTCTAACATCTTCATTCTCCCTGATATTGAGGTAGATTTCCCTTATTTCAATATGGTCAACAACATGGAGGCTGAATTAATAAGCCACTGTTAACTGCTCTAGTGGAAATTCGCTCAAATTTAAACACACAGTTTAGTTTACCACATAAGTCAAGTCTTAAGCACCATATCTGGTGCTTAAAAAAAATCAAAATTTTGTTTATTATACTGCATAAAAGTGAAACACCTTAAATCAAATGACACATGTAATAGTTCTTTCTTTTTCCTTTTAGGTTGTATGCCACTTGCAGTAATTCTCACTCTTGCTGTCATAGCCCTTGTTATATCAATTGGAATAAACATTCTTCTTTACATAACATTACGAAAAGGTAAGGGTACTTTATTAATATACATAGAAATGCAAGTTTAAAATGAATTACATAAATCAAAACAGGCAGGATGGACATACATTGGCAACAAAACAATTTCTTGTGTCTGTCTCAGGTAATATTTCAATCTTAACATTGTAAAGTTTATTTCATGAATGTTTATAAAAGAAACAAAAAAAATTCCCACCTACCTCTATGCCAGAAAAATATTGATCAGTCTTGAGGACTCAGACAGTTTTTCTGAAATATATAAAACCATTTTACAGTCCCTCCCTTCCAAAGATTCAAGAGAACAGTGGGAAAAGGATCTCTCACTCAATATTTCTGAAAAGGAGTGGAAAGTAGCAATGCAGAGAATCTACTCCAGCTCCATATGCACAAAGCATACAATTATTCAGCTCAAAATTATATATTGAGCACATCTGTCTCGCTTACAATTGTCCAAAATGTTTTCAGGGCAAGATCCAACCTACGAACGTTGCAGTCAAGTTCCAGCCTCACTGGGCCACATGTTTTGGGCCTGCACCAAATTAACATCATTCTGGACCAAAATCTTTATATGCCTTTCAGACAGCCTTGGTGTCACAATCCCTCCTAATCCACTAACAGCTGTGTTTGGTGTACTTCCAGATGGGCTTAAAGTGGAGGAGGACAAACAAACTGTAATGGCCTTTACTACACTATTGGCAAATAGACTTATCTTGCTCAATTGGAAGAATCCTAGCTCTCCTATTCTAAGTCAGTGGGTAACTGATGTTTTATACTATTTGAAACTGGAAAAAATCAAACTCACACTTAGAAGATCTGTGCAGAATTTTTTCAAAACCTGGTAGGATCTAATCAATAACATTTTAGAATAAGCTTTTAAAGCACTGAGGAAGCAGATTCTCTCCCCTTTTATCCTTTCTTTCTCCTCCATTTATCTTTATTCACTTATTAATTCATCTGCTTACTTATTTTTACTAGCTTTAAGTTTTACTCTGCTGGCTTAGCTCTCTTTTTCAGGGGTGAGGGTTGATTTGTTTTTGATCTTATGTTTGTAAACGTTGATTTATCTGTATGGAATATTGTGTGCTTTTAATCAAATCAATAAAATAATAAAAAAAAAAAAATGATAAAGAATTGCAAGAAGCCAAATATAATTAACAGTGCACAAATAATACAGAATCAATTGCTTTTTTATTGTGAGTCACTTATGAAGCGCTGGAAATGCAACCCATTTTGCTGAATATAGGTAAGGTATTATATGCTGTAAGCCTCAAAAAACAACAACTAAGTTCATTTTTTTCTTACTTTACAGAAAGACAAAAAGTCGATTATGAAGATTATCATATGAGGTAAGTGAGAATAAAAATTTATTTTTAAGATAAAGACAACAACATGGCAAACAAATGTCTGTGAAGTGCACTGATGAAAAAATAATTGTTTATTAAACTGTGGTCTCATATCTTTTACATTTATTTACATGTATAAATTAAATATTGTAAGATAAAAAATCAGTTCTGAACATGGTAACAGTGGTTAGCCCTGTTGCTTTACAGCTCCGGAGTTCTATGTAATGTCTGGGTGGATTTTACATGTCATTCCCATAACTGCTGGGGTTGTCTCTATATATTCCTGGTTTTCAGAGGTCAAGCATATCTAAAGTGGCATTACATGAGTAAGTGTAGCTGCTATATGTGAGTTAATGTACCCTATACATGGCTGTACTGGTTTGGTTTCTGCATTGCATCTGATAATACCAGATAAGCTCTAGAGTCTGAGACACTAGGTTGAATTAGTTGGCTTCAATAACAGATGGACTAGTAGTTCTAAATCTAAAAAAAAAACTGAAATTCCATATGATACTTATGTGGGAAGGAACTGAGCAGACAAGAGAAAAATTGTTCATTGATGAAATATAAATTATCAAAAACAATGTCTCCTTTAGTGCCATGGTGATGCAGTGGGTAGCACTGCTGCCTCGCAGTTGGGAGACCTGGGGACCTGGGTTCACTTCCCGGGTCCTCCCTGCGTGGAGTTTGCATGTTCTCCCTGTGTCTGCGTGGGTTTCCTCCCATAGTCCACAGACATGCAGGTTAGGTGGATTGGCGATTCTAAATTGGCCCTAGTGTGTGCTTGGTGTGTGTGTCCTGCGGTGGGTTGGCACCCTGCCCGGGATTGGTTCCTGCCCTGTGTTGGCTGGGATTGGCTCCAACAGACCCCCGTGACCCTGTGTTCGGATTCAGCAGGTTGGAAAATGGATGGATGTCTCCTTTAAGTACCTCCTCCATTAGAATCAATATGCAAAGGTCAGTTAAATAGTGTTTTCTAATTAAACTACATAAGTACCTTTTCACTCAGATTTGTGCAAAAGTTTATAATGAAAGGATGCATTTTTAAATATTCATTAAAAAAATTATACACTTTACAAGTGCACATTTTTAGGCCAAAAATGTGAAAAGTGTAATAAAAACACTAAACTTTATAAATCCTGTAGCTGCCTACATTTTAAAAAGTATAAAAAATTCTGCATAGCTCAATTAAATCATAGCACCATTTTCATTATATTTTCGTTTAAGGCATTAGAACCTCTTGGTACTTTTTTTGTTTCAGCTGAAGTGTGTAATCTACATATGCATCAATATATTTTTGTTTTTGTATGCTCAGCAGTTAAAATGATATAAATCGCTACCAAATGCTAAAATTGGACAACTTGCTAAAATTAGGAAAGGACAAATGGAATCTGAATAGATGCATTTGAAATACGTAAAAACACAAAGCTAAAATGGTATGAAATAGAAAAAATCACAAAATACTCCAAATCATACTGCAACAATTGAATGCATCTTAAATCAAGTGGCACATGTTTACAAAACTCTTTTTCAGCTGGCTCCTGACTCTGATCATGTGTCAGAATCATGTGCCACGCTTTTGCAGACCCCAAACAATGGCAATACTATACACTGTGCATTGTTTTGAATTAAGCCTATTTTAAAATAATCATCAGTCAAACACATTGCAAAATCGTAGCCAACATTTGCTGAAATGCATAATTATACTACTGCAGCAAACACTTAACATAAATTAAAAATAACGTTTTTTCAAAACTTATCTGTTGAACCTTCAACTAGTTGTGCACTAATTTCTGTAAAAACATTTACTTGGTTCTACAAGAGGCACATGCTTGGATTGATAAGGACTCTAGGATTCAATTCGAAGGAAAACCCAAAACAGTTAATCAAATATGCACAAGTTGCATCTTCTGAACATTCTAATAATTAATTACTTTTAAAATTCTTCCCAATATAGACCAAGGTAACACTTTAGTTTAGGTACTGCAAAAATGCATCCATTACTCATTTACTTTTATGTAACAAGACCTTAATCTACACTTCTCTGGGTATTCATAACACTCATTAGTAAAGTGTTTATTCATCTCTGCAATGTGACCTACTAACAAAACTTCACATTGGAGTGGTCTGAGGTGGCTTAACTGAAACTCATTTCTTTTGATATTACATATTCTGTATTAGACATGTGAATCCTTCATATTAACAAGCAGTTTTACCATCGTGCCAATATGCCACACTGCACAGAAATGAACAGCCTATCTATATAACCTAACTATATTGCATCCACAATAATATAAAAATAAAATTTCCACCTATAGTAGACTGCTCCTGCAAAATAAAAGAAGTCTACAAGAGTTTCAGAACATTTAACAGAAATGCCGTGTCGGCTGCATGTGGGTGGGACCACTTTTGAACAGGAATCAGGATGAACGAGAAGAGAGATATATATATGAGATAATGTGGATAATTTTAACTTTAAGCATTTAACTTTAAAACAAGCTCTAATAACATTGATATGCACATCTATTCTAACTCTGTGGACCCCACACACTCTGTTGCTAAAGAAACATGGACTCTATAACTGAAAGTTCAAACATTTTAAAATCAGAGCAGACAAAGCTACTCCCCAGCTTAGCAAGAAGCAATTATTGAGTTTAATATTTGTACTGTATACAGTTTCAGAGGAAGGAAATTTAACACATTAATTCAGCTTCTAAACCTTTTTTTTTCCTACTTCAGGGTTTGGTGATCCCTAGGTTATCCCTCCAACACCAGGCACAAAGCTGGGTGCAACTGTACGCATGACACTACCCTATCACAGGGCAAACACATTAATCACAGGGGGTTAATTTCATGTTTTTCATGAAATTACATTATTCATACATTTAATACATGTTTTTGACAATTTAAGCAGTAAAAGGGCTCACAGAAAAACCTACATAAACTTGGTGAGAACATGGAAAATGCGCACAAATAAGTGTCCAAGCCTTAAGTTAAATTAAGCATATTGGACCAGAGTGGTAACAGCACTAAGCACTGTTCTATCCTAAAGAGGATTGTCAGACATTCTGCAAAATGAAAACCTTTCCTCCTGTTGGGCCTTGTGTCCTCCGTCCAGCAGATAAAACTTAAAACCAGTAAAATGTCCAACTTTTGTATGGCGTACCAACCACATTCTATTAATTTGGGGCTTTAGGCTTCTGATCTCCAAGAGGAACTACCCAATCCCTCAGGTTTTAAAATAATTACGAAATATGACGTACTCACTCCTGTACCTCTTTGTGCTCCTGAGCGAAACTTTCAATTCACCTTCCTTTGTCCTTCTTTGCTGTCTTTTGTGTCCTCCTTTGTTTACTCAGGTATCTGGCAACCCTAGCCCTAAAAGACAGGAGAAAAAGACAAGACAGAATCACTGAAACATTACTGGAAAACGTCCATAAACATGTATATTTTAATGTGTTGCATAAAGTAAAACTATCCTTTAATAAAATATTGGAATAAACGTCAAATAGTATGAAGAAATAATATAGGTAAGGACATAGCCAGGTAATCACTTGGAGAACATGCAATTATAGTTTAATAGTTTATATTAAAAACATACAAATGCATTGTAATATATCTTTAACAATATTTTATCCATATTTATTTGTGTACCATTTGCTGAACTAATATTAAATTATTGGTCAAAGCATGCTTACATATCTTGCAAAATACCCCAAAATCCCTAAAAGGAATTCCTGTTCAAATGAAATAATGCCTGTTGTTTGTGCCAGGGTGTAATGTTGTCTGGGTCTACAAGAGTGCTTCAATGTCTGATTAACAAAGGCAACAAGAATCACAAAGAAAGAGAAATGTAAGGGCTAGCAAATCAGGTGAACAGAGGTTACTAAATGCACAACATGATTGAAACAGACTTACTATTTAAGAAAAAAGGTGTTTCACTATACCAGTAGAATGATAAAAGGATCTGCAATCCAGATTATCTGATGCATTCATTATTTAAAATGTATAAATTAAAGTATGCCACTACTGCAGTAATTCTCAAGTCCAGTCATGGGAAACCACTGTGGCTGTGAGTTTTTACTTTAAGCATATTTCACATTCAGTGTTTATTATTACTTTTAATTGATCTCATTGTTTAGCAAGCTGTCCTTTTTTAATCCTCATATTCTAATAAATTCTGATATTAGTATTTTTGCTAAAATTTTAAATACTTAAGATATCTTTTATTTTCCTTTTATTTCAGACTTTTCTATAGTGTTTTCTCCATTACTTGTATCCAAATACTGAGAAAACTGAATGCTAAAGGGTAGCAATTACTTACGTGCCATATTCACTCGTCTGCTCATTTGTAAGAATACTCACAATAAACTGGCAAGTGAAAATAGCAGTGAAAGTAATTGCTACCCTTTAGCATTCAATGTTATTTGCACCTGTGTCTGAAGTGCTCATTGTTGTTCATCAACATTTAGATATTAAAATAACAAACTTGCCTGAAAAAAATAAAATGAAAGCATCAAAATAAATATAAGCATTCAATAGATATTGTAGAAAATAAGAATATTTATGCATTTCTTAGAAATATTCTAACAATTAAGTAAAAGTGATGCACCAATTATGAATTTGGTTGTTAGAAAAAACCATAGGACTGAGCTTCAAAAACGCTACACAATGGTATCATACATCTGTTACTGAATCCTCTGTTCTCTGTATTTATCTCCTGTGATGTTCTCTGCGATTTTTGAACTGAGCTATCCAGAAGGTTGTGATTTTAGGTTAAGGATAAATTATACTGGATTTTTTTCCATCATTTTTTTCTTTTTCAAACAGAGCAAATGTGGAATATTCACATCCAGAGGAATGTGGTGTTCCAAGGTATGTTTTTGAGTAAATATTGAATTTATAAAAGTTATGAGGGGAAATGTATAGATACAACTTAACTAAGAACGTGGCTATTTTTAAAACAAAACTACAAAGTGACCTAATTTTTACTTTCTCGTATACATAATATAAAGAAAGTATAGGAATCGTGAAAAAATTTGACCTCGAGATTTTGATGAATTTTGACATGTTAGACCTTCCTGAGTCTGAAAATACCATTTTTGAAATTATGTCTGTCTGTGTGTCTGACCGTAAACACGATAACTCGAAAACGCTTTGACCTAGGTTAATGAGATTTTGTACACCTGCTTTATATCAAAAATAAAGAATCCTATCAATTTTTGGGCTACTTCTGGTAACCAGAGGTGGTACTTTAACTGAATACTTTCGCAACATTTCTTGTAAACTATGGTTATAATTACATATAGATGATTCCAATTTTTATAATGATAAAAGGAAACAGATATGAAGTTTGAGAACAATTACCAGAAGTAGTATTTTATTTAAACAATCATCTGAATTTGAACATGTTTCTGCCGTCATTATCATAATTAAATGTAGCTAAATGTAGTTTTACCTATACCAATTTATTGCAGCAAATATTATATAATACTAACACTTTTTCTATGTTTTTAGGTGACTATAATGATTTTTACTTTGTATGTAATCTAAATATAATATGAACTTGGAGGAATATTATATAAAGTTTGATTATAATTAGAGATAAATGATTGTGTGTCGATATTACCAATTAGTTATGATGAGAAACAAAGAGATATGATATTTGAGAAATATTGAGGAACTAGAAGTGGTTCTGATGATCTTTTTCTCTATCTCAGTATACGAGAAATTTGAGGGGAGCACCTGGTTTTTATTTTAAGATAAATTTATTGTTTTCCAAGATGGATATACAGTAATTAGTATACCTTTTCTGGAGCAATTCATATACAGTTCCCAATGTGAAAACTTTGATTCCCAAAATTTTATTTACACTGTATTTTACATTTAGCCCAAAACTTGAATTCATATTCAAGAAATGTTTGATTAAAAATGTACTATTGTGGAAGTAAACCGATGTGAGATGAGCATATATTGTTCTCTGGTCTTAGGTTGTTTGTCTAGTCATACATATCAACCCCCACTCCTTAAAATTTAACAATTGTTCTTGGATACATAATTCAAGAAATAAACAAGCTAAAAGATGCAGGTATATTCATTTATTTCCTTTATTAATAATATGAGAAATAGCCCATATTTCCCAGACAAACTTAATTTAAAAATTGTATTCTGTGAAGACATGCAACTGTCCACTTTTGATATACCCATCTGAAATAACTGTGCCCTAAAACAATCCTGAACAACATTAATAAAGTATTCAGAATCAGTAAAACCTTGGTGCTGCTTATAACATAAAGCAACATCACATACAATTCAAATATTGCATTGCATTATCCAGTCTTTCTGAATATATTCATATATTTTACAGCAGTATTTTAATACAGTTTTTTTGCATGGGCATAATATGCTGGGGAAAAAATGAACAAAAAGGCTAATAAAAAAGAACTGGCCATATGCTGTATTTTAAAATGCTATGATTATAAAAAAAAATAGATTTCCCTTCTTGTTAAAATTATAATTCTGTGCAACTAATCTTTGAAGCAGGAACAACAGTTCAGTAAGAATGGGAATATCTCATCAAGTACATGTCCCTCCATTCTAATGCCGTTCATTTTTATTAATGAATGTAGTTCTGGCTAATACACAAACTTCAACGTTGGGTAAGGTAGTATGGATTAAGTTATTTCATTTTGCTTTTTTAATTTTAATCAAACCATTTTCTGTTAAACCTAATTTAAAATTCAATTTTAATTTGATTCTCTTGCTCTGGTTTTGTTTTTTGGTGATGTGTACTGAAATTTGTTGAAAATATAAAATGTGTACAAATTATCACCTTGATTGAATTTTTATTTCAGTTTTCCTCCCATACAATATAATGATGAGAATCCTATTTATGGAAATATAAATCCAGACACTGCTGGTAAGTTGAATTTACTTAAGGAGTGCAGCATATTAAAAGTTTGTTTATATATCAAATTTTGCAAGTTAAGATTGACATCTTGCCTGAAGAAGGGGCATGAGTTGCCTCGAAAGCTTGCATATTGTAATCTTTTTAGTTAGCCAATAAAAGGTGTCATTTTGCTTGGCTTTTCTCTACAAGTTAAGAGTAATGCTTAAGAATTTTTTTTACTCCCAGAAAAATGTTACACATGTAAAGGTATGTCTACAGGAAAGAAAAGAAAACCTATATTTAATTATTTCTTAACTACACAATTCAAATATAATCTTCTCTACAACTATTTGCATACAAATGATGTATGCTCAAGCTGTCCTTACTCAGTCAGCAGGGTCAGTGCCTTGGCCAAGTGAGGTACTGATTGCTATCGATTTCTGGTCAAGCTGTACCCTCAAACATTATGTCAAAATCCTGTCCCTTCATTCTATTACTTCAGTAGTAACACTATTTACCCACTACTAAATCCACCTAGCCTAGTTAATTTAAATCATAATTAAAGATTCTTGAGCAACAAAGTGTATTTTTCATTTTAAACTAATTTAATTAATTATGCATAGTCCTGCCAGTGTTTCATCCCCAGTGACCCTCAACTGGATTATGTAGGCTTAATAATGTTATATTAAATTTATTAATATTCTAGCCAAATAATATTTTTCATTGCAAAACTAAGCATTATGTGCAGTATGTAAACAATTTGTTTCCATTTTTCAAAAGAAAGTGATGAAGTATGTTATGAACTCATGAACAAACAACACAGAGCAGAAAACAAACCAAAGGTAACAATTCTTTTACATACCAATTCTTTTACATCAGTTCTCCAAAGTGAAAGAAACACATTTTTTTAAATAAAAGCTTGGGATTGTATGCTAATTGTTAGCACTGTCAACTTTGACATTTGAATATATGCACCTAAAAACTGTTCTGGTGTTTGGCCTTTTCAGAGACAGTGGATTTATTTCTTCAAAAGATTCCACCTACTGACTTTGCAGCTGAGTAATGATGGATACCAGCAAAGATGTATTTAGGAAGACAGGCCTGTCTGATTCAAACCCAAAGGGTGAATCTTTACCAGGTTTCTGTGCTTATTAGGAACTGACTAAGTTTATTCCAAAGTCTACGTAATACTAAAGATGTGTTTAGAATCAGCTCTTTAGTTCTGTCATCTGATCTATGGCAGTAAAGTCTGGAATCTCTAGTAATGAAGGTGCTAAGCTATAAACTGATCATCCCCAAGCAATTAAATAGCTTAGATGATTGTGTAGGCAGTTCCTGACTGATGTAGACATTGATGCCATTGACTGGGCCACACAACCCCCAGCTCTACACGTGTAACAGCACTTCTCCTGGTATCTCCTCCATGCTCTTGAGACTGTGCTGGTAGACACAGCAAACCTTCTTGTAATGGCACGTGTGGATGTGCCATCCTGGAGGAACTAGACTACCTTTGCAACCTGAATCTGCAGCAGGTACTGCCTTATGCTAGCAATAGTGATAAGGACATTAGCAAAATGCAAAACTAGAGGAGAATCAGTCAGGAAAGATAAGGAGAGACCAAATGTCTGTGGCCACCACCTGGAAAACCATTCTCTTTTGCGGGGTTGTCTTGCTGTTGCCTGTTCAATGCACCTGTTGTCACTTTCAGTTGCACCAAAGCAGGTAAACTTGATTCACAATTGATTCTGCTTCCTAATTGGACAGATGGATATCCCTGAAGCTTAACTGACATGGTGTTAGATTGTGGTGACTAAGTGTTCGCTTAATTTTTGAGCAGTGTTTATAGATCGATGTATACAGGGGTGGGTAAAAGTAGGTTTACAGCTGTGAGTATGAGAAACACAGAGTTTATTCTTATATTATTATTTATTGATTCATTAATTAATTTATTTATTATCGTATTATTTATTTGTATTATTTGTCTTTATTAAAGTGTGCTTGAATGTAGAAAGTAGACTACAAGAATGTGTAAATAATGAAGGTTGGTAATTTGAGCACTTATGAGATTGCACCTAAGTGCACTGTGCCATTGTGAAATTCTTTTGAATTTAATAATGGTAATAAAGCTATTGAATTAATAAAGCTATTATAATAATCATAACCTGCATATCTATTTCCATACAAACAACTGTAAACGTACTTTTTGCCCACCCCTATACATATATAAATATATATATATATATATATATATATATATATATATATATATATATATATATATATATATATATATATATATATTTTTTTTTTTTTTTTTTAATTGAAAATAGTTTATATCCTGTTTTGACATTGCAGTACTACTGTTTCAGTATTTGGTAGTGAGAAAGGGTGTGTTGGCAGCAAGGTTTCAAGAAACTGAAGGCTGCACCAATGTTTTCAAATAATGTTAAACTCTTGATCACTCCAGCATACAGTGGGGTGGTTCGCAGCTTACTGTGGCATGGCTGGGATGAGATTCAGCACATCTAGAGATGAAGTCATGGTCCACTCCCAGAACAGAACAGCTTGCCCAAAGCATGTGAGAGGGAAGCACCTGGCAAAATTTGATTAACCTGAGGTCTTGGGTTATCAAGTGAGGACAAGGGATATTATGAGAATGAAAAATTAATTGGTAAAGCTGTGCCAGATGTGGCAGATTTGCAACCTAAATATAGCAATGAAACAGCAGCCAAATCGTTGTCGCAGGCTTTCAATGTAATGGTGAGGAATTTATACTTCCATAATTCAAAAACTATGACTAGGGATTTTATCATTACTTTTTGCATTTCACAGCATATCCAATCATGCCATTATTAATTATGTTTACTGTAAAAAATTCAAACCAAAACAAATATGACAATGTACAGAAAAGATGCCAGAAAGCAAACCTGTTTAACTTTATTTTGTCCAGTCAGTTGTAGAGTTTTTAATTATAAAGCAAATTTGCTTGGACAGTTGATTAGTGCATTGCAAATAATCTCATTTCTACTAACCACGCTATAAAACACTTCTCCAGTTTCAAAAGCAGGAGTCCACTTGAACAGTATCCAGCATGCTGCTGAAAGCAACCACATATTGCAAATTATTCCATCCCGAACATCATTCACACTCATCTATAAAAGACCTTAGATCTTATGAGGAAGCAGTGTTAACTACTTCATTGTCAAACTGCAATTTAACTAGAGGACTACATGTTAATTATATAATTTCTGAATGTCCCTAGGATTAACCTAATCTAATCTAATCATAGTTAAACTAATGTCCATGGTTATATTATCAAATTATTTGGGGCCATTTGCATGCCTATATGCTTATTGAGCAGACATAAATGTTAAAACTACTACTAGGTGGTGGTTAAATGATCACAGCTTATAAAACAGACTGAAATGCACCTCTGCATTTGTGTTTGATAGTGATACTATTTTTCAAACCATATTGTTTTATAATTCTCATATTACTGCAATTGGCTTTTACAACACCCATCCCTCCATCACTGAGACCTAATTCAGGAGTGCCTATCATATGTGTTCAATAGTCAAAACTGTTCTGTACCCTCCCAATGCATTCTCTCAATAATATATACAAGCTGTCTTTAACTGTTCATACCATTATGCAATACTAGACTTGATTCTTTCAAATTAATTATTTGTTCAACCATATATTCATTCATTCATTCCTTTTCTATGTAGTAAAAGTGCTTATTTAAAACAGACTTGCAAGGAACAGCACCATCAGTATAATCAAACATAAGCCAGGAATCAACCATGCATATGATGCTAGATCCTGGTAGGGGACACAGACACAATTTCACATACAATTTCACATACAATTTCACCTTTACAATGGTAAAGGACCCAAATAATTTGTATGTCTTCCAAGTATTCCATATTAAAGTGTTGTCTTCACTTTGTTCCCCAAAGGTGAAACTGAAATTAAAAGAAAGAAGTGAAATGGGGCACCTTCTTGATTTAAGCATAACGTGTGCTGTTATCGTCATTTTTTTAAAAAAGTTGAAGACATGATTTTGTTTTTTTAAGAAGTAAAAAGATTACAACAAAAGATCCTACCCCACTTTTCAACAGAAATGACAGTCCAATTCTTGATCTCTGTTTTGGATGGGCAAAGGTTTAGGAGTCAATTCTCCATTGTGCTATATCATCATTGATAATTCTCAGTCAGTGGTTGACAATGAGCTTCTTATCTGTTGTTTAATTTTTCGAGTATACATTTAACAGCATAAATCTTGACTATAGCTTCTTTGTAATGACCCATACTATATGAATTGATAATAAATTCATAAATATTAATATATATCACTAATAAATTAAACAAATTTACCGTTAAGTGTTTTAGTTTGGTTAAAGTACTTAAGTTTCTATTTTTAGGGCAGTGCATACCATTCAGAGTGTTTAGACATACTTTTGAAAAGGGTCAGCTTTTAACAGCGCTGATCAGTTGCCCACTGTGTGTACTCATCTTCGCCGCTGTCTTGGGAAATTAAAGAAAACATTCATTTCACTTACACTTAATAGACTAAACATTACTCTTAAAAACCAATCATACCCTTTCAACAGAAACTTTTCAAGCTGTCAGGACAAATATATGCAACAGATAAACAACTTCAAAATTAGTTATCTTATTTAGTCTGGAACAACAACAACAATTTTCATTTATATAGCACATTTTCATACAAACAATGTAGCTCAAACAATGAATTTATTAGTGTTACTGCAATCACTGTATACATCTTTTTACTTATATGTAATCAGGTTTGAGTGCACTATTTTTGAGACAGTTCTCAAGAGTAAAATGCTTAAAAAATGCTTACACCTCAAAATAAAAAAATGTAGATTTTAGCTATAGATAACAGATTAACAAGGACTGAAGATTTTATTTCTGCGATCCTAAGATATATATACAGTAAGTACAAGGCTGGAATTATGCCCCCACAGGCCCCTGGGTGTTGAGGCTTAAATGTCCCCCTCATTAGCCCCACCAGGCACACTCACATACTCACACATTATGAACACCACAACTGTCAATAATAATTCAGGTACAGGAATTAAAATAGGAAAAAAAATCGAAAACTTTATATTGGGTCAGCATTACCTTCCTTTTTGTTCATTTGTGTACTACAATATATGTAACAAAAGATTGATAAGTGCAACTTCATATCTGCAGGAAATCAACTTTCTTCAGATAGCACAGTTAAGAAGAATTTAACTTTTTTAAAAGGACTATGCAACTTTGTGGTAAAAAGGTAATATGTAACAGAGTAATTTGGGATTCCATATCTGAACCAAATAAAATAAAAGAGAATTTGTCTATGTCAGTGTTACAGGAAGCCACACAATTGGAGTGCACATTGCTGATAAAATTAGCCTTTACCTGACCTGACGCTCAGTAAGGTTGTTGTCATTAATCTCAGCTGCAAATATTTCCACTTTCAAAGCTTTTTAATAAGGTGTAATTGGATAGGTTTTTAATCATAAAGATCAAAGTGGGTTGGGGTGTTGTGGATGAGTGCTGAATAGCAGATTGCTATGAGTGCCTGTACTATCGGTGAAAATGTAGACTTCTCTTGTTATTAGGCTTTCCTTGTCCCACATTTGCTATGGACCCTTTGGAAGCAGGCCCCCACAATGCACATTCAATTCTCCCTGATGGCAGAATACTCGCCATAAGTAAACGTCATTTATACTGAGATGCATTGAGTTGTCTAATTATAGAGCACTCAATACACAGTTTGTCATTAACTAGCTTAATAGAGTGAGTACCTGTACTGAGAAGTCTTTTAAGGCTAAAGTGGTGTCTGCTCAGAGCATGGGCATTTCAAATGTTTGATTGTATCAGGTTCTTAAAGCCTCTTTAGTTGGTGCTTTAAAAGAAGAGGGTGGTACCCCTTGGGGTTTATGAGGACATTTATATTCACACATTACACTGAGTTGTGGGTGGGGAGATCCCTCTTGGGTGATTTTAGTGCAGATTCATAATTCAAGAACAGAAAAATCACAGTACATTAGGGCTTTAACCCTCTAAATCCACACCATTAAATATGAAACACACTTTTGGAAGTGTATCTGTTTTAAATGGTAGAATGATACAACACATAATTCCTGACAAATATCTATGTCTAGTGCAGAGATTCTCAAACTTTCTACGTGAATGCCCCCCAAATAGATGTACTGTCTAATGACAACCTAATGTAGCAAAGTGGAGTTCGATCTTGGGTACAGCTAAGAGTAATCACACAATTTGATTTTGGATAATAGTAGACATATTAATTCAAGCAAGTGATTAACTACAGCACTGACATTTGACAAGTTTGATTAAATGTTGTATGTTATCACTAGGTCATGGATTTTTAACCTTTTTTCTTGGCATACCACTTCCAGGATTCAAAATGTTTTGAAGTACCATTTTTTCTTTTTTTTTTTTTTTGATCTCTTAGTTTTGAACTCTGTCTTTGCACAACAAAAGATAATATTTCTATGAACCAACCCATTTTGCATTTGGGAATTTTTAGCAAGGGATTACTTATATTTTTTATGTGGGTTTGTGTCTTTTAAATTTTCTTGTGTACATCAAATGCTTTTTTAATTGTTTTTAATGTAAGAGCAATGGTGTGGCTTGATATGAAATAAAAAAAAAGCTTAGATGTTCATATTTTTAATTTGCAAAAACTACAATGACATGAAAATCAAAAAAGAAGAAAAATAACTTGAAGTCAATGAGTGTGCTACACTGTAATACTTCCGCATTGAGCCTGCTTCTGCATTTATTCTTAATTAATATTAATGAACCCTAATTAATAATTGTTTCATTTTTGTTTCTTAAAATACTTTATTCTGCATTAGTCTGACAATTCATGAAACTGTTCTAAAAATGATAGCACACCAAAAAAGTTTACCAAAACTAAAAATATTGTAATGTTGACGTGCCAAATCTGAGAGTAAGAGAGACTTAGAGCTCTGATTTTGGCATTGTGTTACTCCAGAGACGCAATGCTGCAATACTTAGGTATTTTGTATGTGTTGTAAAAAGACAAAAGGCACAACATAAAGGGTCTCGGGCACTCGAAGGCAAATCCCATATATTGAGCTACATAAAGGCATAAAAGAAAACGCATGGCACTATGCAAAGTTGAGACGTCATCAGTTCTCAGGTTGGGCTATCTTAAGATGGCGTAGTTTCCTTTTATGAGGAATCCTGGGAGTTAGAGGCGGTCCAGGTGGTCTGACCCCGAAAGTAGCATCAGAGTGGGAGAGGTGTCAATCTTCCTTTCTGCAGAGGGAGAAGGAGAAGAGAGAGTGTTAGTAGAAAGTGCCCCTTTGTGTCTCAGCGGTAAATCACACATACCTAAGCCCTTAGGTTGTTCCCCAAGCACACGTGTGTGACAGTGTTTTGTACACCACTTCCATGATGACCGTTTTTATCATTTTTAACAGTAAGTTTGTATGGCTTTTTGAAAAACATAGTTTTCGGCTTCATTTCTCTGCTTTTTGGTTAAGGTGTACTAACTGCAGATTTTAAACGTCTCCAGCACCCTAAATACATTTTGCCTCTGATCCATTTCCTTTTCACTCTTGAACATGACATCCTTGATTTGCTGGGGTTTTTTTTTATATTAAAATTGTTGAGCATTCCTTGAAGTAAACAAAAGCTGGTTTCCTTTTCCATTAAGCATCATTGGTAAAAACTGCCATGTTTTTGATTTTAAAGAGCATTTTCAGTGTCAGACCAGCTACCTCAACCAACACATGTCTTTTGAAGGTCGCTGGCTTGACTTATAATTCATTTCTGGAGGCAGCTGTGCAAGCATTTAAACTGACCAAGGCATGTGTAGTACATAGAGCTTGAAGTGGGCAGGTATGTCATACCTGCGTTTCCCTGTTTCTTTTGTATGAACTGCATGCCCCATTTTTCTATGCAGTTACAGCCTCAGTGTTCAGCCATAAAGAAGGACAAACTACCTAAAAATACCCCACTCACTAAAGCTTTCTTACTGACAAATATTGAGAGAGAAAAAAGTGAAGTCCCTCAAGGAAATTTTGAGATTTTGGGGTCTTTAGTTTTTCTGGGGCTATGACACTCCTAAATATTGATATTTCAAAGAATTCTTTGTTAGCAGATCTCTACGGCCCTAGATGTACCATCCTGCTAAATTTCAGCTTTTTTAACTAAATGGAAAATTGTGTTTTTGCTGATGAACAAGTGAGTCATTCAATCAATTTTACATTATACTGTATATATAGATTGATGAACATTGTGTGTTATGTTTATTTAAAAACTGCAGAAGTCAATCTAAGGACAATATTTAAAACTGGAATTTATTTTTTAAGTATGTCATGAGGCCCTAAGTTTGAAAACAATTATGGAAAAATAACATTTGAAGTGGAATTTTTCACAGTGTCTTAATTTATGAATTAATTTCTGTTTAAATAATTTAGATTTTTCTTGGCATATTTCACTTTACTGAACTTTCACTAAGTTTATAAAAACGTATAGTTTAAAGTTTAGTGTGGTACAGCAGGATGCCTTATGATTTTAAGGGAAATTGCAAATAACTGAAGAGAATGCTAGGTGTGTTATTAAAAACTAATGACCTATTTTATAATTGGGCTAGTAAAAGCTAACCACCATGCATACAATTCTGAAGGGCATAAACATATTGGTTGCCCGCTATATGAAACTGTGATGAAAAAACATTTAATTATATTTCTTTTTCTAGGATGTCTGTTCATTTCTTGGCTTGATCCAGTCTAGTTACTCTTTCCTCAATTAACGATAAATAATAGCACTTCTGATAAGGGTTGTGTGAACAAATATAGTGTAATATCTGGACGCTAGGGGTCGCTGTCACCTCGTTAAACACAACAGACAGACGCAGACACAGGTTAAAAGCACTCAGAAGTATTTTTAATTTAATTTCTAAGCAGTGCCTCCAAAGCAGCCCAGCTACAGTAAACAGGTAAAATAATAAATAAACACAATAATTCTCTCCTCCACCTCCCAGCAAGCTCTGTCACACTCCTCCTGACTCCTGCTCGGTTGCTGGGTTCACAGCAGTCCTTTAAATAGTCCTTGACCCGGAAGTGCTTCTGTCCTTCCATCCACGTGACTTGTCAGCACTTCCAGGTCAAATGGAGAAGTTGTATTTTGTTCAGCCCGGAAATACTTCTGTGCTTCCGTCCCCATGACTTTGGAGTACTTCTGGGCTATGTAGACAGTACGCACTCCCCAGTCTCCCTGCAGCGTCTCCTGGCGGTACCCACGGTACCCAGCAGGGCTGTGAAGCCAATCTCCAGATCCCATAGTGCCCTGCGGGAATCCGGGGCAATGCTATGCTGCAGGGAAGCTTGCCAACTAGCATCCTGTGAGAAGCAGTGTCCCAAAGCATCTGCCTTCCCCCATCCTTCCATTTCAGGGGCGTCCCAGCCAGGTTGAGCTGCTGGCCGTCTCCTACAATAGATGTCACACAATTGATTTGAACAAGTAACCTTTGGGTATTAAAACTTTTTTTATTATTTTTCTACAAGGCCTTTTTAATCTTTAACCACAAAACCACAAAGGATGGACTGACCAGATAAAAGGTTTTACCTTAACTGATTTTCTTATGCAATCTCAGATTATAAAAAAGGCCCTTTTGCTTTTTAAGATTGTTTGTGATATTGACTCACAGATGGACTATATACAATGTGAAGTCCTGGGAATTTTTTCTGTCTGTAGATAATGCATTCTAATTACCCCATCCTCATCCTCCATGACATTAGATAACTGATTTATATAGAAACAGTTGCTTATATTATTCCATTGGATTTGCCAAAAAACACTTTATATGAGAAATAACATAAATACTCTAGCTTAACTAAAATTAGTACAGAATTTCAGTTTTGAACTAGTTTCATTTTGTATTGGTAAATGCTCTACTTAGCCATCCTCCTTTTTTCTTATTACTGCACACGTAAAAACTCACACCATGGCAATGTAAAATCATCAATAACTTAACCTGGTCACTGGGGTGGAAGCTTTCTGTCTATTGGACAATACAAAGAAATTAAAACCATTTGGAAACTGTTTTATCTCCAAAAATAACAGTTTGACAGAAAGGATGATAACCATAACATATCTAAGGTTTATGTATTCATCCACAACATTTACTTATTCATTTACAATATGAATTATACTTAATCCTGAGTCACATGTACACAGTTTCTTACAAGCATGGTTTATATAATTTGGCAGTTGTCCAGTTCAACAACAGATAAAAGGCAATGAACAAAACATTATACATTGAGTTCAACATTCATATAAGAACCAATCAGACCGTTGCCAGCATGAGTGCCTGTTAACTAACTTTATGACCTGTGAACTGTACCAGAATCTAGTGGTGTGAGAGCAAACAGTCCTGTACCATTTGCTAGAACAGAGGAGTAGGAAACTTGACTGTACAAGATGGGTGAGATCTTTAATAATGCTGTTTTCTAAGGCATTGTGTACTCTCTGTGTCCTAAACAGAGGTCAGCTGTGTGCCTGTAATGTTCTCTGCAAACTTCACCATCACCTACAGTGCTTTGTTATCCTGTACAAGGGTGTTATACACCATGTAAGAATGGATAGTATTGTACACGTGTGTAAGTAGATGGAGACATCCAGGATTTCCTCAGACATCTGTTGAAGTAAACGTGTTGGTGGCTAAGATGCATTGAGCCCAATTCTGGATGTCAGTGACTGTAACTTCTTTTTTTTGTTTATTGTTTTTGTTTTCAAATAAAATGGACACATGTGAATTTTGTTTAAAATGTTTCGTTTGAGAATGATACTAATATTTTTGATTTTTTTTTTTTAAGTGCGTCACTTTGCCATTTTGGAATCTCAGTATCTGTTGAGTTGTTAGGATGCACTGCAGTGTTCCTAAGGAATGCACTATGCATCCGTCACAAAAGCTACTCTATAAAAAAACGTTCTTGAGTTCATAGCATTAATTATCCTTGTTATAAACTCATATCTCCAAACTTCTCAATTTGGTTTGTAGTCGTAGGATTTTTTTGACAGGTGAAATTCTCATTTTTATAACAACCCTTAGCAATTCTTATTTTGACTTGGCATATGGTTTAGCCCTCTGGATTTTGTTTTTGGTAATAGTACTTTAGTATCCTAGAAAACTTTTTCTCTTCTATTTTCTCAAATATGCACATCTCTAGGCCCACTTTTAGCAACATCTATTAAGTTGTTCAAGATCCAAAGTGCCAGCAGACAATACAGTGTATGTAGAAAATCCCTGGACTTAAGCAAGCAGGCAGAATGAGTTCATGCTGCAGTCCATACTATTAGGGACTGCCATAACACTTCTTCCTGAAATTCATATCCACATTCCAGGCTTTGTTATCATTAAGGAACAAAGTGTTGTTTGGCACCCCTGCTTTAGATTTCCAGTCTCTTCTCAATAAATCTTTTCATCATTGTTAGTTATCAAGCCTTTAATTTACTGGCATCAGCAAATTGGTAATGGAATTGGAGTTGTGCTTGGTGACACAGTCATACTGCAGATTAACAAGCATACAAAAGAGGGGTTAAGCCTATTACCCTGTAATAGTGTTGAGGATTAGTGTGGAGGAGGTGACGTAACCAATCTATACTTTCTGGGTTTTGCCAGTTAAGAAGAGGTTGATGAGTTGCACTGATCATTGAAGGAATCCAGTTTTGCTTTCTTGGACACAGGGATAATTTGTATCTTTGCTGAAGTACATTTATCCAGCATATTGGTTGGTAAATGCATGCTGAAATTCCATGCAGATTAGATTCGTTTTGTTCTGTTAAAGTTCCTCCTTAAGTTCTCCGCAAATAGAAGAAGGATGAATCACTCAAGAGACAGTTTGTTTTCACAATCAAAGCTGAAAACATTAAGTTCATCTTAGGGAGAAAAATTTAATGCAAATGAAGTAGGCTCTACATTGTAATCATCTGCACACCTTGCCACATTTCACTTGAATCACGACTGCTTTTCTTCTCTTTGCACAGCAACTGTAACTGCTTTTTCGGTGCACTTACCTGCATTTATTCTATGTTTTTTTTTGTATATTGCTGGCCTCTAATGCATTGCTGGGACTCTTCAGTAAATTATGTATGTAGCTAGTGATCTATGGTTTGTTATTAGGGAACATGTGAATTGTTTTTATAGGTATAAATTCATCCAGACCTCTGATGAATCCAGTAATGATCATAAATTACTCATCCAGATCTAATGAGGAACTTCAGACGTCATCCTTATTTACAGGATCAAAACAATCCTGCAGTTTTTACCTTCTTTCTTACAGCATTAACTTTTTTTCTCTGTGACGTATCATTGTTCTACATAACCCAGATGACCTGTCTGTCCTCACAGTTATTACTTGTGTTGTGTGTGTTTTTCAAACGTAAAATGGGTCACTGCTGAAAACAGGAAGAACATATTGGTTGATTTAAAGGTTATTCTGCCTGTGGAATAATGTTTTTAGTGTCAAAGTTGCATTAACACTTACTTATGTTGGCTTTTTTATGAAATGTACTTATCTGCACCAATTTTTCATATCAATTGAACTGAAAAGATGAGGGTGACATTTTTTAAGGTTTTAAAATAATAAAATAAACATACACCTACTTTGTACTGTGCTTTGCTTGATTAAAAAAAAGTTTGTTTTTGTGGTGGAGGTTTATGAGAGGTTACCTAAAATTTCCTGTTGAGGTAAAATTATTTCTGAATAAAAAAACGGTTGTTTCCTGAGGTTTGGTTTCATTGAACTGTTGGAAAACTAAAAACTTGCAGATTGTTTACTATGGTTTAAAAACTTTACTACTTAAAGATATCAGCTTTTCTTAAAGATGCTGCTTATTTGCTTTAATTATTCATAATACTGCATAAATGTATGCTCTACATGCAATTATAAATGCAAGATACACTATGACTGATCACTGTCTGTGTGGATTTTGCATATTCTCATCCTAGGTCTTTCTGCAGGTTCTCAGATTTTGTCCCACATCTAGTTAATTGCCAACACCAATTTTATGTGTAGTGTCATGTGTGTTTGTGAATGTACTAGTGAAATGGAAATGTTGGGGTTTGCCTTGTGTTTTATGATAACAGAGTCACATCAGTCCTTAGTGATCTTAAGGTAGACTAAGCAAGTTTGAAGATCTGTGTCAATGGGTTTCTTTGATTGTTTCACATTAGGACAGATTCAGAAGTGATGCATAGTTTATTCAGTAACTATTTTCTGCTTCTGTTCCAGGTTTTACTCATGTGTCTCATATTGACTGTTGTACTACTATAGATTTGTTATTTATGGTGTTCCAATATAGATGTTGAAGTTCTTAAAGCTTTCATTTTTTTCAAACTGGTTATGCCAATGATTTGAATTTTATTTAACATATGACACCCCTGATATATCAGCATTTTAAAGAGGACTTAATATTACAACAGCCATTTTGAAAAATTCAAAAATCACTTTTCATTCTGAAAAATAAGTCTAATCATTTGAAAACTACTATTTAATTTTTATATATATGATGCTTGAGACTTAATGGTGGAAAAAATATTTGCATACCTTCTACATAACACACCACAATATTGTGCAAAAATCTTGTAACAGGCATGAAAATAACCTGACATAGAAAACCAGCTGGGTCCTTGTTTGTTCATGAGACAAGTAGTTTACCAAGTTTCAAAACATAACAATGTTTGTTACTTATTTTGATCTTCCTCCCAATTATGCTCTACCGTATGGGAAGTCTATTCCAACTACAAAGTGTTTCAGACTGTCAAGGCTAATGGACCACAGGGCAGAGTAGAGGTAGTGCCTAAAGCCTATGTCACATTGTGGGGGATGTCAGACTTACTAATCTCATCACCAGACCATTTCAATTTAAATTACTGTAAATTTTCTTGCTATGTCACATTTACTAACTGAGTACCACCCTTCCAACACAGTTGTGATGCCCCTTTTTCTGCAGAGCCGACGCTGTACGATGGGTTGAATGGGTACAGCAAGCTCAGTCACAATCTCAGCCCTTTTTTTCCTTTTTCCATTCTGTCTTGGTAAATAAAACATGAGACACCAGATTTACGAGCTTCTATTCTGTATGTGAGGCTGAAAACACCCACATTCCTTATTCCTCATCACTGCATTATATAAATTGTACTTCAAGATGATAATTTATTGGTTGTCAGCTCTCATGTATATAGAGCCTGCCCCTATGACTAAAGACAAAGCCAAAATTGTTTTGATTTTATTGTAGCTAGTCACAGACTAGTTGGAGTGAGTCACTAAGCATGTGACGTTACATGACTGATTTCATGGAAGCACACCATCGTTTGCCTTCCGACTTGCTAAGGTTATATAAATGAAACCTACAAATGAAAATCACTGGAAGAGTCATTGTAATGTGACATAACCTGACCTGTTTCACAGTTCATATAGCCATGAAACAGTTCTCCAATCTGCTTAATCCAGTTCTTGGGGCAGAAGTCCATCCCAGAAATAATGGGTGCAAGGCTTCTATACACAGAGCACCAGTCACTCTCAGAGCTCACTTACACACTTGTCCACAAGTAAATTCCTACAGTTGTAATTTAAAATTACCATTTATTGTAACTAGTACATCTCTGAGAATATAAAAGAAATATTGGGTTACCTAGAATAAAGCCCTAAGGGAGACTGTGCATATCCTACATGAATAAGGAGTTTGTGCAGAGTATATAAATGTGTGTCTGTAGGTATGCTGTATATAATACATTTTGTTAATGTACTGTATTAGACTTTCCGAAAAACATGGCCCAAAAATACTAAATGAGAATTATTGTTGTTTACTACTACATTAAAAAATTCCTGTGTATAGAAACACAAACATGTTGATTAGTTAGTCAATCTGTGAACCATATAACATAAATGGTATATATGTTTGTTTCTTAAATGTTTTATTCTCACAACACAATCTTACCCTTCTTACTGTCTTTGAGACCCAGAATCGCCACCAACAGTGATCCTGGGGGTAAGGGGTGGTCCTACTTGGAGCATCGCTGCTGCAGGCCACAGTGGAGAGCATTGTCGATTGCTTGAACATCAGTGACCCACCAAAACACATTTTGTGAATGGTACGCAAACCTTTCCCATTAAATACAATGGTGAATCACGATTCTGCGAAACCCAAAATCACATGACACAAATTGGGTTACGAACCATGGTTTATATGATGGAAACCTGGGTGGGCCACATTGTACACTTCTGTACTTATTATTCATTTCTTGAATCCATCCACAAAATTTCAGATATGTACCATCCATCCATTATCCATCCAGCCATCCATCCATTATCCAACCCGCTATATTCTAACTACAGGGTCACGGGGGTCTGCTGGAGCCAATCTCAGCCAACACAGGGCACAAGGCAGGAAACAAACCCCGGGCAGGGCGCCAGCCCACCGCAGCAGATATTTACCATGTATTAGAATTCTGGAGATTTTACAATTTTCAAAATAAGGCCACCACACACATTAAAAAGTAGCTTTAATGAATCATGAAAAATTCAAGGCCATAGATTTTATTAAACTGAAATGTCAAGTATTGTGGTTTATGCTTGGGTTTCTACATGTTCATTGTTCCACTGTAGCCCTCTACAAATATAACAAGTCCAACAGACTGAATACTTAAGGTCACCAAGCCAAACGCAAAGAAAACACACAATCTACAAGACTTCCCTGATAAGAATCAGACTGGGGATTAAGATTTATTAGGAGGTACCACTTCATGGTACCACAGCATAGACAACCTGTAAATGGAAAATTTGTGTTCATGAAATATTATAGTAAGTGACTTGCTTTAACCTATATGTATACTTTAAGGAAACTATACATTTTGAACAATATTCTGAATTAAAAAAGAAAAATTTCAGCATTAATAATACAGATAGCAATACAAATTCTAATAAATGAAAAATTCTATTAACATCTGAAAAAATAGAATCACTTAGTAATCACTTGTATTTACATCTAATTGTATCAGATTTGTTTTATATCACTTTTGTAATCAGTAATATTCCAAAAACAAATTCCAGTATTTTCTGTAGTCATTTTCCTGTGGCTCAGAAGATAAAGTCAAACAGTGATAAAGCCAAAAGGATGCAAATACCATGACTTCACTCTGGGAAACACATATACAGAAAAGAGTAAAATTGTTACAAAAATGTACCCTGCACAAAGATAAAAAATAAAGAACCACAGGTTGAAGTTTACACATACTGGAAAAAGTCTATTAAGCAGGATGTAATTCAATAAAAAGATGTGTCTGACAGCTTAACCTTATATGCATCACAATCAGTTACTTTATTAACCAACTCAAGATGAAAAGATATGCCTTATATCAATAGAAGATTCTTCCAAAATGCTCAAAATAATTATTCAATACCTTGCAGAAAATAGCATAAGTATACTGAAGTGCTAGTGTGAGAAGTACAATGGTGCACCCATTCAGACAACAGGCTCAAAGCTTCAAAGTCCATAGTATGAACCAGGAGATGGCTATAAGGATGAAAGCTCTTGATATGAAAAACTGGAAACTGTAACTAAGGGCAAAATAAAACTCAGGCAACAGGAGATAGATAAATTCATAACAAGAAGCACAAACCTAGCACTAGAACTATTTGAAACAGAAGTTTTTTTTTTTCTTTGATGTGTGTTAATAAAGGGATAACACATGCTAAGACCCTCATGTATATATGCCAATACATCTGTGACATCATCATCGCAACAATTGTTGTCACATGACACATCCAAAAGGCATCACAAAAATAAATAATATAAAGAAAGTTTGAGCAAAAATAAACTATCAAATTAAATTGAAAATTAAAAAAAACTCAAAATGGAATCATTGAGATAATAAAACTCACAAATTTAAATGTTTAATGGGGCTAATATACAGTAACATTACTACTTTAAAACATTTGACATCTTTTCTGAACCATATAAACTATTTGTTACATCATTTTAAGTCTAAATTCCGATTCATTGCAATCAGTGAATGAGTGAAAATAGTATTATTATGTGGTATTATTATTTTTATTGTTATTTGAATTTACAAATATTTAAATGAGTATCTTAAAATTTTTCCTTTGTCAATAGCTTTATTATGGTAGCAGTATATACTCAAATTAATGAACAAAACAGGGTGGAGGTTCATTTACTTTTAAAAAGTTGCCATAGAGAAACCCTGTTGGGAACCCCTACATTAGAGGATTACTACCAAGAAAGTCTCTACCGTTGCATCCAACCCAGAACCAGACTAAATGGATAAAGACTCCCAAGTTCATATCTGTGAGGAGGAGTTTGCCTGTTTTTAATTCCATAATTTCCACGTACCTTGGAGGCCTCTTCCATTAGAAAGAGGTGGAGGGTTGACCGATTGGAGACTCTAAATTTGTCCTTTAACTGACAGTACTGTTTAGTGGAAGCGTGTCTCATCCAGAGCTTATTTTTTTCCCTTATTGCTGTTTAGAGTTTGAATGAGCAATTTTTACAAATGAATAAAAATGTAACCTACTGTACATATACTGCCTTTTGAGATATGTTGAACAACATTTTGGTATGGAAAGAGATGGATCATGTGCTTAACGATAGAAAATATCCTGACGGATATAGTCAAACTCTGTATTTCTGATGGAACCAGTTCAGAATTCTGAGGCAAAGGTTGTCTCTTTACTACTTTGAAGTTTTGACACAGGGGAGGCATTGAGCAGCTATGGGGATGCAGAGCTTAAAGCCTGAAATTATTTGTGCATATTCATCTAAAAACTGTTCAGAGTATCACCTCTTTTTGAAACAGTGAATTTATTGGTCAAGTGACTACTACTACTGACTTTGTAGTCCTATTTGGAAACTTTAGTGCTCATGTCTAAAATTATAGAGATAGTTGAAGAGCTTGCCTGATCTGAATCAGAGTGAGAATCTTCATTGGATTTTGACTTCAGTTGCAGATTGTTTGCTTATAAGTATCCCTGGCAATCAAGTACTGTGAGCCAAAGGTCAGTTAACTTCATATTCATTTCTTCTGACCAGCTCCGTGTACCTTACACTGGGGTAAAAAGGCTTACTGTGCTACCTATTCTGGATCGATCACCTGTGGAAATGACCCAAATGGCTAGTGAGTGTATACTGGAAATAGCTAACAGATAACCATGTTCAGTTCAAATCTATTTAAAAGAGAGCATTACTCCTGCATATCAAGGACATGAAATCTCAATTCACTGATCACAATCTCAGTAGTGGAATCAGAGGAAAGATTCTACAGGCTGAATGGTGGTCAGTATCTGGTGACTTCTGTAGGACCCGTGACTGGCGCTGTAGTGGACACCACCTGTGACTAAAGCTGCTAAGTTTAGATCAATGGCAGGATTGTTTTTAGATCTGAGTGACAGTTACCAGCAGGCCTAAAGGTGAAAACGTGTATCTGGGAGGCCATTCGGGACAATGAGATACAGTATATTACTTTCAAGAAGCCATTAATTGATTTTTGAGTTAAAAGTGAGGTGTCAACCAAACCATTCTTAGTAAGATTGGGGAAATGTTGACCTCAACTGGGGGTGTAATCACTGGAATGAGCACTTTGAACCCCTAAACCGAGTGTAAATGTCTCCTTGGAAGGGGCAGCGCTTGAAGCATTGGTTAGGGTTGACTGTGTTTTTGTGACTAATATCACTGCAATGATTTCCGGGCAGAAACTGTTAAATTGCTGGATGCTGTAGAGCCATTTTAGTTAAGATGACTTTTCAAAGTTACCTTGAGGTTGGCAAATTGAGGTGTTTTAAAAAGGGGTATATTAAAATCACCAATTGATCTCTCTCAGGTCAGTGGTTGGACCCCTAGATTCTGAAAAAACATTCAGAACCAAGTCACACAATAACTAACTTTCTCCTCATGCAGATTTTGGAGAGTCCATTGGAGTTTGCCAATTCTGTCTTTAGGTGCTTTATCAACATGGAAAAGGTGAATGGCAGTGTTCACTCATTGTATATTATATAAGGAGCTACAAAGTACTATATACTTTTACTGGGTCACTGCTGCTGTTCATCTCCTGAATTTGTGGACTGACAGATGTACTCATGGTTGGTATTAAATCAAGTCCCTTTCATGTGGGCAAAAAGTTCAGCCAAGAATGCATGTTGTAAACTATTCTGATTAGATTTTTAGTGACAGAATGTCAAAGCTTACCTGTGGATTAGAGTTCATCCAGTTTGGGAACATAAGTGCTGAATGTCTGTCTATGGAAAATGATGTTCTCCTACCCTTACTGAACTGTGGTCTGGAGTGGTCTGCAGTTGAGTATGAAGCTGTTGCCAACTCCAAATCTGAGGTGATGTTCATCTCCTGGAAAAGGGTAGCTTTCATTTTACAGTTAAGAAAGGGGCATCCTTGCCAGGAGAAAGTGGTCTTGTTCAAGAGTTAGGACAGAGGTAATCATGAAATTAACTAAAAAAATCCATGCAGCAGGAGCAGTTTGGTGAACATTGAATCAGACCATGGTGCTGAAGAAAAAGTGAAACTTTATATTTAGTGGTCAAGTACTTTGTCATCCTTATTGAGGGTCATGGACTCTGGTTAGTGACTGACAAGATGAGCAGATAAGTACTAATTGTTGAAATAAGGTTCTTACATAGAATTCCTAGTTTTATTTTGTAATGTTAGGTGAAGAGCTCAGTAGTATGGGAGCACCTCAGAGTGGAAGTCTTGTTTCTTCAGGCTGAAATATTATTTTACCATGAAATGAGGATACCTTCCAGACACATTCCACAGAGGGTGTATGAAGTTTTTGCAGAACTTGAAGAGATTATATCAGTCTGCTTACCTTGAAGTGCTTGGGAATCCCCAATGGAAGCTGGAAACTGTTAAGCATACTTTGGCCTGGTCTTTCCATCTTTGCATGTTACCATCACAGTCCTCACAGGGAAAAGTGGATTGAAAGTAAAGTGAAACTTTTGGGTAGGAATAATGAAAAAACTTTAGTAATAACAGATAGTTTTGGGTTTAAGTTTTCATACTCTGCTTCTAGCAATGCATTCAATACTTCTTTGATAGTTCCTCCATCCATCCATCCATCCATCCATCCATCCATCCATCCATCCATCCATTGTCTCCCGCTTATCCGAGGTCGGGTCGCGGGGGCAGCAGCTTGAGCAGAGATGCCCAGACTTCCCTCTCCCCGGCCACTTCTTCTAGCTCTTCCGGGAGAATCCCAAGGCGTTCCCAGGCCAGTCGAGAGACATAGTCCCTCCAACGTGTCCTGGGTCTTCCCCGTTGCCTCCTCCCAGTTAGACGTGCCGTCTAACGTTGATAGTTCCTGTCTCCCTTTAATGGAACTTGCAGATTTCAAAAATAAATGGAATGCCTTCATCATAGATCCTTTCCTTCTACTTTTCCTAATGTATATTATTATTATTTTTTAAGAAGCAGTAGTATTATTCAACACATTTTATTAACTAATAGTTGAGTAGTGCCAATGCAATAATTATTAAAGGACAAAATTTTATCTTTTTTGTCTTCTGCTCCCATTTTGTTTGATAAATCATTTTAAAGTATTAATAATATGTAATATTCCTGTGACTTATTATTTATGTTCTGCAAATCCAATGGGTGTGTGTGGTTGACTTTGAAATAGGAATTACAGTTATTAAAAGCATGCTATAAGTTTGGAAAATTCCAGCTCTTAGACTGTTTATATTAACAAGATTCCCTCGTTATACGTGTACTCTGATCACAGATGTACTTTTAAAAATGTTTTTTGTTACTACTTATTTTATCCTTTCCAGTCTTGAATAGTTTCAAACCATAAATGTGTGTACTGTTTACTTAGTATGTGGTGTTAAAAATATACATTTTTATTATAATATTTGTTTTTAGGAAGTAACGTTTCTTATATAACCTCAAGAATTTGACCATAAAAATAAAACCAAATCAGACTTTTGAATTCCATCATTAATCACATGCTGTCCTCTTTTAGCATTAAATATACCTTATAAACATAATACTGTAATATCAATTTTAGCATTTACTTGATAGCTGGTGTAAAAATTGTGCATTATTTGCATTAAACAGAAATTGTATGAAAATCTTATTGAGTCTAACAGAAAGCTGTATCTTTTAAGTTGTGCATTCTAAGTGAATCTGTCAGTAACAATAATACTGCAAACTTTTTCTTTTATCAGGCAGATGAAGAGCATTTTATGTGTTATGCCTCACTTGATCACTCAGCAGAAAAAAAACGGAAAAAGAAAGGAGGGAGAAAACAAACTTCTGATGAGTTTCTAGATATAGATGTGGAACAGAAGATGCCATCAAGAACCAACAGCACTCTGGCTTCCAGGAACAGCATCTACCTCAACAGCCAGCAGTTAAAAGATTCCAATGGAGATGAAGCAATTCATGAGGATCCTGTCGTACTTCTAAGCAAGATTAATGCAAGTCGTTTTTCTGAGAGTAGTTAACCTTTTTACCTTTTTTAAATTATTCATTTTTTAATGTAAAACTCAATAACAAAGTTTACTGCATCACTGCAGAACCAACTCTGGTTCTGATAATAGGTCCTCACAAACCACACTCACTTGCACTGAGACAATTTAGAGTTTATAATAAAGCTAATTTACTTTACCTTAAATTGTGGAAATAACCCATCATACCAAGAGATAATCCAACAAAATATGTAGTATCCCTACTGGCATTGCCTAATCCTACAGTGCCAACCAGTGTGTCACTTTATTTACTGAACCAGTAAATAATCATGTATGATGGTACATACAGGCATCAGTGATCTGGTTTGACAGATTAAGTGACAGAAAATCATACTTAAAAAAATGTATAAAAATTAATACTGTCACTTCACTGAAAAAACAAACTTGGTTGTATTTGATAACATGGGCTATACTTATTCTATATTAGGAATATCACAGTAGGCAAGTCATAAATGATATCCAACAAAATACAGCCATAACAGGGGAGACAAATTTATCCATCCATCCATCCATCCATTTTCCAACCCGCTGAATCCGAACACAGGGTCACGGGGGTCTGCTGGAGCCAATCCCAGCCAACACAGGGCACAAGGCAGGGAACCAATCCCGGGCAGGGTGCCAACCCACCGCAGGACATACACAAATACACCCACACACCAAGCACACACTAGGGCCAATTTAGAATCACCAATACACCTAACCTGCATGTCTTTGGACCGTGGGAGGAAACCGGAGCGCCCGGAGGAAACCCACGCAGACACGGGGAGAACATGCAAACTCCACGCAGGGTGGACCCGGGAAGCGAACCCGGGTCTCCTAACTGCGAGGCAGCAGTGCTACCACTGCGCCACCGTGCCGCCCGAGACAAATTTATATTTAGTTCTATTTAAAGCAATCAAATAAAATACAATAAAAGCATGCAGCACACGCTTAATTAATTAATTTCCTCCTTAAACACACTTTTACCTTTTTCTGCTCTTTGTTTTTTTTTTTAATTCTGCACATACTTTTAAACAATAGCAGAGATTTCAGCACACTGATAAGTGTGGGTAAAGGGCAATGCTAGAAAGATAGACACGGTTAGTGTACAGACACATTAATTTGGGATTAAATTAAATGTGAACTATGGCATTGGAAGTGCACACAGAGTAGCAAATCGAATTTCAAACAAGTCTGAAGGAACAGTGTGGCACAGTACTAGCTACTGCTGTTTATAATATCAATATTTTTTGTAAAGTTGACACTTGTGAGGGTTTTACTAAAATGCTCATTTGAGCCATCAACTCTTGTTTAATTTGAAATATATTGTTCAGAGTTACACGGGCATGCATTGCCAAGATTGCTCATTTAATTAACAAAGGCAACAATGTATTGTAAATATGCATTAAACCACTGTCTATATTAAGTCATAGAATTCTTAGCTTGAAACATTGACACTGAAGTGTCTAATTTTGCTAAAGCAGTGTTTTCTTTCTCGACTAAAAATATTTAAACAGTAAACAATTAAAATAAGTACAGTCCAACCATCTGTCTTCTTTATCAGCATTGTTGAGTGCTGGACGGATAAGATGTCCAGGAGTAAATCCAGGAACCAACTTTGGATGTGATGCCTCTTATGACAGTAGACAAAAAGTAGTTACCAATTAATCTACTGGAGCATATATTTAATGTGAATAGAATGTAGTATGAACACAGGAAGAACATGAAAACTCCACATAGATGGTGAGCAGGCCAGGCCAGTGTTCAAATTCAGTTCTGTGGAACTGTGAGTTGGTAAATAATGACCATTGCTATACCATGTCACTTTTCAGTCAAGTTTACCTGTATGTTGTGATCAGTTACTGGAGTTTTACTATGAAATACTTCATCAAGCTAATTTACAAGTATTTAAGAATTGCTGAATTTTGTCATTTTATTTACATTTGTTCATTGTGGACTCCAGATTGAGTGTAACTTCCAACATATAAAGTAATAAACGGATCAAAGCAATCTTGTGTCATAAAAGTGTATGGTAGCTCTAGTAGCTAAAATGCTTATAGTGAAACCCAAGGGGTAGCCAATGGTATCCCTGAGCACTTTGTATCTCTTAAAGGGCCAGATCTCACAGCCTTCATGCTGCCCATGTCTTCAAAAGAGCAACTCAGTCACAGCTATGGACTTTATTGGCCAGGAGGAATTGTGGCCTCTTTCCATTACTCAAAAGTATAGTCATTGCTGTGTTGCCTGCGTGTAGGCATTGTGGAGAACTTTTTCACCTATCCTACTAGGGCAACAATCCATTTCTGTGGTAACTTCAGGGGTTTCCCATTCAGGGATATCAGACATGACACAATCTTTCATCTCATAGCAGTCACTTAAATTCCCACACAGATATGCAGAGATGCTCAGGTAGGATGCCATCTTGCCACCCTGTTATACATATATCAAAGCTGCAACGGGTACCCTGCCTCTTGGTAGCAGTACCGGTACGCTGATGGCCATTCAGGACAACTGGGCAACAGACAACTCAGCTAAAAGATAACTGGTGCGACAGACAACTCGGCAAAACGACAATTCGACAAAAAGACAACCTGGCAATATCCTTTACCAGTTAGGTAATAGTTAGGTTCAAAGAGATTTTTTAATGATATTTAAATGACAACGTAGGGCGCCAGAAAATCCACAGAATCACCTACTTTATGAGAGTCCCAGTACGTTGAGAGTAAACATATTCCTTAAGCAGGTCACCTTTTGTATGCTAAATAACGTTATCATACGATTACAATCAATACAATTTATATAAAGGATTAGCAATTTTGGTTGCAGAAGATAATGTAAGATAGAGTTTGTTCCATCTGCACAATAAAGTTCGTTCGTCAATTATATAAATTTATTTTCAACATTTTAAATCACGTTGGGGTTCAAAGTTGTGTGTTTTGTCTTATTTTGTATCATTGATTTGTATTAAAGTTTATTTTGTTTATTATCTATATTATTCTTTGTGTTTATTTATATGTGTTTTGTGGGTGGTTCCCTAAGGGGCAGGACCACCTGCCAATCACTACCAGGAGCAGCCTTCCAACCTATTTATTGGAGGGACTTCCATAGTTCCTGGTGGTTCATTTCAAACATGCTAAGGATTGGAGTGTTCCTTGTTTTTTGCTTTTGCTTTGGGATTTCTTGGATTTTCTTAACCTATGCTCTGTTTTTTTAATTCACCTTTGGATTCTGTATTTGGACTTTGGAGACTGTGAATTGCCTTGCCTTCTAAGGCAAATCCTTTGTGCTCTTAGGAACGTCATGCATTATCCAGCCTTTTGTTAAAAGAAACCTTTTATTTTTCAAGGGGTTTTGACAGTATTTCCTCCCCCAAGGGCAACCTTTGAGAGTGCTTTTGGGACTCCAGAGTCACAACTGTTAATAATAAACAAGCAAGACAATATTAACAAAAAATAAATAATTACAAAAATATATATAAAAAAAAAACTTTAAAATGATTAAAAAATATATTTTAGCCAGAGAACACACCATGGCTGAAACATAACATACAGTATGTGTGGTGAGACAAAAATATAATCAATAACTAAAATATATTTATGATTTTTACTTTAAATGGTTAGGTAAATGTGTGATATTTTCTAAATTTAAATATTTATGCATAGCACAGTCTTGCTCTGTACAGAAAATTAAAAGTTTTATAGAACAGTGAGATCTGGCCCTTTTCAAGTGTAAAAAGATAAAGTTGAAGATCAAGCACATAATCTTTTATATAATCAAGAACTTTAAAGAATATTCTGCTTAAAGGGAGAAGGAAGGAGCATATAGAGAATTATCATATGGCACTGTATTGCTTACTAAGCTCATTTTGTAAAAAATATTTGAAAATTATGACATTACATAGGGCTACCACTTCCTGCTGCAGTCCATTTGTCTCCTTGTTTGAACACTGGACTACATTTAAATTCCTCCCAGCCTCTGGATGTCTATTCTGTTAACCCTGCCATTGGGCACAACAGAACAGCCAAGACTTAGCAACAGACAAAGAAATTGCTTGTTTCCCTGTTGTACCAGAGACACCGGTTCTGAGGATAATGAAAGTGAAGTCCTCCTTTTCTTAATTGTTGTTTGTAGGTGCAAAGTTAAATCGGCATTAAAAGTCAAGCTAAGCGCTTTTTTATCTAAAGCTGCATTTTATCTAAAGCATCCAATCTTGAAGTGTATGAGTGTTTGTTTTTGAACGAGAGTTAGACTACAAGATAAAATATGGTATTTTTCAGGGACTGTGGTGCAAGAAATCATAAAGATCACAAAAGTGACATCTGGCAATCTGCAAGGCTCTGTTAACATATTTATAATTACAATTCATTTCTCCTGATGGCCATAAGAAAGTCTTTTCTCTCTAAAACAGAAAACAGCAAAACAACTTAGGTTTGCAAAGTTGCAGTTGAAAGACTTCTGTTAGCAATTTCCTCTGGATGCATAAGACCACAGCAAAGTTATTTAGTCAGTATGTACAATGTCAGGTTCAGTAATAAAAAAAAAATAAAAACACACATACAATGTCTCACCACAGGAATCTCAAGCCATTTGTAAAACATTTGAAGCAGTAATGATTTGGGTCATTTTTCCGGCACAGAATCTTGATGTCTTACAAATCACTCAGTCCATCATAAAATCTTTTTATAAGAGACTAAATCAGAGAAAAGTATGAAGTAATCAGTCCAACAACTACAGCTTATCCAGAAAGACCTTAGCAAACCAAAAAAAAATCTGCAATTAAATGGCCTAATAAGAAAGGAATGTAGCATTCTGGAATGGCCAAGTCAAAAGTCCAGACCTCAACACCAGTGAGATGCTGTGGTGGCAACGGAAGAGAGCGGTGCAAAAATGAATGGCATCAATCTTTAATGAACTGAACCAATGTTGTAAGGTAAATCTAGCCAGAATTCTGCCAGTATGATGTAAGAGAATGATAAACAAAATTATTATATGAAGTTATAATTGTGGGTCTACAAGGGAGTTCTGGGAAGAGTTTGCTTTTAACACATCTTCCATAGGCTTGCTAATTTTGATTGAGTAACAATGTCAAAATAAAATGTTACGTGTTTCTCATTCAAAGTTAGATTTATGTCATTTTAAGACTACATACTATAATTGGTAGGACTTTTTATGTGACATCATTTGAGTTTTGGACACAGAAGGCACAGGTGGCACATAGAAATGCCCTCTCTCGCTATATCCAAATTTTATTATTACTGACTAGAAAATCTTACAAAATGTTACTCTGAAAAAGTCTACTTTTTAAATAAAAGAAAAAAAAAACATTTGATATAATGCATAGATATTTGCACTGTATTCAGTTGTTTTTGTGGGGATTATTTTTTCCCTTTGTGCAAATGTGTGTCACAAATTTTCTTCAATCCTTCATCTTCATGACACACTCAAAAAAAGGCTCAGAGAGGCAACTAACATGAGACAAGCTCTGTGGTGGTTGTTACATCTTCTCTGTACATCAACACCATCTTCTCACCAAAAGAAGCTGATGTGACCATAGACATATATAGGTAGATGCCGCATTCACTGTGTTGCCCAGTCGACACGATACATCAGCGTGTCCGCCATATTGTGAGTTGCAAAAGCGCCATTTAAACTAATACAGGTAAACATGGAAACCGGGTTTTCTTATGAAAAAACAATAACGCTTAAAACAGTATCGTTTACATACAACAGATTTTGGCGAATCATTTAAATGCAATTATTTATATCCATTAATACACTAATAATGGCAATTATTAAATAATAATAATGATTATTATTAAATAATTCCTCCCATATAAGTAACATTTCTCAGACTGCCTTCTTCCATCTCCGAAACATTTCCAGACTTCATCCTGTTCTTACGCAACACAGTACTGAAGTATTGGTTAATGCCCTAGTCACCTCATGTATAGATTATTGTAATGCTAGTCTATCTGGCATCCCACAAAGACGTATCCATCGCTTACAACTTCTTCAAAATTCTGCTGCCAGGATAATAACCTGTTCTAAATCCACTGAACATATTACACCTATTTTCTCTCAACTTCACTGGCTCCCTGTTTACAACCGAATACAATACACAATACTGCTCTTAACATTTAAAGCTCTCTACAACCTCACTGATCTCCTACAGACTTACACTCCCTCTCGCTTGATACTCATCTGCAGCTCTACTTTCTGTACCCAACATCAAACTCAGTTCTATGGGAGCTCAAGTGTCTCTCATAGTGCTCCTCAACTCTGGAATTCTCTTCCCTTTCACATATATCAGCTCGATTCAATAATACATTTTAAAACTGTCCTCAAAACCTATCTTTTCAAACTGGCATACCAATTGTGAATTTTGCACTGTTACTGCCAGTTATCTTTGTTTGTTTGCTAATTATTGCTTTTTGATTTATCATTCTCTTGTTTTAATTGCCCGGGATTGGTTCCTGCCTTGTGCCCTGTGTTGGCTGGGATTGGCTCCAGCAGACCCCCGTGACCCTGTGTTCGGATTCAGCGGGTTGGACAATGGATGGATGGATGGATGTTTTAATTTTACTAATGTTGTTTAATTTTATTGTAAGGTGACCTTGAGTGCTAAGAAAGGCACCTTTTAAATAAAATGTATTATAATTATTATTATTATTGAGACGAAAACTTGACCAATGTCTGAAAGTCAAAATAGTAAGACTGCAACTGGAAGTCTGGTCTTTCTTTTAACAGTGGAATGATACACTCAATGACAAAAATAAACAATTTTATTGTATACAAATTGGCTTAATAATTTCTGAAAACATTTCACTCATTCCTCTCTCAGTCTCTCTCTCTCTCTCTCACACACACACACACATACACACACAAAGTGGTTACTTAAATATGTACAGGATAGGATCTAAAATCCTTGAAACAGAACTGTTTCCATGTGTTGCCACTCTGTAATTTGAGAGTATTCAGTCTGGCAATATGGTGCAGCCTTAGTTTGTGGAAGACAGACACATCTAAAGACATGAGCATAAAATGATGGTTGTCAATTTCAAACTATGTTTCCTCAATGTGCTCCTTTAGAAAAAACACATCATCTGAACCAATCTCAGCCCAAACAAACTAATTGATCAAAAATACACTGACAGCTTGCCCTTGACTGTCGGATAACACGCTCGGCTACTTTCACCACCTTGACTGTACCCTCAGAAGGAATCATCAAACCTCCTTTGTTTTTTAATGTGAGCAAGTGGTAGCTTTGATCAAATGATGCTGGTACAGCATCTGTTACCAAACTAGCACGGCACACATCACAGGACAACTTTCTCAAAATCCCATCTAAGGGCTACATCCCACTGCTTCCAGAGGTGGATTTCTTTGGGAAACTTTCAAAGTTTGAGAAATGTTAACAGCTAACAACAATCTACATAGTTAGTGACTAAATACGTCTAGCCAAAACGTTGTTTGGAGGTTCACTTGAGCACATAAATGCATAGCTTTGCTAGCTTAGCCTGGCATAGCTAAAGTTAAGATTATAAAACGGGATTTTCTAATGGCCAAATATAACCTAAACAATTGTTCAGCTTCACCTATGAAATGTAGTCTCTGTGATCTGGTTTGGAGCATACAGCAGTTTGTACAATCCCAAGCAGCACATGTGTGAGGCATCTTTATCCATTACTTCACTCCACAGCAGTGCCACTCGCAATTTGGCGGCGATGTTGACGTACGATGCTGCTGGTTATGAGGCATCTAATAATTCTACGTCTATGGTTGTGACTGCCACATACGAGGAGGGACCCAAAAATAACCAGAATTTTGTTGTTGTTAGGTTGGTACTTGTAGTACGTGGTTGGGCCGCTAGGGCGATCTAGTTACACTCCTCACAAGTCAGTCTGCCAAGTGCCATCAGTCTGGAAGGTTGTGCTTGTGTTCAGTGAATTTTTTTGTAAAAGTAGTTTTGTGCAAGCGTCGTTTTTTTATGATGGCCAATTATCGTGAGCAACGCGCGGCAGTGAAATTTTGTTTTCTTCTTGAAAAAAGTGTTGCAGAAACTATTGTTATTGAAATGGTATGACAACCCTGAACCACCCACCCTACTCACCGGATTTAGCTCCGTGTGATTTCTTTTTGTTCCCTCGGACGAAAAAAGACTTGAAAGGAAGGCGTTTTGCTGACGTCAAAAAGAGGTAAAACAAGAAACGACCAGAGCATTAATGGGCATTACTTCAGACGAATTTAAAAAATGTTTTCAACAATGGAACAAATGGTTAGATAAGTGTATTTCCATCAATGGAGAGTACTTTGAAGGAGACTAATTGTAGTTTGTACAGAAAATTAAATTAAACACGTTTTAAAAATATTTCCGGTTATTTTTGGGTCCTCCCTCGTATGTGAAGTGCACAATTTAATTCCTCATTCTAATTGAAAAGGAAGAACTTCTCTGACTTAGTAAGCAGGGGATATACCTGCTATGTAAAATTTGAAATTGCATTTGAGAGCTAGGTGAACTGGAAAAATTTGGTGAAGAAAGCTTTACTCAATTTAGAATTATGCATCTTTTATGACACACTGGTATCAATGGATAATTGTGAGGTAAAATATAATTACAAGAGGGTTACTTGAAGCAAATAATCAAAGTCAGATAGAAAATTGGGTTAAAGCCAGAAAAAGACAAATGACAAGGCAAACAAAACACAAGAGAATAGAGAGAATCGGAAGTCAAAGTTAAAAAAGAGATCAGAAACAGAGGAACAAAATCTGATGCTAGGGCCTACTTGGAATTGAAACAAACTAAACTAACTACAAAAGAATTAAAGTTCAAAGAGTCTTATCTGCTGAGAGATAATTTGTAATGCAATCACTGACATATTTATAGTGTCACATCCCATGCTGCAATCGACATAAGGATCGCAGTCATGTGATGCATAAAACCGCATTATGTAAACAAAGAAATCATATTTTTTCATTTCACTACAAAATGATCAAATTACCTCAAAACCAGATTCAACGTAGTAAAAATCCATGAAATAATCCAACACACACATATAAGTCCTGTTAATCACTACACCATTATAACCTTTCTACAGACTTGCAAATGAAAGCTTTCCTATCGAGATAACATTTTGATTCTATGGTGTTCAAAACATCAAGAAAAGTCGATATCAGCATGGCGTCTGTATGGGTGTGTGTGTGTGTGTGTGTGTCTGTGGAAAATCAAAATTAATTTTCATGTCTTAAAATTACAATTTTATAAAATATATATACTCAACTGTCTGTGTATCTGTGTGATCTTCTTGGTTGTTATGTCTATGTCTTTCCAATACATGGTGCAACACAAAACCTTTGTAGTAATAAAATGCATTGCATTTAGTATTCCAACAAATGCAAAATAAACAGGTCAAAATTGTCTCTTCTGTCACTAAATTCACTCTGCATTTTTTGTTTCTTCCCACTTTCATTATTTTAGCTACCTCAGTTAAGTACTTAGGCATAGACATCTCCACTTTGTTGACGCTCAATAATGTGAGAGGGTGTCTGACTTCATGGTTATCTATGATTCTATCTTTCAGATCTAGATTGACTGTTATAAAAATGAATATAGTTCCCCGCCTCAATGTTTCCATTCCCTCCCACCATTAAGTACCAGTTGAATGTAAGGTCATTTTAACTACCTTCCTGAGGAACAAAAAAAAAGACCTGCTATTTAACACTCCACACTGAATCGAGACAAAGGCAAGGGTATCATTTTCCTGGTAGATCGTGAGCTGTACAATTGAGCTTACATACTGCATCCAGTCTAGCAATGTATAACCCTTCCTGCTGACCCTCCCATGTGGCTACTACTGGAGTCGGGTAGGGTATCACCAAGTTCTATTCTGACCCTCCCCTTCCTTTGTGTTAAACTTAGAATTTGATTTTAAAGGATGAGTACTCTAATTACCTTTGTGCTAGAAATATTACATATTACATTGTGCCCCGGCTGAAACAAACTCGCTTCTCTTTATCACCACCTGACCTTGCGCATTGTAGATGATCCCATTTCTTTTCATCCCCGGACTAGCAAACACATTTATTCTCTGGGTGATATATATAATGAATCAGATTTTCAAATATTCCTGTATCTATACTTTTCCTTCTCCATCCGCTCTTTTTTTTTTTTTTACTTACAAGTTACATCTATTTTAAAAGTTTGTGGGATCAGAATCTCTCCTGCTCTTGTCTCCAATTGTCTGTATAATTTCTCACTTACACTTTCCACTATGAACTTTACACACAATGCTTTTAAGATGTCGTTAAATCAGTTAAGCAAGTTTGGCCCAAGATCTTTCCTTTACTCTTTTTATTTTACGGAATTATGTTTTTAAAAATGTCTCCTAGGCATAAAGAAATCCTAGTTACCAAGCAGTTGTTCACTGTTTATATTCCACCACATAAAAATGACATACTTGAATGTTGTCCTCTGATCATAACTATCATATCTGTACCCTGAACACACCTGGCACATTTACGCATTTGTTTTGGGACTGCCCTTCTGTCTTCAGCATTTAGTCTGGTGTGTCTGTTTTAGATAATTTCCTTTTTTAACATTTCTTTGCCACCTGACATTACTTCTAGGCTTTTCTTCACTTCATTTATGTGTTATCCAATAGAAACTTTTTGCTTTAGAGACAATTGCCGCTTAAGTTGCCCTTGACTCTCACTGGAAACCCCCTGATTCTCTTTCTCTTTCTGTTTGGAAATCTTCTTTTTCAGTTTAACCTTTTTGAAACTATTGGCAAAGAGAATCAATGAAACATCTGGCTCTTATACATACAGGGTCAAGGTGCAGAAGCTGTCAGTGTGATGCTCCAAGAACAATCTCTCACTCAGCACCCGCAAAACTAAAAAGATGGTCATTGATTTCAGGAGAAACAGAGCAGAGCCAGCACCTCTATACATCAATAGAGTCCTGGTGGAGAGGGTCACCTCCTTTAAGTTCCTGGGAAATTACAGTACATTTCTGAGGACCTATGCTGGAGAGCCAACACTCTGGCAGTGGTCAAAAAGTCCCAGCAATGACTCCATTTCTTGAGACTTGGAAATGAAGGAGAAGCTGCTGTTTACCTTCTACAGCTCAAGCATCAAGAGTGTTTTAGCATACTGTATTTCTACATGGTATGCTGGATTTACAGCAAGAGACAGGAAAGCTCTGCACAGGGTAATATCCATGGCAGAGAAAATCATTGGCTGCTGTCTGCCATCCCTGACAGATCTCTCCAGTGCCAGTAAAATCATTAAAGTGCCTTCCCAAACGTGCCACTCACTGATCACATTATTATCATCCGGCAGGCGGTACAAGAGCATTAAAAGTAAAAACAAAAAGATTTGCAGATAGTTTTCATCCTTGGGCCATTAGAATTTTAAAATATAAGAACTCATAGAACTGTTACATTTTTTTTCTCCATTACATATGACGATTACTTTAGTGAATAATAATTTCTTGTCTTATTTATGGTATTTATTTGTCATAGGATTCTTGCTTTTCATATTATTTGTTTGTCGTTGTTTGATGTACCTAAACTGTTTACAGTTGTTTCCTTTACAAATTTGTTGTACAGGTACAATAACAATAAAGGCTTCCTTCCTACATTGATAAATGGACTGATATGATGCAGTTAGTCTGTGTACAGATGCCCCATGGTCCTGGCCACAGTCCTAACCCTTAGCTTTACTTCTCCTTAATGGAGTCAATGCTCTGGTGTTTCCTCACTTACTGGTCTACATGGCTCCTTTGGTTTCTTTATTGTTGTTTTCAATTTTGAATGAGACATGGATTTTTTGGTTGTATTTTGTTAAGGGGCCAGGGGTGGGAGAATAGCACCAAGCATAGGGTTTTTATTTTAATACTTGCTAAAATAGCTTATGTTTCTATTTAAAATGTTGGACCTTGTATTTCAATACAAATTTCATAAAAAGGATATTTTAAAAAGGTCTCCTATTTATCATAACATTCAGATCTAAGTTTTGTTTAATGGCCTAATTATGTGTATAAATGGTGTAGCTCCTATAGTAGAAGCATTATAAACAGTTTAATTTGCATTAATCCAATGCACAGGTTACATATTACTTTTTGAAAATTAAACGATCAAATTATCGTTTTTACTGAAGAAAACTGGTGCATTTCATATGTAATGGTTGTTAAGTATTTAGGAAAAGTTGGGAATGGCAAATTTCACAGTCATTTTTGTTGTTCAAACCAATCATTTAATCATCACTATTAAATACAGATGGGATAATTTAATACATTCAGTGGTGAACAACTCTTCAACTCTGTCTTCAATTCAAAAACTCAGTCCCTGTGGCTTTATTTTCCTATGATGTGCACTGTTTCTCCAGATGTATCAATTCAGCAATAATTTTAACAAAAAATGTATTTTGCATGCTTCGGGCATACAATTGGTTAATTGACATGTGGATTATATCACACTACTAATATGAGACTTTTTCTTCTTTTTTCCGTGGATGTTTTTCACATTGTTTGCCATTGTACATAGTAGGTCACAATTGGCTTCTATTATACCTATATTTTTAAATCACTCTGCATATAAAAATATGTTCGTAGCCATCACTACAACGTACATGGGGTAAGTAACATAAAAATATATAATTTTTGGTTGGAGTGTTTATATCAAGAACAAAAACTTGCCATCATGTTAACTTTTTTATTGCTCTGTAGCACTAAAGGTGTTGTCATTACTTATACTGTAAATGGATTATTTTACAATTTAAGCATATGCAGGTAGAATATGATAATGCATTTTTGTAAATTGTATATTGATTTCTTTGTGCTTTAAATTATACTAATTTGATACTGTATGTGCTTGATTATGCCTTTAAATGGCCTATACTGCCAAGGAATTGTGGTTTTGTAGTTGATTGGTGGTTTTGTAGTTGACATTGCCCTGCAGAACTCTGATGTTCATCAATGAATGATAAAAAATCATCCCACTACTGCCAGTGCCTGGAAGCATGCCTTCTGCTCTTCTGAAGAAAATGTACGATTGTTGTAGACCCTGCTAAAATGTCTTATTGTCCCAAGAGCTTCTTTCAGTTAGAACATTAGAATGATTTTGATGAGAATAGTCAATTCAACCTAACAGTCATGCCAATTCTATTTAGTTTGATTCACAAAAATTTGGAGGTGCCTAAAGTCCTACTCTCTATTACACTAGATATTTTTTTCCATGTATCTATGGTTCTCTGTGTGAAGAGAACCTTTCTAATATTTGTGTAAAATCTGCCCTTAACAAATTTTCAACTATGTCCCTGTGTTGTTGTTGTAGAATTTACTTTAAAGGAACAACTGGGATCTACTGTACTAATACTCTTCATAATGTAAAACACTTCAATCACAACACCTCTTCAGCTTAGCATGCTTGAATTAAAAAGACTTGGTTCCTTCAATGTCTTCACATAGCTCATACCTCTCAGTCCTGGAATCTGCCTAGTCACTCTTCTCTGGACTTTCTACAGCACTACTGTGCCTTTTTTGCAACATGTAAATTAAAACTGTACACAATACTTCAGATGAGACTTCAATAGTGACTTTTATATTTTAAGTTTAAAATCCTTTGACTTGTACTCTAACCATTGTGATATATAATCTAACATCCTATTACCCTTCTTGGTCACTTGTGTACAATATCTGGATGGACATATCAACGAATCTACTACAATTTGTAAATCCTCATCACATGTACTTTCAGGTTTCAGACCAACAATTGTTTACTTAGATTTAAAATTTCTACTTCCTATGTAGTACTTTACCTTTACTTACATTAAATTTTATCTCCTCCAGATCTGCCAAAGCCAGCATGCTGACCAGGTCCCCCTGTAATAATGCATCTGGTACTGCATTATCTGCCCTTCCACCTAGTCTGGTATCATCTGCAAATTTAAACAACTTGTTATGGAGCAGCCCCAGCAGTGATCTCTGAGGGACACCAGTTTTTAATGTCTTCTAATTGTGAAATGGTTAATTTCACCAAAACTCTTTTTTCCCAGTGTTTAAGTGAATTTTTTACCCTAACAAATTAACAGAAGACCATTCTTTAGGTCACCCATCACCTCCCTGTACTGTCTCTGAATTGAGTCTGATTTTTCAGGATTAAAACACTAAGAGAACTGTATATAGATAATATTACTGCAGCTTATGAACAGTTATGCTTCAAATTTAACTTCACAGCAACACAATTTTTCGACTACTTTGAAATTAGAAATTTTGAAAAAATAATCCTATTCAATTATCCACATCTCATACCCTTTTCTATTCCAGAAAAAATACTGATCAGTCTTAAAGACTCAAACAGCAAAGTGTCACTCACCCTAAGTGATAACAGGAGCTGTTCTCTTAAGACTAATCAGACCTGCTATGGAGAGCCTGGCTGCTCATTTAGTAAGCCTCCATCAGCTGGTGCAACTAAAGGACATCTTTGGATTTCATTTATAATGATGACTTGAGACGTATTTACTAAGTATTTTCTGCAACAACTGCTCATAATTCCCTAAGGTTGGTCCGGTTCACAGGATCCTCATTATTGAGGACCAGAGCAGCTGGACCAGGCCAAGGGGACGCCCACATAGGAACTGGACCGCATTTCTGCCTAGTGGGTTGCCAACCAGGATCCTAAGCTGTTTCGTTGTCTGGTGGGTGCTCTGCACCAGTGCATGCTCCCCAACTTCACCTGACCTGACCTGATAATCTATTCTTGCATTTGCTTTGTAGTTTGTACTACTGTATTGTATTTCTGAGGTGGCAATGATAGATTGGACATCTAGTTCTCTGAAGATGACTACTCGTGTTCTGTTTTGTTTGTTGAATTCACCCCATTTTTGGCACCCATTGCATGCCCAGCCTGCCTGGAAGAGGGTCTCTCTCTGAATAGCAATATGCTTCACTGTAACTGTGACTGCAAAGTCAGAAGTTTTCTTTCTTTTTAAATTGTCTTTCTTTTTAATCATACTGGTGTGTGCTCGAACCATAGTAAGCTTATGCATACTATCTATCTATCTATCTATCTATCTATCTATCTATCTATCTATCTATCTATCTATCTATCTATCTATCTATCTATCTATCTATCTATCTATCTATCTATCTATCTATCTATCTATCTATCTATCTTACATTAAGAGTTTATGGATTTATGCTCAACTGTACCAAAGCTGCATTTACGGACCTCAGATACATTAAATTTTTCAAAACAGTATGTTATTGTGTAGTTGGAATGTCAGTAAATACATGCTCCAAACAGCAATATCCTAATATCAAATGTTTACAGGGCTTTAAGTTAAAGTCAACTGCTCCAAACCTGCATTTACAAGCATCAAATCCACTACACAGTGCAATACAATACATTTTGTCATGTAGCTGGTGTTTCAGTAAGGACTGCCAAGAAATCCTGTGTGGTGGTGAAATTAGCAAGCATGCCCCCAATGCACTTTAGAGCGCTTAATAAAATAAACTAACATTAGCAGCCTTTAACAGTGTGTGTAGATATGAGGTCTATATGCAAGTAATAAAAACTTATCAACCAGGTGTCAACTAGGTACTGCAACATCAGATAATATCCTTTAGACACTAGATATCAAAAATATTACACATACTGCTATCCCATTGTTATTGCTAGCTTTAGTATAGTGATAATTGAGGTAACATTATCTAGCTTACTGGAAGCTGAACAAATTCAGATTTCTAGAACACACCTGCAAATGCTGAATGAGCTGCTTCTTCCTTCTTTCAGTTTTCTTTCTTTTCTGTGCTGTTGACTGGTGTTGACTTAAAGCTATCTCTCTGCTCATTAATAGGACATTATCACAGCATGACATAAATGTGACAGTTCATGAAACAGCAATAATCCCAATCAAGTTAAGCTGTGGATTTCCTTTGCTCCACTCTGTTGAGGAGGTTGATGATTTACATTACTAAAGGGTTCTGCCCCCTGGTCACTTTGCTTGCCCACCCCCGGGGCGAGAAAAAGATTGTTATTTTCATGGGAATTGTTACATATGCATTATTTTCACTTTTACGTTAAAACTTGTGTAAAAACAATATTTGGAATTAACTGTTCTTCAAGATCGCATTGAATTTTGATCCTGTGTTTGGACTTATATCATGACAACGCAACATATAACTAACTGCCTGTGAGTGAATATTGTTTCTTTCTCTCTAATAAATAAAATGACTTTCTCAAATGTTTGCCCATGCTCTTTCTTCTCTGTTTTGTCATTGACGTGTCATCTAGAATGTATAAAATTATTGTCCTGATAAAATTTATAAGAGCTGAGAGTACAGGCTGAGAGTGCAGGAAGTGTGTCTGAAAATAGTTGTAAGTAGGGCCTGACTTAAAAGAATCACATGTTAAAAGTCTCCATCTCACAGGACTTCATACCGCAACAGCGTTTTATGAATCTTTTAATTCTTGCTGGCAACATGAATAAGATGATCTTGACGTCTCCGATTTAAAGTTTAAATCCGAACAATATATTCGTTCCGTTATTTTACCAAGTAATAATTTCTTTTTGTTTGTGCTAATGCGATCTTTCCTATCCTCTTTTTGAAACTTTGGAATTTTTGTACTTCCATTATCTCTAACCTGCTGTGCATGTGTACCGTGCCAACATTTTTGAATTCTTTACGACGTTCTACTTTGTCATCTACTGTTTGTCCTTTATTTCCGACGCTGGGCATGGTTAAATCTCTTTCTTGCAGACTGTATAAGGCTGCTCACATTGTGAAGGGGGGGGGGGGGGGGGGGGCTGAATGCACACTAAGAAGATGCAGTCAGATCAGCTGCTGTCTTATTGCTGCTGCTGGCGAGCTATGTGTTCTGCTTGTTGCGCTGCGTGTTGATCATTTAAAAGCCTGCACAGCAGCTATCCTTTTGTCTCACTGCCTTGTCTTGCATGACGTCAAAGTGTCTTCCGAGAAGATCACGTCTTGTCTCCGTCCCAAGATTTTTTTTTTATAATAGAGAGATATGCCATAGATGTTATACATTATGCCCAGTTACACTATGGCTTAAGCTTACTGTTGTGGAAGGAGTCATCTGTCTGAAGTTAAGTAAACCAACCAACAAAAACGTGCAATTAAATGGCTGTTCAGCAGAGCTCCTAAATAGTGGAGGTCTGTTAAAACACAACAGGCCCCTGTACATTGTTTCTCTGATCATGGGCCCCATGCGCAGTGTGTGATCTGCATATAGGAAGGGACAGCTGTGTTTACCTCAAAGTAATTATTTCAACATAACTCCTGAACTTCCATTTCCTGACTTAAATTATTCAGTTCAATGTTCACATCCCCTTTATTCATCCTAACCACTACTATCAGCATTCTCAACAGAAGTTCCTCTACACTATTCAACAGCACTGAGCTGTGCTATCAAAGTTGGGTGACGTAAATGATGTTTTTCAGTTTTGTTTTAAGCAAACCTACTGGATTTGCTGTGCAGCTTATATGTAACAAGGGGGCTCCGCCCCCTGCTCACTTTGCTCGCCTACCCCGGTGTTGGGTAACCCGAAATACATTGATGAATGTATGAGATATATTGGAGTGTAACAAAGGAAGTATATTCATTAATCCTAATGAATGTCCACTAATAGTGGACTCATTACAGAATGCGTTGTCAGCTAATTGGCGGAATTGTTTATCGGCCGTCTGTCGTCCCTTTCTTTTCCGTTTATCTATTCACTCTGCTGTTTGAGAGGCGCGTTGTAGGTGCCTATGTTCATTAATTGTATTCAGGCGGGCTCGCTTCTGTATATATCTCCGTCAGTTGTGGTCGTTCGTTTTGAACCCGTGCCTGCTTTGCTTCCGCAGTTTCAGACACGCGTTGTAGGCGTCTATGCACATTGTATTTGTCCATGCGGGCTCGTTTTTGTAGCTCCGTTAGTCGAGCTGTTTGGTTTTGGAGCCGAGACAGTTTTGCTTCTGTGGTTTCAGACGAGCGTTGTAGGCGCCCACGTCTATTGTTTTTATCCATGCGGGCTCGCATCTTTGTGGACCTGTGGGGCCTCTGTAGGTGTGTTAGAAGCGCGTGGGCCATGCTGTGTAGTGTGGCCATTTAGTTCAGAAGCGCGTTGTAGGTGCATGCGCCTTTCGTACTTTCACACGCCTTCCGTACTATCTTTGTGGACCTGTGGGGCCTCCGTAGCCTCTTCCGTTTGACTCTGGGGTGCAGCGCGGAATCCTCTTTTTTGTGTGGCTGTGTCGTTACCTATAGGCGCGTTGCCTCATTTCTTATTTACGTTAGTTGAGCTCCTTCGTTTTTGAGCTGTGACTCCTTCGTTCTCGATGGATCAGACTTCGCTCGCTGTCGGCGCCTGCGCACTATGTCTCCTGCATCCATGGGCATGCCATGTATCGGCGCCTGCGCACTATGTCTCCTGCGTCCATGGGCATGCCATGTACCTGCGTCCATATCCGGTTTACCATTCTCGGTTAGTAATATGGATGAGTTCTCACTCTCACCCTCACTTTACAAATCATTGATGGTTGGATTAGATTATTCACCACATGCCAGTCTCAACCCCTTCATAGCTTAGGAGCCAGGGTATTGCGGCCTATGTTTGTTTCATTGTCATCAGCCCTGCAGCAGAACAATAATCTTCACTGACATTGTCTTTGATTTCAGTGGCTCTTTAAAGATGTTTTCCTCTTCTTTTCTTTTCTCCATGTTTTCTTGACATGATACTGTAGTACACATGACAGTACTATCATTATTACAACAACTTTCAGAAGTTCCTCTGGATAGAGGACATTTCAAAAACTAATAAAAATACAAAAAAAAAGCACAATTGAGCAAAAAATGTTTTGCTGATAATTAGTAGATATCTTTATACAAGGTGTCTTATGAAGACCAAACATTCTTCAAAACATGAGTGCCTGGTAAAGTTTACAGGCAGTTGAGAATGTAGTTTTAAACTGAGCAAGGGACATTTAGTGGTGTAGGAAAAGCTGGAACCAGAAGGGAAATCAGCAACAAATCAGCAAAAGCAAAGTAGATTAAAGCAAAGTTTGCAAACTTGTATTTTAGTATACCTGGGAAGAAAGGCAAAGTTAGTAGATAACTTGAAGAAGAAATATGTAAAGAAAATATTCTAATTCTGCATAGTTTCCAGGCTATTAAATAGTGCATTATGTTTAAAGATTTTTAATTGTTTATTCACAAATAATATGCAGTGATTGCTGCAGTGTTTGCACTAATGTGAATGCCAGAATGGGCCCAGAATAACTGATGTTTCATACTGAACTAGCTTCTGAATGGCAGGAGGCTTGTAATGCATTTGTTACATATGGGAGAGATCTGTATATTATAGCACAAGGACAATATATAGTATTGTTTAAATTATTATTGCCATTGTATAAAGCAAGTAGACTTGTTATAGACCTTCATTCACATAAAATGTATTATGTGCTGTCACCTTTACAGCTAGCTGTGTGTAACAAAACTTTTGTTAAGCTCATCTTTTCCACAACCCTTTCATTGAAAACTGGGTTCTTACCAAAAAGATTAATACTTTTACGAAGTGTTACGTGCATGTGTGTAAGGGATAGCTAAAAGGTGCTAGTGACTGTAATTCTGCTTCCACACCAGAGGTTGGTGCTGTGGTGCCTTAACAACTTCCTTTCTTTCCCCCTTCTGCACACCAGATGATTGATGGCTAGAACATCTCTGATGTCACTTCCAGTGTCCGTCCACCTAGACCTAGTCTTTTCCTGCTGAGAAGACTAAAACCCGGAAGCTCTGCCATATTTGCCAGTTCTGTCCTGATCTCAGACCTCTTTGCAATTATTTGCTTGTTTTTTTCAATTTACCTAACATCCAATTATACGGGATTACCAGGTATGTACCCCAACTCATTATTATTGCCCTTTAATTCTCTTACAGAAGTTTCACTCATAGAAATATGAAGCAGGGGGCACTTTTAACACATGCTACCTCCAGATCTAGAGCATATAGTGACATTTACACATATATTCAGAAATTTGCTGTATTATTATGTGAATTTCCCATTGGGATTAATAAAGTATCTATCTATCTATCTATCTATCTATCTATCTATCTATCTATCTATCTATCTATCTATCTATCTATCTATCTATCTATCTATCTATCTATCTATCTATCTATTAGCATTGGCATTTTACAGAGAATTTTATGGTATTGAGATTAATTTCAATAAACTGTTATAAACAAACTAATTATAATGTCAGTAGCACTTATTTTATATAGTATTAGAATTACAAGTTGTCATGCATGTGTGTTTAGGGGTCACCTTCATCGCTCCTATAAGGTAAGTGATTCATTTCTGGGGTGAGACGGGGTGCTTTTACTAACTTCCTCTTCTGAGAGGAAAATGTGTATATGATTCTCCTTCCAGAAAGCAGTATTGAATCTTGGACCTGTAACCAACAGGGACCAAATTCCAGTACTGTAGTCATTTCCTTTACTTTTTTTTTGTTCTCTGTGAAACAGGGTCACGTTGGAGGTGCTCCAACTTTTCCATTATTCTTCCTTTCTTCTTTTACAAAGTATACAATCATTCATTTTTAATTAGTAGCTCTTGTTAAACTACAATAAGGTTTTTATTGACCAACCTGTGGATGTGCTCCAGTAAGATTATTTTGCATCATGCGTAATACAGTTTCTTATGATTTACAGTTTGCACCATTTTTTTGGAGTATGGGTGCAGATTAGATAGAACTGGTCATCATCCATGTACAAGTGCCGTGCTCCTTTTACTTAAACATATGGTAGTAAGGTGTTTTCTTAGTGTTTCAGAAAATTCGTCTGTTCCATCTCCATCTTAACTCCTTTATTCAGGTTATGTTCTCTGCTCGGTTACTGCCACATTGAACAACATATAACACACAGGATTTAATTTTTTTTTCTTTATATTTCTTTTCTTCAGAAATTTGTTTTGCTATACAGGGAGCAAATGCAAATAACAGATGCACTGTGCTGGTTACATATAGCCAACTAAAACATAAACCTACAGTAATTTAAACTGTGTACACATTTTCATGCTTCAGAAGGATATGCATTCTGACATATCAACAGAGCAGAAATAACTCTTCACAAAAGACAGTGATCTGCCTATGATGCTGCTGTGGTGAATCATGCCAGGAGTCAGTGGCGGTGCATGATTTAACCTTCTTGACGTTAACCCTGAGTGTGTTTCAGCCTCAGAATTCTATGCAATCACAGTCGTACAATCACTTGTACATTTTTAAGCCTGAATAACGCTCGAGTACAGAATTCTTTTGCCATTTGATGGATGAAATCACATCACACTGCAAAAAAAATTATGAATATTTCTACTCATTTTGCTGCTCTTAAGATAACTCATCAAAATTCATAAATGAGGAGGAGCTTCCAACTAAAAACACAATGCCAATTGAAAAGCCAAAAAGTCAGTTGTAGAACAAACTGAAACTGAACCAGTGCTCAGATCAGGTGACAGTGATGATGATATGAAATGGTCATCAGATGCTGACACAGAAAGTGAAATTGATGCATGATATGGTGCTATACAAACAGATCGCTGCAATATGCCTGGCGGCATTGGTAGTGTGAAGCATTAATGTGGCGTGTCAGTAACTGCTTGACAAAAAGGCAAAATAATTGCAAGTGCAAGTGCAAGGTCAAACAAATTGATAGGCTCTTCAGCACTTTTTACAATGTAAAACCAGTCAATGTTTATGTCAGGGGAAATGTGTAAGTCACTAAGCTTGGAACTGTGATAGCCTAATAACACGATAGTCATATTGATTGTGAGGATCAGGCATTGACATTCTACTTTATCATGTGCAAGCAACAGAAAATATATTATAAGAAAAGTGCACAGAAAATCATGGTTCTAGTGTCCCGATTGCAACATCAGGCTGGATGCTGGTGACTGTTTCAAAACACAAAGCTGCATTAGTGCAGCAGTGAACACTAGACATACCATTTCTACTGGATTTATGTTGATATGTTTATGTTGGTCTTTACATGTCTCTGTTACACATAATAACCTGCTTAATAATTTTAAGGAGCTTAAAAATGAGAAAAGAGATATTGAGGATGAAAATGAAAGCAGAAAAAGAAACCAAAGTAAAAAGATAAGTGAAAAGACAGTGGCTAGAACTGAGAGGTAGAGAAAGAAAGGAGATAAAAGGCTATTTCTGACTCTGAATGTATCCTTAGTTTTATGGGATTATTTCTTGGTATTATTTATTTAGATTTTATCTTTCTTACAGAACAGTTTTTTAATGGATTATTTACGGGAGACTTTGGTCTGCACTGCGTTTTGTATCAGACATTTTTGGTTTTTAATGAATGAACTTTGCACTTTTTGATTCAGTACCTTGCTGTCTATCTATATGTCTATCAGATAGTCGAACCTCGGATTCAGGAGGAACAGTGTGGTTTTCATCTTAGTAGTGGAACAGTGGACCAGCTCTACACCCTTGGCAGGGTCCTGGAGGGTGCATGGGAGTTTGCCCAACCAGTCTACATGTGATTTGTGGACTTGGAAAAGGCATTCGACCGTGTCCCTCAGGGAGTCCTGTGGGGGGGTTCTCTGAGAGTATGGGGTACCGGCCCCCCTGATAAGGGCTGTTCGGTCCCTGTACGATCATTGCCAGAGCCTGGTCCGCATTGCCGGCAGTAAGTCGAACCCGTTTCCAGTGAGAGTTGGACTCCGCCAGGGCTGCCCTTTGTCACCGATTCTGTTCATAACTTTTATGGACAGAATTTCTTGGCGCAGCCAGGGCATTGAGGGGGTCCGTTTGGTGGGCTCAGGATTGGGTCACTGCTTTTTGCAGATGATGTTGTCCTGTTTGCTTCATCAGGCCGTGATCTTCAGCTCTCTCTGGATCGGTTCGCAGCTGAGTGTGAAGCAGCTGGGATGGGAATCAGCACCTCCAAATCCAAGACCATGTTCCGGAAAAGGGTGGAGTGCCCTCTCTGGGTTGGGAGTGAGATCCTGCCCCAAGTGGAGGAGTTCCAGTATCTCGGGGTCTTGTTCACGAGTGAGGCAAGAATGGAGTGGGAGATTGACAGTCGGATCATCCACAATGATGCGGGCTCTGCATTGGTCTGTCGTAGTAAAAAAGGAGCTGAGCCGCAAGGCAAAGCTCTCAATTTACCAGTCAATCTATGTTCCTACCCTCACCTATGGTCATTAGCTGTGGGTAGTGACCGAAAGAACGAGATCACGAATACAAGCGGCTGAAATGAGTTTCCTCCACAGGGTGTCTGGGCTTTCCCTTAAAGATCGGGCATCTCTGCTCAAGCTGCTGCCCCTGCGACCCGATAAGCGGAAGAGGATGGATGGACCTTTCTGTCTGTGTCCTCATTGTCATACTTCATCTCGGTTCATGACTATCGAGGCAGGTACTGAGACATCACATTTTGGTGCCAATGGTGGAATGGGCTAATGGCAGAGAGAAATGAAGAAGGATGGAAAACAACAAGAGTACTGGTGTCCTACTGAGAAAGGAAATGAATGTACCTGATTGATTATCTATTTGTTGATTGCCTTATGGGCGGCACGGTGGCGCAGTGGGTAGCACTGCTGCCTCACAGTTGGGAGACCTGGGGACCTGGGTTCGCTTCCCGGGTCCTCCCTGCGTTGAGTTTGCATGTTCTCCCCGTGTCTGCGTGGGTTTCCTCCGGGCGCTCCGGTTTCCTCCCACAGTCCAAAGACATGCAGGTTAGGTGGATTGGTGATTCTAAATTGGCCTTGGTGTGTGGGTGTGTTTGTGTGTGTCCTGCGGTGGGTTGGCACCCTGCCTGGGATTGTTTCCTGCCTTGTGCCCTGTGTTGGCTGGGATTGGCTCCAGCAGACCCCCGTGACCCTGTGTTCAGATTCAGCGGGTTGGAAAATGGATGGATGATTGCCTTATTGTGATTTTAAAAGTCTTGGGTTTCTTTTAACTGTGGTGATTTATTTCTTTTTAGTTCAGGTACAGTATATGCATTCCATGCCACTGACATTGGCTTCCAGTTTGAACAGGTTGGTCTTGGAAGGTAGAAAAACGTGTTGAGAAGCATATATATAGCTCTGCACACTTATTTAAAGGAGACTTGTAGCAGGGATAAAGAGGGTTGTTCAACCTTTAACACTGTGAGGTAAAAATGTGAATTCAAATGTGAAATCAACCTCCTCCAGTGTAGTGGGAGAACCTTTGCTGGCCAGCACTTGGGCAAAAGGCAGGAATCTGCCTAGGAAAGTTTATCATAGAGCCTATTGATCCTTGGAAGAAGTCTATTCCAAACTGATTTTTTTTATGGACTCAAATATTATTATTTTTACACCATAACATAAGAATGGAAATTGTTGTTTTTCATTTTTATCCCTAAATTTATTACACTTTTATATTTTTTGAAGTGTATTTTCAGGTGTACAGCGAGTTCTGGGTGCAAAATCAGAAATTAATGCTGCATAAGTAAAAATGAATGAAATTATAGGCTCACACTTATAATATACATCACAGTAAGAATTTTAACTGTGCTAATTTTAATTGAGAGTGTAGTTCTTTGTATATGATGTATTGTGGTGATGTAGAAATGATTACTTATTGAAGTGTAAGTCAAGGGACAGAATTTGGCAAAACAAGCTATATATTCACAACCTGTCTTGAATCAAGCACTTCTACAGTGGTACATTTGTGCCAGAAGTTTCCCAGTTTGTGCAAACATTTCCATCTTGTCTGCCCATAATGTGCAATATTGTTACATCCTGCAGTTTCCTAGGCTGAATTCCAAAGTATACCCTTCTTCTCTATTATTTATGTGTTTATTTATGTACTTAAATAAGTGTTTTCTTTTTACCTTCTAAAGTAGTCACTGTAATTCAAAAAGAACAATTGGTAGTGCAGGACTGGTGGAATAATTGGTTGTTATTAATTTGCATGGCATAATTTTACAAATACCACAGAATAAATGAAAAATGCAACAGAGTAATTGCATTAAGAATGGGTGCAATTGCCTGTATGGATTATGCACAGTCTGTCCTTTTCCAAAAGGTCTGCCTGGGGGGGTTGCCAACCAGGATCCCAAGTTGTTTTGTTCTGTAGTGGGTGCAGCAATGCACTGTACCAGTGCATGCTCCCCAACTTGACTTGACTTGTCCTTTTCTGTGTTTTACTCAGATAATTCAGTTTGCTTCAACATCTCAAAAAGGTATGGATCATTTTAATTAATAAATCTGTTCAGAGATGGCTCTCTCTTTTTTTTACTGAATAGGCTTCCCTGTGACAGTTTAATGGAATAAATGGCTATGAGAAGTGAAACAATGAATAGATGGATGAGTTAAATCGTAAAATAAAAGAAAAAAATGTAAAAACACAATTTTGGGGTGCAGTGGAATAAAATTAAAAGAATTGTCTTCATGGTTATTAGAAAGATTATGAAAGCTGTTTTTTTAATATTAATGTGACTTCATTTCAGTTTTATATAATAATCCATTTTAAGTATCTGCACAATTATTGTTTAATTTAGTGTAATATCAAATTATATAATTGTATCAATATAAAGTGAAAATGATTACTCTAACATGTTAATTGGGTAACATTATAAACGAATACTTGAGATAAATTATTAAATAGTTTCTGTTCTTTAAAATGTCAGCAATACACTGTGAACATTTCTGATCCTTGACTTCTCATGCTTTAAATAAGTGCTCCTTCACATGTAATAGGATTTTCCTAATCCATTTATTTTTAACAAGGCTGCTATGTTTACACATTGCAGACAGCCTTTTGTATTTAGTTATTTATACCACAAATCCAACCTTGGATGCACTTATTTTCTTTTTAAAGTTATTTATTTATTTGTTTGTTTTAAGTGTGCAGTAAGTGTAAGTGTTGCTGTTTTTCAACAAAAGTGAGTCTGCTGTCCAGCGGACAAATTGCTTGATTTCATTATGAAAATTGTTCTGAAATATCGTAACATCATTAAAAGCTCTGGAGAGTGGAAGCTTACAAGGTGTTACTTTTGAAATAATATAAAAATAAGGTTGTTATATATTTTTTTTTAGATTTTGTCAAGTAAACCATAGGAGGAGCAAATAAAGAGTGATGATTGTTTATATGTTACCATTACAACATAACATCTGCGATAATAAGCCAAGATGTGCACATAACAAACTTAAAAATCATAACAATGACCGTAAGTAGATAAGAGAAATACTAAACACAAGCAAGATAACAACTTCAGATACCATCATTTATGAAAATATGTTGTTATTTTACACTAAGGTCTTTTACATTAAAGAGAAAATGTACAAAATACTCATGGAATTAATTAATATCTATATATATAATTCACTAAGCCAGGAGACAAGTAGCCGACCATGGAAAGCACGCCGGAAGGGGCGTGGATTCACTAAACCGCCGACAAGACGCCAATGGCGCACGCAGGAGGGAGCCACGCCCACCAACTCTTAGACCATTGGATACGACGAAAAAATCACAGTCACGCCCACCAACTCGGACGCGACGCCTCGAAAAACATGCCGTCATTTCTGTTTGTCTGTGCCACATTCCACTTGCAGCTCTGAGCTACGTTGACTTTTCATTAGTCAACCTCAGTGGAATCTTGGTTCACACAGAGGCAGCGCAAGAGAGAGAGCCGTGCGCGCACACACACACACACAGAGGCAGCGTACCGGCTTTCTCTCTCTCTCTTCACTCGCTCACACACTGCACAGGGGAGAAATGCCCGAAGCACGAGGCTACACTGTGAGTGCGATGATTATTTATTTAAAAATGGGCTTTTGAAGGGGAGCTGTGGACCCTCTATACCACAGGATCACCTGTGACATTGCCTTCACATTGTTTTCCTTTTATTTATAATCCTGGGGGGTATTTTTCGTACGTGGATTACTCGCTTAGCCGGATGTAATTGTTGACGATTTGGCCTGATCCTGGATCTGTCGGTTTTTTGAAACTCTTGCTGGAAGTGTTGTCATAGCAACACATCCAAATCTGCAAACCTGCTCGGAGCAGGTTTGTTCTGCGTAAACAAGGATTAGTTTACACACGTGATCAGTGACGGTGTGGAAGTCATCCAGTCAGGGCTTCGCCGTTCATGAATGAGCGACCAATTGATATTGATGTGCAAATTATAGGAAGAGAATTTCATATAAAGAGGGTTTTGCGCGATCGGCAAGATCCTTTATTGCCCCCGGAGGAAATTCTGTACGAAAGATACCGCTTTAGCCGAGGGGGAATATTGTACCTCAAAGATTTATTAGCTCAGTATATTCGAAGTCAAACTCGGCGAAGTCAGGCTCTCACAATCACACAGACAGTAGGCATTGCTTTGAGGTTTCTTGCAAGCGGCACTTTTTTATATACTGTAGGCGATGCGGAACATCTATCGAAAAGTGCAGTTTGCCAGGCAATTCGTAAAGTCTGTTTGGCTCTGAAATATTTCCTTCAGGTTTTCATTGTGTTTCCTGGACACCTGCGTGTGCAGACAATAAAAGAGGCGTTTCATGCCATTGCAGGTAGGTAATACACAGGCTAAAACACCCACAGTTCCACGAAGAATCCCACAATCAGCCTAACATTCTCATTACCAGGATTTCCAAATGTGATTGGGGCACATGGAACTGATCACAGTGGAGTTTGATCAAACATTATTTGGAAAATGTACCTCTCCTCCTGATGAATAATCAGACACAGTGTCTTCATCAAATATTTGACCTTCGTTAATATCTCGTTGGTCAGACACAGGTTCAAGGGATATGACATTCCCTGCAACTGACCCAACAAAAAAGAGGGCTATATGGAACATACCTATAGCACACATGGAGGACAAATATGCAATGACCATCCTTTACCTGAAATGAAGTGACCACTACCTCCTGCCACTGGTTCTGAGGAGGAGCTTCCCCCTGGAATGCCCTCAGAAACAGGGCGATGGGCATTTTGCTGGAGAGCCAACTCTTCTGCAGGGGTTAGGTCTGGACCGCGTGGACCTCCACCTGTTTTTTGCTTGTCTGCCTCCTTATTAGCTTTAAAATGAATGTTTTTTATATTATATATGATTCTTTATGTCAACAATTCTTTAAATAGTTATATAACAATATTTACCAGTTTGAAGTATATTCTTGTACTTCACTTTAACCTGTTCCCATGTTCTCCTTGTGCTCACGTTTGATCTGGAATTATGACATATTAAATAATAATTAATCTGACACATAGGAAATGAAATGCTGCATTCACTAAGTACAATGTATACTACTTAGCGTTTAATTTTTTCGGCCACTTTTTGCCAGCCGTCTTTTCTGGTCTGGGCTGCTTTTGCAGTGTTACCGCTTGTGTATATTAAATCTTGAAATTCTTCGTGTCCTTCGAATAAACGGTCTTGCGCCGCGTGTGTGAAAAAAAAATGCGGCCGTTCTTTCCTCATTTTGTTACAGCCTATCAAAGACTTGCTGATCATGTTTTCTAGACTCAATATATATGGGCTTTTCACTCAGCGCGGGCACGCGCATTCATCTCGTATGATTAGATCCAGCTACACTAATCTAATACACAGCTGCGTTTGAAAAACCGATTTATCTGGATGAGTTTCACTGGCATTAACTCATTCAAGATGAGGCACTTGATCTCGGATGGTTTAAGCAACGTACGAAAAATACCCCCCTGTTGAGCAGATCAGACACCCAGGCAAACAACACTGAATAATCAATAGCTCCAACTACTAATCATTAATGCCGGTGAAACTCATCCGGGATAAGTCGGTTTTTCAAACGCAGCCGTGTAGCAGATTAGTCTAGCAAGATTTAATAATCCGAGATGAATGCGCGCCCTCGCGCTGAGTGAAAAGCCAATATATATTGAGTCTACAAAACATGATCACCAAGTCTTTTATAGGCTGCAAAAAATGATGAAAGAACGGGCGCATTTTTTTCACACAAGCTGAGTGGGTGGGTGTTAGTTAGTTAATTAGCAACTCCAAGGATTAAAAAACATTGAAAAAGCTGCGCGGATTGGTTTGCAGCATGTAAAACAGTTTGTTTGTCGCGGATAATTTGCTATCCACACAGGGATGAACCGGGAAGTGAACCCACAATCTTCCACTGTCTCCTTACTGCAAAGCAGCAGTACTACTACAGGGCCACAAGGCAGTTAAAGAATGCACCGGGCCACATGTTCATTTTTTCCCCTGTGCTTAAAAGACATTAAAAAACTGTTTCTCAACTGTGACTCCCGAACAACTCAGTACGCGAAAAGCTGCCAGAATCGCAAACAACAATAAAAACACTACGTGACTCACAGGTAGTGATGGGCCGCTTGATACTAAGGTTTCGACACTGTGTCGAGCTTTCGAAGCACTGCAGATTTTAATACTTGATCGAATAATGACATCTGTGATTTAAGGATTTCACATTTTCTTTCTCAAATGTGCTTACCTATATCATGGCAAAGTACAGGGATAAACCTTTATTTTCTGTCTACTCCGTTTTAATTAAGACAGACCAAACAAAACATTTAAGGCTATAAAATGTGATCTCAAGAAAAGATCAGGGTTAATTATAATACTAATAACAAGAACGATTATAATGATACAGTGCAAAAGTAAATACTAATTGAAAGAGCCGGGAATGCATGAGGTGAGGCGTCTTATTTTCTTTAACTCTTGCTATCATATAGTGCATTCTGCCTGTCGGCATTAGTTATATTTATATTTTTTAGACATCAGACACTAGAAGCTGCTGACGAACCCTTCTCTTCGTTGTCAGTCTGTAGCTACGAAAAAATAAAACCAATACGACTTTTAACACACGTCATTGAAGTGTATCATAACTTTCTGAAACGGACACAATTGCTTCAAACGTGTTGATGCTTCGCGAGGCTTCACCCCACCCATCACTACTCACAGGTTACTGAACGAGAAATCAGCAGACTAGCATGACGGATGGGGCGTAATGGGCGTCCTTCCCCTCTCCTCCGGATTTTTCAAATGTTAATTTTTTCCCTGTGCTTAAAAATCATTAAAAAAGCGGCCTGATTATACGGCGTATGGTACGCCGCGGGTTGGCTAGTTTTATATATTTCCCTTGGAGTCTACACTGTTGTGCCTGTTGACACTGAAATGAAACAGTTCCACTTTTGGGATATATTAGAAAAACTAAGGTGCTGATTTATGAAACAGGTTAAATGGTTAAACATTATGCATATTTACAAAGATTTTTTAATTGTAATTAGTCAGTAATTACAGTAGTTTAAAATTTGATCATTACAGGAAATGCCAGGATGGGTAAAAGAGATCATTCAAGTTTAAAATGTAACTTAGGTTTATATGCATTCGCACAATTTGTATGTGCACATACAGTGTGTATACTGATCATTATTTAAAAAAATAAAAAATAAAAAAATACATCTATAATTAGGCCTTTCTTTCATAGCAGTGCTTTAAATTGTCACCTGTCCAATGAGTCCTGCTATCCATATCTGCATTCTTCAATAGTTTGTGACTTGGTACTAAATGATCTCTACTTTTGCCTAAGATGAATCTTCTTTATTTGTATTTTTGCAGTAGTTTACTTACTACTATGTATTTTTTAACCTAGGTACATATCAGTTAGCTTTCAGAGTACTTTCTTAATCAGGAATTTATAAACAAAGTCAAAGTTTAAAACACAGGTTGTGCATTTTAGAAGAAATTAACCTGAAGCAAGTAAGGCATTTTATTCACAATAGTGAATCCCTGAGATGATCACCCATTTTTTGGTAGTGAGCCCCATGCTCATCTCTTACCCACACCTCCACCCCTAAAAGTACCGAAAAAGTAGTTTTAAAATACAAATTCCTTAAATGCTGTTTCTTCTTCCATTTTTGATCACTTTAAGAACATTTGAAAGATCTAGGCTTTTTGTCACAATGTCCATGATCTCATCACTTTGTTGTGTCCCATCGATGAATTCTTCTAATGTCAGCTCACCTGAGGAAATAAAAGACAATGTGTGTTTGCTTATTTTTGCCCACACCAAGTAAGACAATCTGAAAGCAGTGACTAGTGTCAGTTTTTTATTGAGTAGAAATAAAAAGAGATCTTCCTTTCCATTATATACAAATAGATGGACATCACTGAAACACCAAATATTAGAATTTATCATTTTTTTCTGGAGACCACTTAGGACTCCAGGCCATAAAAAAGAAAATGAGAAGAATACTTTGAGAGGCTGATGAATGGAGAGAATGAGAGAACGAGAAGGTCGGATGATGTGAAGATAGTGAACGGATTAGCAAGGAGGAAGTAAGGACAGCTATGACGAAGATACAGAATGGAAAGGCTGTTGGTCCAGATGACATACCTGTGGAAGCATGGAGGTGTTTTAGGAGAGATGGCAGTGGAGTTTTTAACCAGATTGTTTAATGGAATCTTGGAAAGTGAGAGGATGCCTGAGAAATGGAGAAGTGTAATTTGCCAATGTTTAAGCATAAGATGGATGTGCAGAGCTACAGTAACTACAAGGGGATGAAATTGATGAGCCACAGCATTTGGTTATGGGAAAGAGTAGTGGAAGCTAGGTTAAGAAGGGAGTTGATGATTAGTGAGCACCAGTATAGTTTCATGCCAAGAAAGAGCACCACAGATGCAATGTTTGCTCTGAGGGTTTAATGGAGATGCATAGAGAGGGCCAGAAGGAGTTGCATTGTGTCTTTGTGGACCTGGAGAAAGCATATGACAGGGTGCTTCAAGCGGAGCTGTGGTATTGTATGAGGAAGTTGGGAGTGGCAGAGAAGTATGTAAGAGTTGTACAGTATATATACAAGGGAAGTGTGACAGTGGTGAGGTCTGCAGTAGGAGTGACGGATACATTCAGCATGGAGGTGGGATTACATCAGGGGTCGGCTCTGAGCCCTTTCTTATTTGCAATGGTTTATGGAGAGGTTGACAGATGAGATTAGACAGGAGTGCCCTTGGACTATTTTATTTGCTAATGACATTGTGATCTGTAGCGATAGTAAGGAGTAGGTTGAGGAGACCCTGGAGAGGTGGAGATATGCTCTAGAGAGGAGAGGAATGAAGGTCAGTAGGAACAAGACAGAATACAAGTGAAGTGAAGTGAAGTTGACTACCAGCACTCTTTGATGCATACTGACTCTCATCTTGGTTATCATTTCTGCTCTATTAAACCCCATCAACTGCACTTTGATCACAGTGCTGTAAACTCCAAGAGAATTTGTAATGTGGAAGCCACAGAAATTGTGTCACATAGCTCAAAGTTGCTGCTCCATACTTCTTGCTCTTCATGTTAATATATCAGTGCTCTAGTGCACTGCTTTACATATACATTTGCATCTACGGATTGTAAAGCGTGTACAAATGATGAAAAACACGTAAAGAATACTGTACTTGAGTGAATGACATAAACAAATGAAAATCATAAATATAAAATGATAATCATAAGAAAAAATCATAAATATCAAATAATGATAATAATATATTCCCAAATTATATTACTAATTTCCCATTTCAATTTAAAAGAATACACTTTAAAATTTGTTTTGCAATGTCTATCAACAAAAGCCAAGTCAGTAGAAAAAGCAGAAATTAATCTAATGAAGGAGGAATGTTTTACCCATACGCCATTATATGTACCATTTTCAAGAGTAAGCAGCTCCAGTGACATAATAATATTATTACTACTTATCTGATGCCTTTATCCAAGGCAGCTTGCAACATTTGCAGTACAACTGATTACATTTCTTTTGTTTTTCCTATTAGAGCACAGATAAGTGAAGTGGGTATGGCTGTGTCAGTACCAGGATTTGAACCCACAAACACAGTTGCTAGGTGCAAAGCCTTAACCACTGCTCCAGATTACCAGCAATAATACCAATAATAATATGAAATATATGTTTGAAAATGTTTGTTTCACAAAAATCTAGCTAAACGTATCTTTTTTAGTCAAGTGAAAGTAAATTAAACATTTCTCAATCATTCCTACACAAGAAATATTGCACACTATTAATATACCATTTATTCTATTCATTGTTCTATGAGATCTGAGGCATCTATCAAATGAAAGAATAGATTTAGATGGCAAACTCATTCAACAATTAGTAACATTTTTATTTTTGTTTTGAAAATAATATAATGAAAATGTTTAAAGAAAGAGTAATGGCTGTAAAATAATTGACAAAAAATGTAAACACTTATGTGAAATGTCTGAAGGGATGGAGGCAGAATGGTTGTTCTAGCAGCCTCTCAATTGCAGGACAACGGGTTTGAATCTTGAGCCTGGTTACTGTTTGTGTATAGCTGTATGCCACTGAACACTGACTTGAACATTTTAAATGTGTAACACAAGCTTTTTGACAGGCCATAATTAAATTTTCTATAAAATTAAATTAATTCATTTAGCTTGAATAACTGAGCTACATGGGCTTGGTGCAATTGATGTTTTCAAGGACAATCATTTGATATTTCATTATTGAACTTATGCTGAAATTATTTGCATTTACTAAAATCACTTTTTAGTCATCATCAAAATGTCAAACTGAACATAATTGTTAGCAGAGCATTAAGTAAATAAAGAAAACCTGAGTTTAATTTTTGTAAAATAAAAATTAGAAAGAACTGCAGATTCCAGTGATCATCTTAAGAAAAGATGAAACTGGTTTGAAAAAAAATTTAGTCTAAGTGATAGAAATGATTTTCTTTTAAAACTGAGAAGTTTGTTTTTAATTCTAGAACTGATGTTTATTTATCAATTCAACATTCCTTTTTATAAAATGTTTTTTCCATTTCTGGTTATTACTGAACTGCAATCTACAGTAACAGCATTGAATTTCAAGTTTGGACAGGATGCTAATCCACTGCAAGGCATACTCATGCACACTTCCGACTTTTCTGGAGTGAGTTGGAGAAGCTAAATCAAAAAAAAATGTGCCAAAAGACAGAGGGAAAACATAACAAAAATCATAGAATACGGGCCAGAAATTAAGCTCAGGTCTTCAGAAATGTGAGGCCTCAGCATAGTCCACTTTACCATCATAAAAATACAATTGTGAGCCTTCAAAGTCAAAGCACTAAATAAATGTAAAAAAATAAATAAATAAGTCCAGTAATACTATCCACAATATGAGCCTCCATGTGGTAATATCAATCACTCATATTCTCATTTAGAATTGTCAGATTCCAAACTAGACATACTGTGGATGGATTTGATATGCTCCTAATACTTGGTACTGACAAAAACCACAAAATTTCATCCAGTCTCCATTTATTCTGTTAAAAACTGATTAAAATCCAAGCTATATTTGTGAAAAATACTGAGTTACAACAGGAACTATTAACATATACCCCAAAATGTGATAATTGTTAAAATCTGAATTCATAACATACACCAAAGAAATACAATTGTTAATGAATCATTTCTTTTGCTCAAAGCAAGCTCTAAAAAACACATTGCTTTCAGCCACAAAAAAGATAATTTTGTTATTGCTCCATATTATCAATGACAAACATAATGAGTATCTGAGTAAAATCTAAATGTGGGTTTCCACCCCAGAGAGGGATTAAAAACTTCAGTAAGAGAGAGAGAGTGGTAAAGAGAGAGAGTGGGAAAGGGAATGCTCAGATTCCAATGATTTATCTAAGTGGGGAGCATAGTCTGTGTTGGCATAGCTAAGATTTGGAATGTTGGGATCTGGAATAACCTAAAACTATTGCAATCAGGAATAGTACTCTGAGTAATCCTGGCACCTTTTTGTATGGAAAAGTAAAAACACTGCAATAAGGAGAGAATATAAGGGCAAGTAGCAGAACTGACTCTCAGGTGGGAGTTACTGTGGCTGTGCTTTACAATGGCAGAAGCAGATAGTGCTTGTTACAATCCTCGAGACATGTCTTTCAAGTGGAATACCCATTGATGACTCTATAACCACATTGATTCATGAACAAGAACTCCAGATGGACTTTAAAACTATTGGTCATTCTCATCAGGAAGACAAGGGTGAAATGCAGTATTGTCTTAATGGCTAAGCAATTGTAGATTAAACCACACGGTTATTGGTTCAATTCCTGTGTCTCCTTCACTGTTTGACTCTGAGCAAAGCAATTTGCCTACTTGGGCTCCAACTTCAATAGTACCTGTTGTGATGGACGGATGGCAACTCATCCAGGCCGTTAGATGGCATCTCCCATACAGCATAGAAGTACCCAGGATTCCCGCAGGGCACCATGGGAGATGGAGTTTGGTTTCACAGCCCTGTTGGGGACCCTGGGGACCACCGTGGGATGCTGTAGAAAGACAAGGGGATTTTTTTTACCCCTATAGCCCGGAAGTACTCCTAAGACACGGGGACGGAAGAACTGAAGTACTTCCAGGCTGAAGAAAAATAAAAGTTTCCATCTGACCTGGAAGTGCTATGGAATCACATGGACTGAAGGACAGAAGCACTTCCAGGTCACAGACTATATAAAGGACTGTGGGAAACCCAGCAAGAGAGCTGGAGTTGGGAGGAAGTGTGACAGAGCAGCTGGGTGGAGTGGAGGATTGATTATTGGTGAATTATTGTATTACTAGACATTAAGCCCGTTACAATAACGGGCGCTAGAACAGTAGTCCATAAACATTAGTAGGAACAGTCTATATTAAATGGCAAGGGACCTTTTACCTCATTAAATTTTTTCCGTAAAATGCCTGTAATTTTCTCTGACAGTAATACTGACTTTGCTGTCTGTAATATGCATTTAATTTTCTGTCACAAAGTGGGCAATCAGCAGATTCTCCCCAGCAACTGATGTAATGTGTGTGAAAATAAATCTACTTTTACTTTACACTTTACCCGGCCAAGCTTTTTAATCGCAAATCTGACATCCTCAGAGTGAACACTTGCACAACAATGGGGAAGCTGGTCTCCGCATCTCAGTACCCGACTGGATTTTTCATGTTTTCTGTTTTAGGTCTTACCTCGTTTACCGAAATCCGATTGGATCTGCCGCGCGATATTTTATAGGTCCCGCCCTCTCTGTTTTGTGTGATGCAACAGGCGGCCTTTGAAGCAGCGCACTGTGCCCCGCACATGCACGTACTTCACCAGAAGAAATACACACACACGGACACTGGACGCACACAAGGGTTTTATTAAAGAGGATTATTGAGTATTGTGGAGGTGGACATGCTTTGTGCACAGTATTGGAGAAATTAATATTATTTCTAATACTTTTACCTGGTGTCTGGACATGTTGTCTGCGGGTTTGGAGGAGCGACAGCGCCCCCTATTGTCACACTGTAAATAGATGCAATGCATGAACTTGGAGGTTGCCTTTGATAAATATGTGATGAAAATGTGTAATGATAATAAAAATTACAACAACTTAATCAGGAAGGCAAGGTTTTGGGCACAACATATCATGGCTATCATCAGGAATGCTTGTCAGCATCTTTACTTCCATAGACATTGGAGTAAAGTCTGAATGCCTCCACTTATCCTCTTGCCTGCTTTTGACCGGCCTTTTATTTATTTATTTTCTTTAACTGTAGTTTTATGGACAAGCCTTTGCCATCTGATCTTGCAAGGTCATTAGCTTTTTAATTTGTCCTTTAAATAATAATAATAATAATAATAATAATAATCAACAGCTCATAAATACAAAGCGACTATTGGAAGACCAGGTGACAAAGGATTCTTATACTTCATCAAACTATAATTACTTAATTAGGTGCCTTCAAGGTTCTGTGAATAAAAAAAATACATTTTTTTCATTTCAATACCTAAACAACTAAAACCTTTTTAAGTTACAAGAAATAGAAAGTTGTAACAAAAAAATAATCTTACCATCACCATTTACATCAATTTTTTCAAAAACTAAGTTTGTGATCTCTTCAGGAGACATATCTGTTTGACGGTTGATAGCTTGTACTGCCTGCAATGGGAAGGAATATGAAATCTAATCATAATCCAATCAAAGAGGTTGAATATGCCAGTGAAAACAGTTATCAATATATCAAAATCCAAAGTAGAAGAAGCAAATGACTAGTAGCAGTACATCTTTATTTTTCTATTTTGAGGTTTAATTAAATGTACATGACCACAATCCAGCAAGTCATCCACCTTTCAAGCTACTTTATCTCACTACATATGCTGCCCTATACTGAAAAAATCTATCCATAGACTGGATTCTAATATATCACAGGACAAATTTGTGCCTTTTTGGAAAAGGCCCAGGTTCCACCCTTTAGCCCCTTCGTTTCACTTGACTTTTACTCCAGGGGTCCTATCACTGGGTGTATTGCATGGCAGTTTTTGCTATACGGTATTCACATGACTTCTGTGAACATTTTATCTTCATTATCATTGCAGGATGAATCCACTCACACTGAAAAAATGTAAAGTTCCCAAACAATCATTACATGTAAGACTTCAGGATGAGAGAGAAAACGGTATAACAAACAGAACTCAAGGATAGTATCTGGAATTTATTCAATAACCAGGTTATGATTTGAACCCATAGACCTGGGGATTGTGAAACAACAACTGTAACTAACCACTGTCCCTCATGTTGTCCTTACTCTTAGATTTCATAAGATTTCATGTAATTTGGGTAAATTTGTCCTCTCCACCGCAGACTATACATCGTTGTAATTTCGACAGTCACATAGACTCTTAACTTTAAATATTAAATATTACATTTGTTACTTTTTTTGTATTTTTAGAGTTAAGCTAAAAAATAGTTCAGATAAACAAATCTAGAGTAAGTAAAAAAAAACAATAATACTTGCCTTAAAAATGCTTAACAATTCATCTCTGTCGATTTTGCCATTTCCATCAACATCATACAATTTAAAATACCACTTTAATTTCTGATCAATTTTGCCTTTTAAAATTAAACTGAGAGCAGCAACATATTCCACAAAGTCTATAAATCCATCCTGAAAAAGAAAACACCACAGTTAACAGCAAAGCCATGCATTCTAGAGACAATGCCATTAATATTGTATTTTGGTTGTTTCCTTTAATTAGGTTGATTTACAAGATCAGGAAAAATATCACTTTAACAATACAAAGAGATTAACAATTAAAATGGCATCCCAACTAAAATTCATCACCACCATGTACTGTTTACAGAAAAAATAAATCAAAAGCATATTTTTGTGACATATGAAGGTTACTATTACCTTGTACAAATTGATTTTTTTTTCTTAGTATCTTTCTTACTGTTTCCTGTTTGCTGACAGTCAAGCTTGACTTTGCTAACAATAGTGTTTGACAAAAATAATAAGGCCCGATTTAACATCTTCCTATTTGTGTAGTAGATTAATGTAAATTTGAATAACAACTGTTGTGTTTTAATAATATTATTATTTTGTCTCTGTTTTTGAAAGAACTCAATAATATAACAGGGCTTTGAAACATATATCCCCAATTCCTTTGGCAGGAAACATCCTAGCAACTTTCATGGATAATCAATTTTATAAAGATAATAAAATAAAGCTTGCCTTAGATAAGTTTAATAAAGAATAGTTTGGGTCCTTTTGTTACAGTTCTACTATATTTAAGGATAGCCACACGATTCATGGTGCAAAAAAGTATGATCATCATTCCCCCACATTTTCACCCATATATTGTATTTTGAGTACTCAGGGTACTTGGCTATCTGTTTTAATCTTAATGTTTTAATGTTGTTGTGGATTTTTTTTATTTAGAATTATCACACCGTTGAATTTGTATCATACACAGGAACTTTGTAACATATACAGGTGAGCTACAACACTTTTGAAGGTGATTTTACTTATGGGAAGCAGCGTGGCCTAGAAGATGACTTCAAGGATTTTTTTATATGCGTACATAGCTGATCAGTAAAAAAAAAAAAACTGTAAAAAAAACAGTATTATATCTAATTCAAATCACTTAAGATACTTGTTCCCCTAGTCATCTAGACAGCCCACCAAACAATAAAAGAGTTAACATGAAGTAATCAGTCAGAGAGAGAGAGAGGTTGGGAGCATGCACTGATACAGTGTGTTGCCACACCCACCACACAACAAACCACCTCAGGATCCCAAATTAGGACCCAAGTGCAGCTGGCAACTACAGAGAGCTAACACTGCTCTCAGTGCTGGGTAAGGTCCTTGCTAGGGTCATCCTCAATAGGATCCGTGATAACTTGCTCACCTACCAGCGATCTGAACACTTTTTAATACCTAAGAAGTCTACCATTGATCGCATTCTGGCACTGAGGGTTCTCACGTAGCACAAACACAAATATCGGCAAAGTTTCTTTGCAGCCCTTGTCGATTTTCATAAAGCGTTTGACCCAGTTGATCGAGCTGCCCTATGGAAGATCCTGAGACTTCACAGGACCCTCTGAAGTTGCTGGATAACTTGGCCAGCCTGTACACTGGTATTGTGAGTGCTGTGGAGAGTGGAAGCAGAACCTCTGCATTTTTCCCAGTTGATTCTAGGGTTTGTCAGGGGTGTGTTTTTGCTCCTACTCTATTCAGTGCTTGCATGGACTGGGTGGTGGGCAGGGTCGTGGGGTCTAGCTGCTGTGGGGTATCTATTGGTGAAGAAAGATTCACTGATCTTGACTCTGCTGACGATGCTGTGATCTTCACAGTGTCAATGGAGGCTCCGATCAGGGCTCTCGAGAGACAGAGCAAGGGGTCTGAATGTCTGAGCTTGCAAGTGTCCTGGATAAAAACCAGTATCCAGGCCTTTAATGACCTCTTGGGCACAACCATTAGCAGTTTGTCTGTCTGTGCAGTGTGTGTTGACCTTGTTGAAAAGTTTACTTACGTCAGCAGTGACATTCATGTCTCTGGTGACTCTTCCTATGAAGTCAGTAGATGGACTAGGAGAGCATGGGTGGTCATGAGATCTCTGGAAAGGGTTTTGTGGTGCTCCTGATATTTATGCAAAAGGACGAAGGTTCAAGTCATTAGAGTCCTGGTGCTTCCAGTTTTGCTATATGGTTGTGAGACATGGACACTACCTGGTGACCTGAGATGAAGACTGGACTCCTTCGGTACTCTGTCTCTTAGGAGAATCCTTGGGTACCAGTGGTTTGACTTTGTGTCAAACGAGCAGTTGCTCATGGAGTCCTGAATGAGGCACATTGCCTGCATTGTGAGGGAGCATCAGTTACAGCACTACAGCCATTCCCTGAGGGTGATCCAGCTCGCAGGATCTTCATTGCTGAGGACTGTCTGGACTGTGGCAGAGATATGGTCATTTCTGATGGGTGGACCGGTCTGCCTGGGGGGTTGCCAATGAGGATCCCGAGCTGTTTTGTCATGTGGTGGGTGCGACAACGTGCTGTACCAATGCATGCTCCCCAACCTGACCTGATCTGACCTGCATCCTTGTAATCAGATATACTGAAATACCCTAAAAACTGGAAATGGTTCTGAATGTTCAGATCACTGAGTACAACCTTGACAAAGTCCAGCCCGATTCTAAAAAAGTTTGAATTGTTCCTAATAAAATCAATTTAGCTTTTTTCAAATTGTAAGTAATAAAATACATTTTTCCCCATTATGTTTGTGTTTATACTATGCACACCCTATAATTCTTTTTTCTTTGCATTTATATAGTGCTTTTCTCACTACTCAAAGCGGTCAGCAATTGCAGATTAAGGGCCTTGCTTAAGGGCCCAACAGAGCAGAGTCCCTGTTTGGCATTTACGGGATTTGAACCGGCAATCTTCCGATTGCCAGTGCAGATTCCTAGCCTCCTAGATCACCACTCCACCCTCTCCAAAGCAAATGCATTCTAATGACACATTTTAAGTTTCACACTGAATTAGCAAAAATAATGGAGGATATTGAACTCTTTATGTACATAAGTAAATTTTCACTGTCTTTCAGGTATCTACTGCAGAAAATATGCTGTCTGGACAAAAAAGTGGTAGACCTGGCATGAAACAAGTGACATGCTGGATGACTGATAAAAAGTGAGTTTCCTAATTTAAACAATAATCCCAATTATGTCATAGGTCATCCAAAGCCCAGAGGTAAGGAATGACTTAAACATTATTAAGCTATCTTGACTTTCTAATCCTTCACAAAGTGAACAGGTGGTGACCTGAACAGTAGTGGAGAAAGAGATCATTACTGAGCAACAATTGCACTAAAGGCTTAGATTGGCCTCTTGATAGAATTAAAGCAATAAGAGTTTCTTGTATACACTGACTGTCATGTGTTGTTGTTGTTGTCATACAAAAAAAGTTGTCATACAACTTTTGCAGATGGTGCAGACCTATAAATACCTGGGAGTGCAGCTGGATGATAAATGCAGATGGTTGTGGCGAGCGCCCTCTTCTACGCGGTGGTGTGCTGAGGAGGCAGCATTAAGAAGAAGGACGCCTCACGCCTGGACAAACTGGTGAGGAAGGCAGGCTCTGTTGTTGGCATGGAGCTGGACAGCTTGGCATCTGTGGCAGAGCAACGGGCGCTCAGCAGGCTCCTATCAATTATGGAGAATCCACTGCATCCACTAAACAGTGTCATCTCCAGACAGAGGAGCAGCTTCAGTCACTGTCCTGCTCCACTGACAGACTGATAAGATCGTTCCTCCCCCAAACTATGCGACTCTTCAATTCCACCCGGGGGGGTAAACGTTAACATTATACAAAGTTATTGTCTGTTTTTACCTGCATTGTTTTCAATCTTTAATTTAATATTTTTTTTTGTATCAGTATGCTGCTGCTGGAGTATGTGAATTTCCCCTTGGGATTAATAAAGTATCTATCTATCTATCTATCTATCTATCTATCTATCTATCTATCTATCTATCTATCTATCTATCTATCTATCTATCTATCTATCTCTCTCTCTCTCTCTCTCTCTCTCTCTCTCTCTCTCTCTCTCTCTCTCTCTCTCTCTCTCTATCTATCTATCTATCTATCTATCTATCTATCTAATCTTTTCACCTTTTAATTATTTCATAGTTATCTGAAACACTAAACCAAATTGCTTTAAGTGGGTATATAAGAGCTATATGCTTAATTGTTTAATTGGTCTATTTCTGGGATAAACTAATTAGAACTAGAAATAAAATAAAGTGCTTAGCTTCATAGAAGGCAAGGGTATTGAAATGTGTAGGATGAAAAACACTGTAGAATCACCAAATATTTATTTGTAGATAGGAGAATGTTATGCCTGACTAGTCAGTACCATTTTATTTCCTATAACTGTTTTGCAGGAATCTTTTTCAGAGTCGGAAAAGGGTAACTTACAGCTTCTCTCTGTTTTTCCTTTATTAGTAGTTAACTACAGTATAGTTCCATTAAAATGTTTTTAGAAGAATTTAACAAGCCCTTATAAAATTCCAGTGGCTAAACAGAATTTCTGTGGGGATGTAAAACTAGCCCAGATTTTTTTTAACTAGACCATTTAATCATACCAGACATCATTCTTGTATACAGTGTCAATGTTGTTGGTCAGGAACTCAACCTGAACAGTATCATAAGCAAATCTGGTGAGGTCATTATTTGTAAATTTTGTGAAAATTCTTGCATGAGCAATAGCTTTATGGAGCTACACTGTTTGAAAGTGGTGATTTTGCCATCTTACCTGGATTTCCTAATTGGCAGATCACAAATGATACAGTCTCAAGTTGCATGTAGAGTTTGTATAGTCCTACAATTTTAAGTGTCTAGTGCTGCTTATGAGAAACAGTTATATATGTTTTTGAGATGTAATCAGTGAAGAGCATTGAATAGCAAGGCCTCTATTTAACTGTCAATACCATTAACAAACTAGAGCACAGACTGGACAATTTGAATACTGTCTTTGATAGGAAGTGCTGCATTCTGCAGGGAATAGTGCTTGTGGTTTGAGACTTTAGCAGTTGGCAGTCGGACATAATTCTCTAAGGAAATTTTGAGACTAAAAATGTGAAAGTAGTTATAAATACAACATTTCCAACTTTTATATTTCCCAATATAGAACGAATGAATTCAGTAACATTTTCTGTTATTGGACAAAATGTATGCAATCATGTAGCCAAGTATATCACTTCCAGCTTTGAACACACAGTTCCATAGACAATGTTCCTCAAAGCACTTTTCAAAATATTTTTACAACATATGTGGGACATTCATTCACATTTCTTTTTTTATTGAGTTGTTGAGCCTCCCATGCCCGAGTTTTTGCCTCAGCAACCACCAGCTCCGGTCAGCTGCCTCAACAATAGAGGCACGGAACATGGCCCATTTGGACTCAATGTCCCCCACCTCCCTCGGGATGTGGTCGAAGTTCTGCCGGAGGTGGGAGTTGAAGCTACTTCTGACAGGGGGCTCTGCCAGACGTTCCCAGCAGACCCGTAAGGCCGTAAGGTGGTCGGTGCCTGTCGTGGCGGCAATCCCCGAACCCGTTGGTGGACACCGACGGTGAAGGATGCCGTCAAGCTGAAGAAGGAGTCCTACAGGACCCTTTTGTCCTGTGGGACCCTGGAGGCAGCTGATAGGTACCGGCAGGCCAAGCGGAATGCGGCTTTGGTGGTTGCTGAGGCAAAAACTCGGGCATGGGAGGAGTTTGGGGAGGCCATGGAGAACGACTTTCGGACGGCTTCGAGGAGATTCTGGTCCACCATCCGGCGTCTCAGGAAGGGGAAGCAGTGCAGTGTCAACACTGTATATGGTGTGGATGGTGCGCTGCTGACCTTGAGTTGGGCCGTTGTGGGTCGGTGGGGGGAGTACTTCGAAGACCTCCTCAATCCCATTAACATGCCTTCCAATGAGGAAGCAGAGCCTGGGAACTCAGAGGTGGGCTCCCCCATCTCTGGGACTGAGGTCACCGAGGTGGTCAAAAAACTCCTTGGTGGCAGGGCCCCGGGGGTGGATGAGATACGCCCGGAGTTCCTCAAGGCTCTGGATGTTGTAGGACTGTCTTGGTTGACACGCCTCTGCAACATTGCATGGACATCAGGGACAGTGCCTCTGGATTGGCAGACCGGGGTGGTAGTCCCCCTCTTTAAGAAGGGGGATCGAAGGGTGTGTTCCAACTACAGAGGGATCACACTCCTCAGCCTCCCTGGAAAAGTCTATTCAGGGGTCCTGGAGAGGAGGGTCCGTCGGATAGTCGAGCCTCGGATTCAGGAGGAACAGTGTGGTTTTCGTCCTGGTTGCGGAACAGTGGACCAGCTCTATACCCTTAGCAGGGTCCTGGAGGGTGCATGGGAGTTTGCCCAACCAGTCTACATGTGTTTTGTGGACTTGGAAAAGGCATTCGACCGTGTCCCTCGGGGAATCCTGTAGGGGGTACTCCGAGAGTATGGGGTACCGGCCCCCCTGATAAGGGCTGTTCGGGTCCTGTACGATCGGTGCCAGAGCTTGGTCCGCATTGACGGCAGTAAGTCGAACCCGTTTCCAGTGAGAGTTGGACTCCGCCAGGGCTGCCCTTTGTCACCAATTCTGTTCATAACTTTTATGGACAGAATTTCTAGGCGCAGCCAGGGTGTTGAGGGGGTCCGGTTTGGTGGACTCAGGATTGGGTCACTGCTTTTTGCAGATGATGTTGTCCTGTTTGCTTCATCAGGCCGTGATCTTCAGCTCTCTCTGGATCGGTTCGCAGCCGAGTGTGAAGTGGCTGGGATGAGAATCAGCACCTCCAAATCCGAGACCATGGTCCTCAGCCAGAAAAGGGTGGAGTGCCTTCTCAGGGTTGGTAGCGAGATCCTGCCCCAAGTGGAGGAGTTCAAGTATCTCGGGGTCTTGTTCACGAGTGAGGGAAGAATGGAGCGTGAGATCGACAGGCGGATCGGTGCGGCATCCGCAATAATGCGGGCACTGCATCGGTCTGTCGTGGTGAAAAAGGAGCTGAGCCGCAAGGCGAAGCTCTCAATTTACCAGTCGATCTATGTTCCTACCCTCACCTATGGTCATGAGCTATGGGTAGTGACCGAAAGAACGAGATCGCGAATACAAGCGGCTGAAATGAGTTTCCTCCGCAGGGTGTCTGGGCTTTCCCTTAAAGATAGGGTGAGAAGCTCAGTCATCCGGGAGGGGCTCAGAGTAGAGCCGCTGCTCCTCCGCATCGAGAGGAGTCAGATGAGGTGGCTCGGGCATCTGATCAGGATGCCTCCTGGACGCCTCCCTGGTGAGGTGTTCCGGGCACGTCTAACCGGGAGGAGGCCCCGGGGAAGACCCAGGACACGTTGGAGGGACTATGTCTCTCGACTGGCCTGGGGAACGCCTTGGGATTCTCCCGGAAGAGCTAGAAGAAGTGGCCGGGGAGAGGGAAGTCTGGGCATCTCTGCTCAAGCTGCTGCCCCCGCGACCCGACCTCGGATAAGCGGGAGACAATGGATGGATGGATGGATTGTTGAGCCTCCACATTTCTATTATTACATCAACTTTCATAAAATAGAAATAAGTGAAGGTCTACATTCAGAATTTACTCTTTTATTGAAGTCCAAAATAGTAAATACAGTACACATGGATTTGGTTTTTGTTGCTTTATACAGAGTAGACTGCACTTGTTTTTGACATGCCTGAGAATGTAGGTTTGCCATCAGTGAAGCATTTATTTTGAGTGAGATGGAGAACAATCAAATGGTGAGATTATTTTGGTTATAGTTTGTCCTGGATTCCATTCATGGCTCAACACCTTTGATATTTTTCTCAGTATTTTTTAGAGTCTACCTTGTGCTCTCTACATTATTTAATTTTGCTTTTACATGTTGTAAAGGCAGTCATGTGTGACCTTTCAAGCTGTTTTTGTTGCATTAGTCTCTTTCCCTTATTCCTGCAAGATAGATGTAATCTGTCTTAACTACTAATCAATTACACAGAAGGTGGTCCTTTGGAAATAAAAAGGAGAACAATGCTTTCAGATAGTGCTAATTAATTTTCTTGTTTTCAACCATAAATTTGCCATTTAGTTTTGTATTTTAAGTTTAAGCTTATTTATAATGTGAATTTCCCCTTGGGGATTAATAAAGTATCTATCTATCTATCTATCTATCTATCTATCTATCTATCTATCTATCTATCTATCTATCTATCTATCTATCTATCTATCTATCTATCTATCTATCTATCTATCTATTTTACATTAGGCTACATTTATTCTAGCTTTGAATTTAAGATTAATTTTAATTTTGGTCACCATCATTATTAAGTCCTCTTTAGTCTCTTTCTCTGATGTTGAGTTTATGGTCTGGTATATTTTTGTCTTTGTTCTATGTTTATTTATGTTAAGAGAAGAACCTCTGACTCTTTGTTCAAAAGGTTTTCTTTTAATTTAAGGAGTTATTTGGAGTTCATTGAAAGTTGATTTAATTTTATGTATTAATTGTCCTTTAATTAATGATTCTGAATTATTTTTGTCATTAAGAAAATAGGGGCGGCACGGTGGCGCAGTGGGTAGCGCTGCTGCCTCGCAGTTGGGTGATCTGGGGACCCGGGTTCGCTTCCCGGGTCCTCCCTGCGTGGAGTTTGCATGTTCTCCCCGTGTCTGCGTGGGTTTCCTCCGGGCGCTCCGGTTTCCTCCCACAGTCCAAAGACATGCAGGTTAGGTGGATTGGCGATTCTAAATTGGCCCTAGTGTGTGCTTGGTGTGTGGGTGTGTTTGTGTGTGTCCTGCGGTGGGTTGGCACCCTGCTCAGGATTGTATCCTGCCTTGTGCCCTGTGTTGGCTGGGATTGGCTCCAGCAGACCCCCGTGACCCTGTGTTCGGATTCAGCGGGTTGGAAAATGGATGGATGGATTAAGAAAATAGTTTTTTCCTGTTTTCTGTTTGTGTGCTCTACTTTTTTAGTTATGCAATTTATATTAATTTGGAAGTCTATTTTTAATAGATTGATTCCCAAATAGATTCCCAAAAATATAGGTGGTGCTGGGATCACAGCATTTGATAGAGTTGTTCTTGAATTGTTCTTGAAAATTTGAAAGAAAGCATGCCCAGAAGCTCCAACCCCACAGATGTACTTTTCAATCTCTATACTGCAACTTAAAGCATTAATAATAGGTGTTAAGGCCATGACAGTGTGATCCACTGATTTATGCCCTTTTTCATAGCAGAAGGTATTCCTGCATTCAATTTGACAATTGAAAATCTTATTAGTAAGAAACATTCTATAAAAAATATGAATGTTTTAGGAAATGCAGGAGATCCACTTGAGATGCATGCACCAGAAGGGGTTGCGACAAAGAGAAAGGCTGCATTGCAATTCACCAAAGCTGAGTGAGGTATGTTGTTCGACTTTACCATGGGGCAAATAGCGTCTTGCAGTGTGCCATCATTTTAGGGCCATTTATTAATTAGTGCTCCTGTTCAATAATATGAAAAGAATCAAGCATTGCATGTGCAATTATAACCTGTATATGAGCTGCAGAAATGCATGTTCTTGCAGGTGGAGCATTCATAAAGGCGAATAACTTTTTTTCAATACAATGCAATTTTGGTCTTGCAAATGATCCACAGAGAAGGGTGAGGTCTAGTATTAATTTCTATGCAAAGTTTGATTGTGAAACATCACTGATTTTGAGGTCTGATTGACATTTTTGCCAGGGGAGACATGGGGGACTGAAATGAATGCAACACCTGGTGCTTACCCCCAGCCCATCTCTCCTGTTGGCAGTCGCAAGGCAATTTTAACTGCGGCCTATCAGAACTGCAATGCAGGTGTTATTGGGGGATAAAACTAATTTCATTGCTGTGTTTCATCCACTGTTGATAGTGTGGCATTTCTTCCCAGTGCTTTATGATTTACGGGATACCCCAATACCCGGATCATCAATTGAGTGTCCAGGCATCATGGGGGGCACATTTATAGGATTATTCAGATTTATAAAGGTAAATTGCTCAATTTCTATTTAAATTTTTATTAATTAAGTTAAAATCTTATCTTTAGAGTTCAATTTGTTCACCCACAGTATGTACGTCTTGAATTTATGGTTCAAAAATTAGAAATTTGACATTTTCATCTTCAAATGTGATAGGAAATGCGTACATAAAGCAAACATTTTCTAGGGGTGTGGGGCATAGAAAAGGATGGAAACCACTATTTTAATGTTCTAAATATTATAGATGCACAGTAACAATATTGCCTCTTAAGTAACTTACTAAAGAATAAAGAAATGTTTTTTTGTATTAACAGTAAAAAAACCCACATATTTACAAGACATTTGCCCTTTGGTTGAGTTAAAAATATTTGAACTCATATGGGCTTTGGCTAGGCCTTGTTCCTCATCTGTGTAGCTCAGACACAGATCTGACACACAAATAACCTAGCCACCAAAGATAAAGACATTTTTGTTGCAATTACCAGTGTGTAAATGCCCAAAATGGGACAGATCACAGTGTTATTTCAAGACAAAGTAACCACTACATATATATAAGCTGTTGATTTTTAGAAGCTTGTCTTTTATTCTGTTGTGACTTTGGGTTTACTAGACCTTTTCTTGTCAGAGTTTCTTGTAGTGTCCAATTCCTTTTGATGATGAAGGAAACTGTACTCATTACAATTTCTTTAAAGGAAAGATTTGAACTTTAAATGGTCTGTCTGCATGTCTTCCTCTTCTAATTGCCTTTTTCTCTCCTTTGTGATAGCAATATACAGAGCAATGTTGTCTGACACAGTTTGTTCCAACACTGTTTTTATACAGACAGGGGGTTTGCAAGTAATTACCAAAAGTTGAGACATGTGTAGGAATTGTTTGCATCAACTTTCAAGGCTTAATTAACTTCCATTACTGCAGAAAAGCTGAATGTTGTTAGTTCATTTCTTTTTCAGGAAAAAGAACTTTTTGTATAATTCTAAAAAGTAAATTATTTATCAGTTTCTAAAAAATTGGAAAAATGATGGTGTTCTAAAACAAAAGAAGTGTAATTCCCCCCTCCCCATCCCAAAGGATGTATTAATTTCTAATGTATTATTTATATGTGATTCACCAAATTCAGTCCCATGCAAATTATAATGTTGTGGTTTCAACTATAAAATAAAGAAAGTAATTTCAGAATTCACTTTATCAGCGTTATACCAGTGAGAACCTTATCACTGAGTAGTGAGTTGTAAAATGTAAATATTGCTATTTAATTTTGCAGCTCTTCATTCGGTTTCTGTTTATCTCTTGGTTGAACTATTGCAAGGGCTCTGGTTTAAAGTTAGAAGGGCTGGAGACTGTTCTGTGAGCATAGGGTGCAGTAAAAACAGTAAGAAGGGCACAGTTACAAACACATATAAAGACCACTGAGTTCATCTTCAAATTTTGAAAAGGAATAAAGAGTCAACTAAATTTAATTTCAGAGGCCTGAAATCCTGATACTTCCCAAGCTATTTGAGTTTCTGCTGTAACCTCTTTAAGCATTAATGGATGAATTTCTTACAGAATTGTACATGTTCAGTACTTAACATGTAATTTAAACTGTTTAATTCTTTCTTCTGTTGGTACGTGAAGAATGGCACTGCTGGCAATATTCAACAACGAAAACTTTTGGAATAGTGTCTCTCTTCATGCAATGATTTCTAGTTTTGGATAATAGCCCCCATTTAACTTAATCAATCCATCCATGCATCAATTTTTTGAATATCACTTGTGGCAGACGGCTGGGGCCCTTACTTGCTTGGACACCTGTGTTATGGAAGGACAGGGGGAGAGAACACATACAGAGCATTATCTCTCACAGAGAGCTAGTTGTAGGCCCTTCTAGGTTTTAGCGGTGCCTCAGACTCCCGCAGGGTTCCATGGGAGTTGGAGTTTGGTACAGCCTTGTTGGGTTCCGTGGATGCCACCAGGGGGTGCTGCAAGAACTGTGGAGCCCTACTTTTTTGGCCTTCTGCCTGACCCAGAAGTGCTTCTGGATCATGCTAACGGGCCACCGGAAGTACTCCCGGGTCCAGGGTAGAAGGAGCCCACTACCATTCCTCCAGGAGCCAGAGTCAAGAGGGAGAAGACTAAGCTTGCCAGGAGGAGTGGAGGCAGACTACAAAAAGAGAGAGACAGAGAGAAGAAGAAAATAAATTGATGTGTGTATTTATTTGTTGGTACTTTGCTGTACTGTGTTGTGCAGGTAGGAAACAAAGGGAAAAAGTTTCCCATACCTGAATAAAAGTCTGGGTGGTGCTGAACTTGTGTCTGGCATCTGTCTGCGTTGGGTTTGTGGAGGTGGTGCACCCCCAGTGGCCACACTCTATTTTTATTTTTATTTAATATTTTTAAATATTACAGGACCTTGACACACCAGAACCAATTCTGGCAGTTTGTTATTTTATTGCTGTCTTGCATGCGCAGTAAAATGCAATTTTCCTAAATCAGAAAAGGTGGACTAGGGCCTATCTTGGCATCATAAAAAAATGCACAAATGATTAGGAACTTCTAACACTTAATTTCTAATTTACCTTTGTAATTAATTACTTGATTACTTAAAGGTAGGAATTTGTCTTGGGGGAAAGGCTGACATTTGGGATGAAGATGCATGGAAGAAGCTAAGTCTTGAGAAGGCACATGGAAACAGTTAAGGAGGGGAGCTTGTTTTGGAGGACCAGCTCCTCTCTGGAGTATACATAAATTTAGGAAAATGCAGTAATTTTGGAAGTCCTCATTAATTTTATGTGTGCATTATAATGGTACAGTAACAATATTTGATATGCTGACTTTGAATTTTGTCTTTTCCTAAAGCAGTCTTATCAATAAATAACTATTAAATAACTTCATAACTGTTAAGTATAGTAAACAGTTATGTGACACAGGACTTGGATTTTAGCATGATTGACACCTAGAGTGTGGTTTATATGATAAATTTGTGTCTTTTAATAATTTACAGTAAATAATTGTATAATTTCATTACCACCTTAGTTCTAAATTAATTACCTCATACTGTACTATGATCTATGATTGATTTATTTCAGAAAGTAGTTAACATCTAGTTTCTCATTAATTTCACATAGATTAAGCACAGTCATTTTATTTTTTGCAGGAAAGGATGTTGACAGGTGTTTCACTTTATAGAAGGGTATCTGTACATTAGCACAGCTTCCATAAATGTTTCCATTGATTGCTTTACCTTTACCAACTTTTTTGTTTTAGTGGTGTACAAGTTTATGGAAGTAAGAACATTCTAGCTTCAATTCAGTTTACTTTTGTACTATAAGTTTAAATATGTTAAATTTAGACTGTGTTTTCAGATGTTCAGGGAATTCATTCGATAAAGGTAATTTGGGTGGTTAGGATTTTGTTGAACTGTTTCATAAAACATAAATGTATAATCAGCAAAATAAAAATTTCAGTGGTCTTATTTGATAAAATGAGCTGACATAAAAGATTGACATTTTGCTTTGCAACATTTCTTTATACCACTCCAAAAAATAAAAGTAAAAACAATTCATATTTTGTAAATTATCATTTTTGAGTGGTATAAATAGCCTCCCAATTATGTACAAGCAACACTAGACTTATTATTATAAAATCAAAGTCATCAAACCAAAATGCTCATTATGTAAAGTAGGCATGTCAGTTATTCTTTGTAGAGCACTCTTAATAGTGAGCTGTATCATAAAGTGGTTTGGATAAGTCTCAGTCCTTGCATTATTCGGTAAAATGATCCTTTTTTGTCTATGTTACAGGGCCTTAGGAGTTGTTGGATATTATCTGATCAGCTTAGGTGCAACATAGCTGTAGATAGGACACCCAGGCTTGCTTTAGTTTAGTTCTGATGCTTCAGTTTCCTCCCAAATTGCAAAGATGATCAATTTATAATTAGCCTATTATTTTAAATTAACCCTGTTCGAGTCAGTGCCCTGCAATACTGTTAGCGTGGGCTGTGGCCCCCACAACTGTGTTAAGTAGGTTCAGTAGACAAATGGATGATATTCCAATCATCCATTTATCTATCCATTTTCTGACACTTATCCGTGTCTGGGTTGCGAGGGCAGCAGTCTGAGAAAAATCACGTAAAGTCCCTTTACTTCTCCAACTCTTCCAGTTCCTCTGGTGGGATAGCAAGGTACTATCTGGGGGATATAATCTTTCCACTGTGTCTTGGTTCTTTGTCAGGGTCTCCTCCCAGTTGGACATACGCAAGACACCTCCCCAGGGAGGCATCCTGGAGACATCTTAATCAGATGACTGAATGACCTCAGCTGGCTCCTTTCAATGCAGAGAAGCAGTGGCTGTACTTTGAGTTCCTCCCAAATGTCTGTGCTTCTCATCCTAACTCTAAGGCAGAGCCCAGACATTCTACAAAGGTAGCTCATTTCTGCTTCTTGTATCTGCAATCTTTTGACCACTACCCAAAACTGATGATATGCATTGTGTGGTCTGGAACATGTGTAGTACATTGTGCAAATCTTGTTAGACTACACTGATAGTCCAGTTTTATTTTTCATGAACTTAGAAATTAAATTAACATTGTTGAATGTTCCCTGTTGGTATGGTACACCATTAATAGTTTTTGTGCTATGCTCGGTATAAACACTGTATTTTTATAGGACTTTAAATTGTAATATTTTATGTAAAACATCTCACTTGAATTAAGAAGTAATTAAAAGTCCCTTCAGCTTGAGAATTAACAGCCAGTCATTTTAATTTGCTTTTGCTCTTCTATCCATAGCCTAATTAAATAAACAGCAAAAATAATCTCTTACCTGATTCATGTCAAATGTTGCAAATACTTGTTCAATATATCCGTTTGCTTCATCATTCATACCCTGAAGCCCAAGAATGGCTTTTAGTTCATACAATGTTAGAAGGCCAGATGGAGATTCCCTCATAAACTTATTGTACCAGTGGTGGATATCCACTGAGTCAATATCCATCACTGAAGACCTGTTGATACCCATTAGTCAATCAGCTCCTGACTCAGTCTCTCACTGAAGAATCAGATGTTAACTGCTTCCCCCTGAGTGCTGCTCTGGACTGATTAAGCTCAAAACTGATCAAGCACAAAACATTTGTAAACCTCTTATGGGTTGCTGCTAAAGCGTTAGAATAAAAATAGCCTTTTAATGGGATAATCAATGGAAAGGTTTTAACTTCTTGCTGGAACTAAGCATTTATTGTCACCTTTTTTTAGCTTTTTATGCAAGCATCAGATCACACATGGTATGTAATTTTACACTTGTGTGGCAGCCGTTTTATTATATAGCTCCCTGAATGTTACAATTGTGATAAGATCTCAGAAATAAACAGCATCCTTCATTACACAAAAGAATGTCAAAGATAAATTAGCTTCAAACCACAGGATGATTTTCAATTGTTTTTTATTTTTTAATAAGTATTGTACATAGATGATAGAATCTTTGTAAAATGGCTAGTAAATATGTTAGCATAAAATGTAATTGCAAGTACTAAATAAGGTGAAAACATTTCTCTTCTGCCAATATACAATAAGTTAGGGAAGCTCACTAATGTGGCCCTGGTGTCTACCAAAGAGGAAGAGAGATAAGACTTGCTTGTTTTCCACTGTAATAAAAGACTATTGTGTGCTTTGGTCACTTTATCAAGTGTTTTAACAATTAACAAGTTTGGCAGACAAAAAACTAAATATAAGCTACCTAAAATGTCAATAACTGGTAAAAAGATAGTTTAAAATATAAATTGTATATATAGATTATCTGGTACTTTCATATTATGATGGAGAGCACATGATCTGAAAAGTAGAGTGCCAAAAATATAAATGTCTACCAAAAATAGTTGGCTTATTGAACAAAACATACAAGAGAGAGATAATCACAGGGAAAACACAAAAATGTCAAGTGTACAGAGCCAAATGAAACCTTAGATAACCTACTGGTCTTGGCTACACGGGTTAATGTTCTCATAAGTCAGTCAAAGTGGCTTGCCTTCAGGTCCATTTCTTAATTTAATTGAGCTATATAACTTCTTAGGAGCCAATGGCTTGGGGGTTACACTTCCCAATTCACACAAAGATGACAATGTTTCATCCTCAAATGGTCATTCTACTCAGGGCATTGAAAAAGCTAGGAAACATTTCTACTTGCCTCCATATAAACAGTCTGCTAACACACCATGGACTTCCAGCTTTCTCTGTGTTTCTTCACACTGTAGCTGCATTTTCTTCCTTTTCCAAACACACCTACAATCTCCAAGTTAATGGGGTCACTGATAGATAGTACTCTTTAAACCTCTCCATTTGGAAAGTCAAAGAGATCCCTCTGGTAACCCTTAGTGCCCCTGCACTGTTGAGTTTAATCCAGAGCTAAAGGGCAAGGCAAACTTGTGATCTGCTCCTCTTCCTAATATCTATAATATGAATCAGAGGCCCATATGTTCCCAGCAGGAACTCCATGCTATTATTAATTTGTTTGGGTGAATTTGCTTGACCTACTGTCAGCCTCCCATGACTATTTTAGTACTTGTTTTGTAATAACCCATAGGGCACAGATTATATACAGTAATTGTGTTGTACTGCTCCCATCCCAGCACTTGTAGAGGATCTCCAGTTAAATTGTTGGGTTCATCTTTTGAAATATGGACTTTGACAAATATACCCCCTGAAGAATGCTTGCTCTATCTGTCCCTGAAAATCTCCCAACAGCCAGTCTGCTACCATAACAGGAGACCTCTATCACTGAATTAGAAAAATAAGATGTACTGCAGATTATATATTCAAAAATGACTTAATAGTGTAATTTTGCTGTACGGATTAACTTGGAACAACTCACAGTATGTAACCTGTAGTGTCTACTTTTGATAGAGCTGACCACTTATTTTGTACCAGACATTGCTAAAGTAGCTTTGCATTTTGTTGAAGGGGTAAAACTGAATGGACTAATTGTTAATTGTAGTAAGACTGCACAGTACTGAAAAAAATGTTTAATCTGAACAAACTACAGTGGCATTTCGAAACCTAACCTATGATATTGACTGCAATAATACCAATAGATTCAGTGTGGTTAAATGTATTGTTTAAATTGCTAACATGGAACAGATAAGTGTGTTTTTTTGTAATTTTGCTAGATTTCTTGTCCCATATTTGTCAGTAATGTTGGGATTTAAACTAGTTTTCACTTGGCTTGCTATTTTTATAATAAAACCATTTAAATAACAACCCATTAAAGCCTGTTCATCTTCTGTGGCCTCAGCAAAACAGTGTTTTTATTTAAGGAATCTTTAAATAGAGAAGCAGTTCTGGGCCATACTTAGAGAGGAGAATGTCAATGTGGCTTATGTCACTCCAAAGAAATAAAGTCTTTTCAGGTCAACAGTTATGAGAGCAAAGACACAGCCATGATAAGCTGTGATCTGTATTATTTAAAGGGAAACTAGCTCCTTATTAACAAGGTCTAACCTTAAAAAAATGCAACCAAAAAACTCAAACTTGCCAAGCAAAACTGTGTTAGAATATGTCATTTAATAGAAGGTGTAATTTTTAATGTACATAATGTACTCTAAATATAATTTTTAAAAATGTTAAATGATCACAAATTGTTCATTTAAAGAGATTGTTTTGATAATTTCTATAGCTTAAGGTTCACTCATAAGGCACCAATCTTGTATAGTTTAGTGTTATACAGGTTGGAGCCTATCAAAGTAGCAATGGGTTCAAGCACAAACCAGCCCTGAATGCAACACCAGTGAATCACTGAAAATACAGTTGCCCCCAAACCTTGCATATTGTAATCTTTTAAGTTTGCCAATAGAACGTGTTGTTTTGCTTGACTTCTCACTATATTTACTTGCAAGAATTCACCTGGCATTTATTATCATTTTTGCATTAAATCTTTAATTTTTGCTATCTAAAATGTACAACAGAAATGACTAATTTATTAATTACAACAGTAATTACAGAATTACTAAAAGACCACACATCTTAGTTTTAATGAGACGTACATTGAAAAAGTTAGTTATAAGGTAAATCAATATATTGGCAGTGGAGAAGCATGGTGGCATGGGCGGCTCTGCTAACTTACTGATGCAGCTTCTTACTCTACATTTGAATGTTATGCTCAGATGTTGTAGATTGGAGCATCTGTATCTCTCTTATGTGCAGCAATGTCTACTATAAAACTGGCACAGTGGTGCAGTGCAGTAGCACTGCTGCCTTGCAGTAAGGAGACCAGGATTCATGTCCTGGGTTGTCTTTGTGTAAATGTGGGTTCCTGTAGGTGCTCTAGTTCATCCATCCATCCATTTTCCAACCCGCTGAATCCGAACACAGGGTCACGGGGGTCTGCTGGAGCCAATCCCAGCCAACACAGGGCACAAGGCAGGAACCAATCCCGGGCTTCCACCCATAATCTAAAAACAGGCAGGTTAGGTGGATTAGTAATGTTAAATTTGTCCTAATGTGTGCATGTTGTTTATGTGTTCACACTGTGATGGGATGGCATCATGTCTAGGGATTGTTCCTCTTTGTGATATATGCTTGCTGAGATGGGCTCCGGCTTCCCCATGACCCTGGTTTAGAGAGTGGATAGTACTTTGTTTCATTTTACTTTATTAAGCACTTGAGATATATTCTGTGCTTTAATTTTACGCAACACCTATATTTAAATATGTACTGTACAAATACGGTAGTATAAAAATTCTAAGAAATAAGGTGTGTTCTAAAATGTGAAATATAGGAAAAAGGTTAAAAGGTATAATAATAAACATGCCTTCCTATTTCTACCTGAAACCACATGAAAAGAGGCAAAAACAAACCAAAGTGGGCATATGTTCTGTAATATGTGATGCAGTCATAGTAGTCCATCCATCCATCCATCCATCTTCTAAGTCACATTGCAGTTAAGTGTTATGCAGCCAGTGCCAACCCAGGATGAAGCACTAGTCCACTGCACGGCACTCGCCATATACACCTACACTGATACATATTAGACCAATTTGGAGTCATCAGTTTGCCTAACAGTCATGTTTGTGAACATCAAACTGGGGCGCACAGAGAAAAATCCACATACCGTTGACAAAGGAAGATGTGCAATCATCTACCCAGGACATGAATTAGGACTCCTAGAAATGTGAGGTAAAAGTATTAACTAACTGCCTTTTCTTCCAGCCATTAGACATTATGCCTGGAAGACTCAGGTGGCATTTCAGTGGCTTCTAAAATACTGTCTTGAGAGTTCACATTCAAATTTATTGCAAAATGTGCTTATTAGAATGAAGTACTTACCAGCCCATCCCACAAAGGCTAGGGATAGTAAGTGTGATGCCCACAATGTACAATAAATACAACATAAAATGATCTAAGAAACACTTGTGCAGTTACCATTACGAGTGACTGTTGAGTAGCTATATATCCTGTTGATAAAAACTATGCCTTAATATAGTTGTGTGAATGCTAATGATCTTAAACTGTTTGCCAAAATGGAGATTTGAGAAAAGTAGTTGCACAGGATGGCTGAAGTCTTTATAACATAGATTGTCATCCTCAAACAGCATGTCCTACATATGTCCTACACAGAAATCAACAGTGTCCCAATAATATTCTGTGCCATGTTTCTAACCCTTTGCAGTCCTTTGCTGTCCTTGGATAACCAGTTGTCATACTGGGATGTTATGCAGGCAGTGAGTATGAACTCTGCCATGCACACATCAAACTTGGTGAGCATAGATTACATCAATGTTTTTCTCAAATATCTTTGTAAGTAAAAGTGTTGGTGAGCCTTCTTGTCTATGTTTGAAATCTGATCTTGACTCCAAAAAATTAAAGGTTCTGACCCTCCACAGGAGCACTTTTCATTGTAGATGTAGGTGTGGTCTGCCTCTTGCTTTTGGATGTCTATGACCTTCTCTTTGGTTTAGCTGACATTAAAGGAGAGATTTTTGCCCTGGCTCCATTTTATCAGAAGTTCTTTCTTTTCATTGTGACCATTTTGTTCATCAGTCCAATGATTGTGGTGTCATCACAAAATCTAATGACAGAGCTTTAGAATTGTTTGGCCATGTGGTCAAGCAGCAGAGTGAACAAAGCATTAACATTGTGGGGTGCAAGGCTTAAGTAGCAGTGTAGAGAAAGTTATGTTGCCATTCTGCACATGCTGGGCTCTGTTATTTGAAAAGATGTCACTAAGCTCCAAGTGTAGGAGCTTCCTTGATCAGTTTTGATAGTACAACCATGTTAAATGCTGAGCTATACTCAATGAACAGTACTCTTGCTTAGCAGCTTTTATTATCTACTTTAGGTGTGTCAACATGGTATTGGACACAAAGGATTTGGCATCCTCTGTGGACTAGTTGTGACATTATGCCACAAAACTTTAATTTGTATGTTATATATATATATATTCATTTAGGTTAATAAAAGTTAAAATATTGAAAATAATATCATGATCATGATACCTCTTTTGATATGGTCATCTCCAACTTTATGCGTACGTCCATGTATTTTGATGATTCTTGGGTAAATCTGTTGGTTTGTATTTGGAAGAATTTAGTGGAGGACAGCAACTCCTCAACATTTAGGATGAGAAATTTTTATCCTTACAGCTATCCTTTTTAAGAGACTTACCCTGCTTTCTCCTTTTTTTTCATCCTGGCCTTTACAGTTAATGACATTGCAATCTGCACGTATTTCACAACAAGATCAATACCCAGGTTATTTTACACTTTTGTTGTACCAGCTGAATTTCCATTCATTATCAATATTTGCACACTGTTGCTTCATATTAGGGGGGCTATTTTTTAATATGCCAATCTCTGTTGCAAAATGTTTGGCAAAGGAAGTGTTTAGTTGTGCATCCGGAGAACTGAAGTCTGTTGATTTTGAAATGCTGTGCTGTAGAAATCCTGGATAGCTTATGTTACTCTATATAAACTGATTTTTCCATGGCATGATGGAGCTATAGTGGGTAATCATTAGTGTCAGGAATGCATTATTGAATTGGTTGTTATTTTTGGTATTATTTCTGTGTGTTATTTTTATTTCTAAATATTTTAAACATTACTTTGGCAGGATCACATTGCAATTCTCTTTTTAGTGCTTCTAGATTTTATGGGTGCCTCTTTTTTGTATTTTTTGTCACTGCATGAAACATCCAAGCTTTAAAGAGAAGACCCTGCGAGAGGCTAGTGCTTGAGTGACTTAAAAATTTAATGAGGAGAATAATTATATTTTTGATTTTTTTTTTTCATTTTTTATTTATAATTTCAGTAAGTATTTGCTCAAGAGGGCTAGAAGAAGTGGCCGGGGAGAGGGAAGTCTGGGTATCTCTGCTCAAGCTGCTGCCCCCGTGACCCAACCTTGGATAAGCTGAAGAGGATGGATGGATGGATGGATGGATGGATGGATGGATGTGCTCAAGATAAAAGATAACATATAACATGATCCTTAAAATATTTTTACCTGTGCAATAAATTTGACAATCCTTTAGCTAAGCCACTAAAAGAAAGATTTGCACACCTCTCCTGTGGTCTCCAGCCCCTGAGAGTCGGCCATACCGTCCCATCCAGTTGTCATGCATACATAGCCTGTCCCTGTTACTAAAGTCAAAATCACATTTGTTTGATTTTATTGGAGCGAATCGTGGACTATTTAGAGTGAGTCATTGGGTATGTCAGACTAGATGACGACCATCACAGGAGCGCAGCACCAACTATCTCTGACTTAGTGAGGCTATCACTGAAAATTGCTGGGAAAATCATGTAAGTTGATATGATCTTTAGTTCAAATTTCCTTTACATTTATGCTACATGCAGTTGGTCGATGATGAGGTACTGCTGGAGCTTTGATGGTCCTGTTGTTTTTGATAGGCATATAATGCATTTGAAGAGTTTATACCTACTGTCTGCAAAATCAGATTGTCTGTAGGAATACTGGAGAATAATATTACAACTAAATTTAAATTTTACTCTTTTTAATCTGAGGAAAATTTTAATCTGAGAAAAGATTACTGAGGCCTTGGAGCCTGTGGCTTCTCTGAAGTAAGAGCAAGTGGGACACTGACCCCCACCATCTCCCAGCAGATGGCTCTGGTTTAAAATAATTAAACAAGTAGTAAACTTGCCTGATTGTTATAATGTTTATAGAAAAGTCAACATAGTCCTAATAACCACACATTTCTACTTTGCTTGATATACTAAATGTAATCTCTTATTATTGCTTGCTCATTTCTGGGTTACCTGAGTAGATCCTTCAACCCTGCAGTGTTCTAAGCATAACTTTGCTCATACGTACATACGGTTCACTCCATTATGTTTGAATCAAAGACACAATCTTCCTTGAATTACCTCTCAATGAATTCTGAGGGGTATAGAAATCTCTTATCAGCTGAATTTTGACTAAATGCATCCAATCTCAATGGATAGCACTTCATCCTACAACAAGATAATGATCTCAAACATACTGCTAAGGCAACCCATGAGTTTTTCAAAAAATGGAAGATTCTTGAATGGCCAAGCCAGTCACCTGATTTTAATCCAATTGAGCCTGCCTTCCATTTGCTGATGAGAAAAAAGCAGGAGCTGAAGATGGCTGCATTAGAGGCTTGGCAGAGCATCACCAGAGAAGATACTCAGCATCTGATGGTGTCAATGAATCAAAGATTTCAAGCAGTCATTGCATGCAAGGGATATGCAACAAAAGTACTAAATATGACTGCTTTAATATACCTGCCATTGCTGTCTCAAAATGGGAGTACCATGTAGAAAAAATGTTGTCATTTCTACATGGAGTGGCTGAAATGTATGCAGATACCCTTAAATCAAAGACTGCAATGTGCACTTTAATAACATTTGAATGGTTTGACTTGTAATTTTAAACTTTGAAGCAGAGGGGTAAATCAAGGAAACATGTGTCTTTCTCCCAAACATTATGGATGGCACTGTATATGAAATGAACTTTTCATTTCCAACATGGGCATATTTAAGCAGAGAAAAGTGGGACCCTGCTCTATCTGAATATTTTAAGACCATGTTAACCATATTCTACAAAGGGAACCAGGAAGTGAACAAGGGTCTGTACAAAATGAGGTGTTAAAAGCATTTGCTGCAAGATGATACTGCTAAATGTTTTCTTTCATTTGTTCAGTTTTCATCACAGAGACATTTGGTTGCTGAGTGTAAACTGTGGGGTGTAAGTGAATGCATCCTGTGGGGGGGTAAGGGTCTGCTTTGTGCACAATGAACCTGCTGTTTTTTGTCCTCCCATAGCCTTGGAATAAGCAGATTTAACAAAATAAATGATTCCAAATACAGTGGAAGTCAAAAGTCTACATACCCGTAACAAAATCTAAGCAAGACAAATGGTGCCAGAACTTCTTCACCTTTACAGTGCATCCAGAAAGTATTCACAGTGCATCACTTTTTCCACCCTTTGTTATGTTACAGCCTTATTCCAAAATGGATTAAATTCATTTTTTTCCTCAGAATTCTACACACAACACCCCATAATGACAACGTGAAAAAAGTTTACTTGAGGTTTTTGCAAATTTATTAAAAATAAAAAAACTGAGAAATCACATGTACATAAGTATTCACAGCCTTTGCTCAATACTTTGTCGATGCACCTTTGGCAGCAATTACAGCCTCAAGTCTTGTTGAATATGATGCCACAAGCTTGGTACATCTATCCTTGGCCAGTTTTGCCCATTCCTCTTTGCAGCACCTCTCAAGCTCCATCAGGTTGGATGGGAAGCGTCGGTGCACAGCCATTTTAAGATCTCTCCAGAGATGTTCAATCGGATTCAAGTCTGGGCTCTGGCTGGGCCACTCAAGGACATTCACAGAGTTGTCCTGAAGCCACTCCTTTGATATCTTGGCTGTTTGCTTAGTGTCGTTGTCCTGCTGAAAGATGAACCTGTCGCCCCAGTCTGAGGTCAAGAGCGTTCTGGAGCAGGTTTTCATCCAGGATGTCTCTGTACATTGCTGCAGTCATCTTTCCCTTTATCCTGACTAGTCTCCCAGTTCCTGCCGCTGAAAAACATCCCCACCGCATGATGCTGCCACCACCATGCTTCACTGTAGAGATGGTGCCAGGTTTCCTCCAAACGTGACGCCTGGCATTCACACAAAAGAGTTCAGCTCTAGGAAGAGTCCTGGTGGTTTCGAACTTCTTCCACTGATGGAGGCCACTGTGCTCATTGGGACCTTCAAAGCAGCAGAAATTTTTCTGTAACCTTCCCCAGATATGTGCCTCAAGACAATCCTGTCTCGGAGGTCTACAGACAATTCCTTTGACTTCATGCTTGGTTTGTGCTCTGACATGAACTGTCAACTGTGGGACCTTATATAGACAGGTGTGTGCCTTTCCAAATCATGTCCAATCAACTGAATTTACCACAGGTAAATTGGCTTCTCCAATTAAGCTGCAGAAACATCTCAAGGAGGATCAGGGGAAACAGGATGCACCTGAGCTCAAATTCGAGCTTCACGGCAAAGGCTGTGACTACTTATGTACTTATGCTTTCTCAATTTTTTTATTTTTAATAAATTTGCAAAAACCTCAAGTAAACTTGTTTCACGTTGTCATTATGGGGTGTTGTGTGTAGAATTCTGAGGAAAAAATGAATTTAATCCATTTTGGAATAAGGGTGTAACATAACAAAATGTGGAAAAAGTGATGCGCTGTGAATACTTTCCGGGTGCACTGTATGTATATCATGCAGCTTGCCGTCTTTAAGTAGAAAACAAACATGTCACAATTACAGGTAAAATCAAAAACTCCTCAGTATTTCTCCCGAGCAAGGTTTTACACAGCACACAGTAATATTCTCAGTCCCACTTAATACAATTCAGGGTTGCAGAGGTCCACAGTTTATCCCACCATTCCTACATATCCATCACAGGTACCACTAATTCATAGGATCCTAACCTGTGTGTGTTTGGGGATGTGAACGAAAAAAGTGATACGGAAAGAAAAACCCATGCAGACATATGGCAGAACATATGAACTGCACATGGTCAACATTTTGCAAATAGATTTGTTCTTTTATCATGCAGAATATGTGCTGTTGAATAAGTGAAGTATTTCAGGAGCAGGATCATGTCTCAGCGTGGTGCACACAGACAGAGACTGAGCAGGGATGTAAAGTCCATATCCTAGGCAGTACACCATTCCTTGGTCAAGTTTATTAACAGCTACTTTACATTAAAACTTAAGGATTACAATTTCACTTACAGACTGGATGTTCATCACTGAACTTGCTGTGCACCCCTAGTTCCAATGAAATTACATTCTAAATATATTTTTAAAAAACAATGCTGTGAATTGTTTATACCTATACTCAAAGAAACATTGCATTTCTTTACTATTGCTTATATAGGTGCTACTAATTTTGAATAATCCTGTTTGATAAAATTATAGTATCTAAATAACTGTAAAGTGAACTCCAATAGTAATTTTAGAGCTATAATGTCTTACTCCAAATATGTAATTTATTTCCTGTAATTAGTTTTGATTAATTAATCAAATGCAAGCACTGTGCTAGCTATTACACAAGCTGGCTGCAATCACAGAAGACCACTTCATGTGTGTTGATTGGCTAATGGACTTCAGAATAAAATCTCTTTTTAGCAAATCCAATGGATTAACAAGACATAATGAGATTAGAATGAAAAGGCTGCAGACAGTCGAGGTAGTCATGGCCATTGAGCTTGAGTCACAGCTGGTATACCTTTTATGCAGCTGCTTATCTGTATTAAAAACAGAGAAAAAAACACTTCTTAATTAATCAAAAGCCACCATCCATTTACTGAACCCTCTAAATGAGGAAGCCGGAAACTGTTTCAGCAGCACTGGGTTCAAGGCAGGACTGAAGAGGTCATATGAGGGCATGGTCTCTCACAATGAGCCAATTTAGAGTTACCACTCAAGCTAACAAGTGATGTGGTGACTTAGGCTTTTACCATGCGTCTAGTGTCTGACACGCAGTCTAGGAGACTCTGTAGTATGAAAAGAAGGTCGAATGCATAAGCCCTTCCTCCTGTTACATAGCCTCTACTATGCAATGCTTTCATGTGGCACACCATGGTAAACTGGGTTCTTTTGGGATCCCAGGCTAAAGTGCAATAGAATGTGGGCAGACCAGACTCATTAGCCATGGCAGGCTACTGTGTCTAGAAGGAAAAGTCAATTCCAAACCACAAGGAGGGTGACTGGAAACTACTTTGGCTATTTTACCCTAGTCAAGATAGACTAACTCAGAGGTAGGCAAAGTTGATCCCGGAGAGCCGCAGTGGCTGCAGATTTTTGTTCTAACCCTGTTTCTTAATGAGAAGTCAATTATTGCTCAAGAAGCACTTATTCCTCAAGTGACATTTTTCTGCTTCATTTAAATAGTTTCACTTGTTAAGGGTCCCTACCCTTAACTGCTTATTTCAGTCTTAAACAGCTGCATTCACTGTTTTAATGGCTTCTTATTAGCAATAAGATGCAAATAACAATGGAGCCAGTAGTTCTCCATCTAACTTGTTTCCATATTCACCTGTGTGGATCCATCATGCACTATTTGGTTTAATAAAACACTTAAGAGTAAAATGTGACAGACTGAAAATGATCTGTTTTAGGCTTCAAATCATAAATTATCCATTGTCATTTGCCTCTTATTGCTAATATGAAGCCATTAAAACAGTGAATGCGATGTGTAAAGACTAAACCTGTCACAAAACCATGCACATTCTCACGCCAGCTCACTGCATTGTGCATGCAAGTTTTCGACTCAGTTTAGCAAACTGGCAGCATCCAGCATCAAAGCAGTGCTACTGGTCCTGTGTGGTTTCCCTTTATTTTTTACATTCATATCCCTGACGTGGCTGTATCAAATACACTGAAATAAGCTGCATATCGTTTATTAGTTTAAGGCTTCTGATTGTAACTACCCTGTAACAATATAATGGTCCATGGAATGGCCAAACTATACCAAATACCATAGCTGCTTTAGCTTTGTTATTCTCAGTGCACCACTCATTGTATTTTAACCCACGGTATCTGAGTGTGGAATCACAGCTCTACAGCAGCTGATTGAAAAGGGGATTATCGGAAAACAGCATCTAGCACATGCTGTCTCAGCAATGCGCACAGTCTATTTGAAAATCTGCCATACGGCAAACACCTCAGAGCCTTTCCTGTCGGGACCTAGTGGTTCAGAAGTAGTTTCATTCCAAGAGCTATAAATGCACTCAATCAAGTGCTCCCAATAGAACTATTTGTACTTATAAGTACAATTACCTCACTTTAAACTTGCACTATAGTTGTAATATTGCAGCACCTGAGCCACTTATGCTTACATATTGTATATTATTCATTGTTTTTTATTGTATTGTTATTATTATTGTTGTTGTTATTATACCATTTTAGAGGAAAATAAGTTTATGGAGGATTTGCATATTAAATCTCATTGTACCATACAATAACAATAAAGAAACTCAATTCAATTCAGTAGAAGAAAGTGCATATTTACATATGATGACGACTGGCTTCTAAGTCGATTTAGATTTCCATGCATTATCTTCTTGGAACTCATGATAACATTTTTAAGATGAAATGCAGTAAAGTATGTATATAACATTCTACAGATACATCCATTCATCCATTTTCCAACCCGCTGAATCCGAACACAGGGTCACGGGGTCTGCTGGAGCCAAACCCAGCCAACACAGGGCACAAGGCAGGGAACCAATCCTGGGCAGGGTGCCAACCCACCACAGGACACACACAAACACACCCACACACCAAGCACACACTAGGGCCAATTTAGAATCACCAATTCACCTAACCTGCATGTCTTTGGACTGTGGGAGGAAACCGGCGCGCCCGGAGGAAACCCACGCAGACACGGGGAGAACATGCAAACTCCACACAGGGAGGACCCGGGAAGCGAACCCGGGTCTCCTAACTGCGAGGCAGCAGCGCTACCACTGCGCCACCGTGCCGCCCTTCTACAGATACATTTTTAACTAAATTTAAATAATTGGTTACTTAGAGAAAGAAAAAGAAGGACAGGAATTGGGTTAGTATGTTCGAAAGAGACAGTACTGCTGCAATAAATTATTTCATTGAGGGTCGCGCATGGCGGATCAAGCATCTTGCGGGAGGCAGGAACAATCTCTGGATGGGGCGCCAGCTCATCACTAACACTGCGTCACCGTGCCCTCATGTTTAATACATGCTTTAATATCTATATTACTAAACCACAGTTTAATTTTTGCACGGCGGATGCACCGAGGCGCATGCGTACTGCGCCGTGGCGCCCGCCCCAGAGTCAAACGCAGCGGCTTCCCAGAGTCAGTGGATACCCATGCGTACTGCGCCGTGGCACCCGCCCCAGAGTCAAACGCAGCGGCTTCCCAGAGTCAGTGGATAAAAACAATAAACAGAGGCTCCTACAACACGCTTCACAAACACCAGAAGCAAACAACTCACAGGCCGTGGCGCCCCAGAGTCAAACGCAGCGGCTTCCCACCAAGGAGCATGCGTACTGCGCCATGGCGCATGCCCCAGAGTCAGACGCAGCGGCTTCTGAGACCCCATGGATAAAAACAATAAATGGAGGCTCCTACAACGCGCTTCACAAACACCAGAAACAAAGAATTCACAGGCCGTGGTGCCCCAGAGTCAAACACAGCGACTTCCCACCGAGGCGCACGCCCCAGAGTCAAACGCAGCGGCTTCCCAGAGTCATTAGGTGGCACCCAAACAACACAACCTGTACACTACACTTGCTCTAATCCACTGTGCCAGTAATATAGATCACATAACGGTCACAGACGCAAACCCAGCGGCTTCCCAGACTAAGTGGCTGGAACATGAACACCACAACCTGTAAACTAAACTTGCTGTGCTCCACTCTGCCAGCAGTCGGTGTCAGCAAAGGCAACGGAATCACGTCTCCACAAAACGAAACCGCTTTAGTACAGATATGCTTACTTAATTAAATGACATTTCCCCAGACGCACCCACCCTCCATGATATTTCATCCATCTAAATATCGGACAGAACAGAAACTGATTGCCATTCTTGGATTTACGATTCCCTAGAGAATCGTGGGCTTACTTGTTATATATATCAACTATATATTTAAATTGTTCAGACAGCTGTAATGTCATGAATGTAATGTATTCGGTGTAAGAGAAAACCCTCTAGTAAATTAAACATTGATTTTAAGATGAAGTTTATGACAAAATAAACTATGTGATCAAAGAGTAAATATCAAGATTAAAGCTGACATTTCAACCTTTCTTTCAAACTTTGTCCCTATGTTTTTTTTCTGCTCTCTACCCTAATACACTTCCATAAACAGTGGGCTGCGACTCGCATTACTTTTCACGCTGACCGGGATTTATGTAGCGGAAATGCATGGAAGATGGCTTACAGTTTTGTGCATCTGAATTTTTGGTGCATACGCACAATTCCACTTTTCTCCATACGCCATGTTTTAGTTACAATTCTACACACGGCTTTATGCATTAGGCCCCAGGTGATTTTTCACTTCCTTTACAAATTTTTCACTGATTCCATGGCTTTTTACAATCACTTCCTGCAATACAGAATTTCTGAATTTACCTATGGATAAGAAGTGGAGACTGTCAAGGGAGTTTCCAAATTTAAGAATTTCTTCCTTCTACATACCCTGAAGAAAAAGTTTTTGGAAATGCCAGACATAAGAAACAATCTGTTATTTATTCAAGAAAAAAGCTACTTCATTATCTGATATTCACATAAACCAAACACTGTACATTATCAAAGACACACCATCTCCACTGTGAAGCATGGTGGTAGCTGGATCATACTATGGGGATGCTTTTCTGCAGCAGGCTCCAGAAAACATTTGAGAGTAGAGGCTAAAATGAATGCAACAAAAAGAAACACTGGAGGGAAACCTAATGCAGTCTGACAGAAACCTGTGCATTGGGAAAAGATCCATTTTCCAGCAAAGCATTAACTCCAAGGATAAAACTAAAGCTCACATGAATGACTGAAAAACAAGTGTTAATGTTCTGTCAGAGTCTAGTGTTTCTATTTATCAAGCATCTAAGAGTACAAAAAATTGTCCTAACTGGTACAAAACTCTCAGAGTGATGCAAATTTGGTCTTACTCCTAGAAGCAACAGTAATAACATTTTATCAGTTTTCTAAGGGAGAGCTTGTGAGAAGTTCTAACCTGTTAGGCACTGTGCGAAGATAGTGTTTAGGCAGAGATCTGCATGCACATTCTGGAATGTTTTGGAAATGCAGGAAAACAATGAACTCACAAAAAGATATGGATTTGACAGACATGGAATAATGTTTGAAACAAATCCTTTATTACATGTAATTGCTCCATCTACTTGAAGAAGCCACACGTCTGCTGAAAGTTTTGGTAAAGTTACACTCTTCAGCCACTGGGAAAATTTAGTTTTGCAACTGCTATTATGTGAGTATGCCACAAACAACCTTTTCTTGAATGCTACAAAAAACATTCAATGTCCCTTAATGTGTGAGATAATATGCAGATTTATACATTTCCTCAACATTCCATGTGAGGAAATGTTAAAGTAGGCTGCATTCATTCAAACTGCTGCTTTTCATAGAGTTGTCGGTGTGATTGAGAGCATACACATAAAGATCATTGCCCAAAGTGTGGATGAGCAAGCAAGTGATATCACAGTATCAACATATATGTAGCTATTGATGCAATCTGTTTTGTAATGCCTACTGACATTGAAAGACTATGGCATTCACCACATGACAGTTAAGCCCAATAATGAGCATATTATTTAACAATGAATGGGCCACAGCCATACTTTCAGAAGAATCACCTTCCTCATGTTATAGCTATGGGAAACACCTTATAGAGTGACAGTTACTGAAACTAATCACAGCTATTCTTGTGCTGTATTCCCAATTGCCTTCTTGAGTCATGTGCCATGCTTTTGTCTGTGATCCCTCTCTTACCTGTACTGTGAGGCTCTATTCAATGCCCCTGGAGTATTTACCTGTCTTCTTCAAGCCTCCGGGGTTTGTACAGTGTAATGTTCCAGTGTACTTCTATAACATTTTACTATCAAGCTCCCATCCAGTCCTGCCTATGTTAAGGGTAACATGCTGGTTACCACAGTATTATTCTTGATATTGTTGTGAAGTGGGAACAATTGCGTGCAACTTCATGCAATATACTACCTTATTATGTTTTCCTTGTAGTTTGCCTTCAACATCTTCAAATAGTATTAACTGTTTGGTGAAGCCTTTGCATTAGTATTGGAAAGCAACAAAACATCAGCATGCTTTCCAAGGAAACTACACAACACCATTTTATGGATTAGGGTGTTGTAAATCATGATGTCATTCTCAAACGTGAACTTCTACTCCACGCTGGTTGTAAGTATAAGACCTGTACTAGTCAGACTTTTAGAGCAATTCCTAGATGTAATTCTGAGATGTTAAAAAATATAGGCACAGATATCAATCTAATCAAGAAGTTGTGGCTGTTCAGGGAACAAGTACTTTATTTTTATTTAGAGTTTATTAAAACAATTAAAATCAAACAGTGTTCAGAACAGTGCAGTGTTAAAAAGTCCATAAATAAATAAATAATCCAGTAAAAATGAGTGTCTCTGTGGAGGTTAAAAAGTTCAATAAATATAGAATTCATTGAAAAAGAGGCTAAAAACACAGGCAGAAAACTGTCATTTAATAAGTCTGAGCCCAGGTGTATTCCTTTTAAAACTGACATCTCTCTGTCTTACCCTGATCGGGCTTAGCAGCACGGACAGACATGTGTCCAACAGGCAAAGACAACATTTTATCCTGGCCATGTCCCCTCCGCCAACCACACAGCGTTCCACAGGGAGCCGCCGAGCCCTTCTCTGTTCCTCCCGGCAAAAGCGCGCTATCCTCCCACTGCTGCCAATCACTGGCTCCTCCCAGTGACAGCACATCCTGAGCAGAATGGCCACTCCTGCTACATGGTTGCTCAACAGAGGTGACCCCTCAGTCCCCTCCTAAACGCCAGCCACACGTTCCTTCCTGGGACTTACCTTCCCATCTGCCTGCTTCCTGCCAGCATACACTGGCTCTCGCTCACTCCTGCCTGTTTCTCTCAGTTCCTCTCTTTTTTTCTTTCTGTTCTGTGCAGTCTCCTTTCATTCTCATCCCCCCAACAGGGCACAGGTGTGAACACCCTCAGAGGAATTAATGAGGCACCTGACTGACAAACACACTCGCACGCGCCTTTGCAATTAGCCAGGCTTGCCCAATTGAAACCTGCACATTCAGAGGATGATTATTTATTTAAAAATTAGCCTCTTTTTTCTAAGCTGTGGACCTGCTATACCACAGTTACTTTCACAAATTAATATTTTTATTTCATGTTGTTTTCTCTGAGTGTTCCTATATTTGATTTTTTTTTTCAGCTAATAAGCTTATAAAATTTATTTTTCTTTGAGAATTGTTTAAGGATTACTATGAATGGTTCAAAACTAGGAGATGGTAACAAAAAAAAGATAGATAGTAGTCTAGGGCAAGAAACAAGGTTGAAAACAGGAAGTAAAAAAATAAGCTCAGCAAAAATAAAAGCCAAGTAGCAGGATGAAAATCAAATGTCGAAGATGTAAGTGAAAACCAAGAAACCAAAAATCAAGCTACAACTAAGGCCTACTGGAAATATGAGCTAATTATGCTAAGAAATAACAATAAACCCAGCCACTGGGGATGCACACACTGGTGTGCTTCTTCACCCTGGTCCCAAGTCCAGATAACTGAGGAGGGTTACGTCAGGAACAGCCTCCAGTGTAAAATCTTGCCAGATCAATATGCAGACAATAGAGAGTTGAGGCCCAGGTTAACAACAGCTGCCACCAGTACTGTTACCCAACAGGGTACTGGGGGAAATTGAGCTCCTGTTGGCTGAAGAAGAAGAAGGAGAGGGATACGGTGCATCCAGAGGCAGGAGGAGAAGAGGAAGGTTAAGAGACTGGAGGTGAGAGTAGGAACTTTAAATGGTTGGCAATATGACTAGTAAAAGGAGAGAGGTAGCCGATATGATAGAGAGAAGGAAGATTGATATATTGTGTTCAAGTGACCAGATGAAAGGGGAGTAAGGCCAGGTATTAAGTGTTACCCTGAAGGAACAGTATGTCAAGAGTGTTTTTGAGGTGAAAAGAGTGTCAAACAGAGTGATGATTATGAAACTGGAAAGTGAAGGTGTGTTGATGAATTTTATCAGTGCATATGTCATGCAGGTTGTATGCGCATTGGATTAAAAAGAAGATTTCTGGAGTGAGTTGGATGAAGTGGTGGAGAGTGTACCCAAAGGAGAGAGATTGGTGATTGGAGCAAATTTCAGTGAACATGTTGATGAAGGGAACAGAGAGGATGAAAAGGGGATGAGGAGGTGATTTTGTCAAGGAGAGAAAAGAAGAAGGTCAGATAAAGGAGAACAAAGAAAGCTGGTAGGGGAATGTGGAGGTACAGGAGAGTATGGTCAGTTGTATGAGAAGTTGGAGAAAAGGACCTCTACAGATTGGCTAGATAGAAGGACTCGGCTGGGAAAGAAGAACAACAGGTTAGGGTGAAGGATAATGATGAAACGTACTCAAAACTGAGAAGAGTGTGTTGAGCAGATGGAAAGAGTACTTTGAGAGGTTGATGAATGAAGAGAATGAGAGAGAGAGAGAGAGAGAGAGAGAAGAAAGTTTATAAGACTGCAGTGAGACCAGCTATGTTATATGGGTTGGAGACAGTAGAACCAATGAAAGGATAGGAGGCAGAGCTGGAGATGGGAGAGTTAAAGATGTTAAGATTTGCATTGGGTGTGACGAGGATGGACAGGATTACATTAGAGGGTCAGCACAGGTTGGACGGGTTGGAGACAAAGCCAGAGAGATGACATTGCATAGCGTTGGATGTTCAGAAGAGAGGTGCTGGGAATATTGGGAGAAGGATGCTAGGGATAGAGCTGCCAGGCTAGTGGAAAAGAGGAAGGCCTAAGAGGAGGTTTATGGATGTGGAGAGAGAGGAAATGCGGGTGGTGGGTGCGACAGAGCAAGATGCAGAGGACAGGAAGATATGGAAATGAAAGATCCTCTGTGGTAACCCCTAACGGGAACAGCCAAATGATGAAGAAGATGCTAAAAGTGAACAGTTGTTGTTTTATCCACTGAGTGATAAAGTATACTGAAAACTGTTGCATATTAATACCGTAATATCCACAATGTCATTAGTGCAATGAATGAGTTCATGTGACCTTCCAAATAGTGCTTTGAAAATAATAAAACTAGATGCAAGCCAAAAAACAATCTTTTTAGAATGAAAACAAAATAAAAAGAAACAACATAAACTTGATCTGCATGTCCAAATCACCAAAATACACAAAAAACATGTTCATAAAAATAGTAACATCTCAATATATAATTGAAACAAATTATGTAATATATTGTGTGAGGCAGAGAGCACATTCTAGCTAGATTTACACCCTGCATTTCTAATCATTCCAAGAGTAGGTGTACAGGTTATAGAGACAACATTGCATTGTCCTGAGTATAAACTCTCATTTTGATTCCATACATTCTCTTTTGATGGCCATATCGTGACCCACACACCTGCTAGAACATCTTCTATTTCAAAAGATGAGACTTCTCCACAAAATCAGCATGTGATGACAAAGTGGGGTCTACTCTGTATAATGTTGTCTCTAGTGTCTGTGACGTACTACAAGAGGACAGAACTTATGCAATATTTATTGAAGGTCTAGAACAAAGCTGTTGGTATGCTTCAAGATAAAACAGAATTTCTAATGTGTAAGTAGGGTCTTAACATCCAGGATTACTGGGGTTGAAGGACAGAACAGGTTGTTTACTTGCCACCTGAACTGTTCGCTAACCCTGGAGGTTAGCACAGGATGGGTAATACACAGTATCTCAAAGAAGAAAATAATTTTATGCAGAAGAAAAATACATACCCACTTCAGAGGGGCCAAATGCAGAAGACTGGAGAGTTTTGAGGTGAGAGAAATAAGTAACAGACCAACTGTTAATGATCTCAGTTATTTATATGAATTACTATTCAGAGAAATGGGGATAAGTGTCATTGTTTACTAAGTCATTGCCTTAGCTTATGTCAAAGAGAAATTTATTTTTTAAAACAAGTATCAATTTAAAGAAGTATATACCTTGAGTAGAACTTAAGAACTCAGCTGTTCTGTAACAAAAATAGACTGTTAATTTTATATCCACCTTTATAAGCAAATTTCAGGTTAATTACTATTTTTACTATGAATAAATATTTACTACTATATAAACCCTCATACTAAACGTGAACCAGAAGGCACAAATCTTCTGAGCACAGTTTACTTGAATGAACAGCACCATCTTGTGGATACCTCCAAATCCAACATACTGTATTGTCCATCCATCAATTTGTTCATTATCAAGTCCACTTAATCAAATTCAGGGTTGTGGAAAGATAAAGTGTATCCTGACAGAAACAATTCTGAACAGGGCAGGGTGCCAGTCTATCACAGGAAACCCTCAGTCACTCTGGGCCAATTCACTCACTAATTAAATGAACATACAAATCAGACATGTGGTAAATGTGAAATCCACACATAAAGACTGGGCTGGGACTCAAAGCCAACTGTTTGTGGGGCAACAGTGAACCATTACAGTGTACTGTGTGAATTCTATTTGGCACATGACTAGATACAGACCTAGGTTATAGGTTGTAACAGATAGAGGCGTGGTCCACCTCTTGAACCCTCAGGTACCACTCTGAACACCAGGTGAAAGTATAATTATTATTTATTTTATAATTAAACTGTGCACAAAGCACCCTCCACTCCACACTTATAAATTACAATTCTCACAAACCAATCCTTCGCCCTCCTACCTCCCAGCTCAGCTCAGTGTCTGGGCTTTCCCACAGTCCTTTTATATCCCCTGACCCGGAAGTGGTTTCCATCCAAACCCACAGGTCCTTATTCCCCCCGGGTCAGGGTAAACAGTCCTTTTCTTCAGCCCGGGAGCACGTCGTTCCTTCCTGTCACGTGATGATGACGCACTCCCGGGTTATAGGGCACATAAGAGCCCACTAGCCCCCCTACAGTGACTCCCGGTGGTCCCCAAGGTATCCAGCAGGGCTGTGTATACAAACTACAAAGGCCATGAGGCCCTGCTGGAACTCGGGGCACGATCATGCTATCCGGAGGGCTCCTCCTGGCGGCCTGGGGGTGGTGACCGGAGTCTGTAGCCGGCCATCCATCACAAGGTATATATAGGTATTGCAGGAAGTGATTGTAAAAAGCCATGGAATCAGTGAAAAATTTGTAAAGGAAGTGAAAAATCACCTGGGGCCTCATGCATAAAGCTGTGTGTAGAATTCACACTAAAACATGGCGTATGAAGAAAAGTGGAATTGTGCGTATGCACCAATATGTTACAGATCTATTTTTTGTAATAACTCATGCCTCTAGCCCCAATAATTCGTAGCCATCTTTAAAGGCATATTTAATACAACATAGCACTTCAAATAAAATTAAAATTATAGCAAGAGATGCATAGTATTTAATAAAATGATTGAATTTTGTTTTCCATCATGCAAATGTTTGGCTATTTTGCCTTCAAATGAAATGTTAATGTGTGTTCAGTTTGCTCAATATACTGATATAATCAAAGAGAATAGAATCGTTTAACAGCTTTTAATGCAAACATTCAAAAGCTACACGCTAACCAGTTTAGCTAAGTACAAAAACTACTACTGTATACTAGCTTGTCAACATGATATTCACCACACAAAAGTAAAAGAAACTAAATTTAAATGGCATGAAAACAGTGTTAGTATAATACAGCAAGATGAACAAATTCTTTCCTGCCTTCAGACTCTGCCTTTACTTTCCTTTTGGTGTAAAATTAACTGGATGACGCAATATTTTCACAAGGCAAACTACTACAATGTACTTGCTTAAATCCACCAGAAAGGAGTGCTCATGTTGTGTTATGTTATTTCATGTCTGCATACTTTTTTCACTAAATGTTCAGGCCAAGATATCATTGGGTAATATTTAATTGCTAATTATACTTTAGGAAAAAATGTGTGTTGTCAGAGTGGCTATTTTGAAATACTGGTGTATGCATCGGTTTCAGTGTAACTTTATCTGTTTGCCTGTGTTTATACATGGATTTTACTTCAGTACAATTCAATCAGTTTGTTGGTGCATGCATTGCTTTTAGCTGGTGCATGTATTAGATTCACCACAGCTCTATCGGTTTACTGGTGCACACATTGAATTCAGTGGGTGCACGTACTGGATTCAGTACACCTCTGTCAGTTTGGTGGCACAAGTAATGGATTGCTGGCACACACATTGGATTCACCAAAGTTCGATCAGTTTTCTGGGGCACACATTGGATTCAGTGCAACTCGTTTGGTTTGCTGGTGCATACATTGGATTCTACACAGCTTTATCGGTTTGCTGGCTCATATATTGCATTCATTACAGCTCTATTAGTTTGCTGATACAGGCATTGGATTGCTGGCACATGTATTGGATTCAGTAACACTATGAGGGGCCAAAGAGGCCATAAATAAAATAATTTTGTACGAAAACTATTGGTTTACGTGTGAACACTATTGGTTTATGAATAATTACTATCGGTTTGCGTGCATACTTAATTGGTTTGCGTGTGAACAATACTGGTTTCATTCATATGAACTATATTGGTTCATGTCCGTATATTATCGGTTCATGAGTGAACTATATATGTTTGTATATGCATAGCACTGGTCTGCATATGAACTGTATTAATTTGCATGTGTATGACTCACTTAATTAGGCTAAGAGTCCAATGAAAAAATGGAAGTTGTTATCGATTATTATCACCGATTATGAGATTATGGTTTGAACAAAAACCTGTAGCCTCAGTGAGTCCCCAGGACCAAGTTTGGTACCACTGCCCTAGAGGAAATACTGGCTCCAGTATGTTTGTTATTGGTTTGTGAGTGAACTACATCAGCTTAGGCTGGCATGTTGTCAGTTTGTGTATGAACAATATTGGCTTACATTCTGTGCTGGTCTAACAATGGCTTTGTGTATGCACTATATTGGTTTCATGAACGTCTTACACTGGTTTCATGTGGGTAACATGTTGGTTTTGCGCTTGAACTCTATTGGTTGTATGGGTGTACTAGGTCATACAACTCTGTTGGTTTGGTGGTGCACGCATTGGATTCACCACAGCTTGATCGGCTTGCTGGCACATTCATTGGATTCCTGGTGCATGTATTGGATTCAGCACAACTCTTTTGTTTTGCTGGTGCATATACTAAAATGTATTTTTAAACTAGTGCGATTTAGACAGCTTGTAAATTGACTGTTTTATCCTATCATCGTGTAACTAGTACTGTGGTTGACCATCAGTTTTGGAAAATTATTAGTTAACTTATTTTTGTTTAACATCATTATATAATGCATGCAAACAAGCCATAAAATTTATTTAAGAGAAAAGACAAAACTAGCGTGTGTTAGATGCCTAAAGGCCTTTAATATCAGCTCTTTAATTGTGAAAAAATTTAAAAAAGACTTTCTTCTTGATTACATTTTTTTTTTGCGTCCCGTAGTTGTGTCTGTGTGTGTAATATTTCATTAAAGATACTAACCAAAATAACTGAACTACTGGAAGAATGACAAATCAATAAGTGTATAACTGTTTTTTAGAATTAGTTCTCCTGATTTGATTCAACTAGAAGTTACATCTTGAAAGCCATTCAAATATAATTTTGGCTTTTACTTCTTTATTAAATGCTTCAGAACAGACATTTAACATAACTACTTTAAAAAGTTTGTTAGAGCAATTACATATTGAAAAAAATTAAATTCTGGAAAGCATTTTGGAACATATGTTTAATTTGAACCAGGAATTTGAGATATCTAACTAACTTTGCTCTTTTTCCAAGAGTGACAAGGGCACATGAAAAACTTGTAATAGTATGCCACTGTGGGAAACACTCATGCTTCTAGTTTTATGCATGTGCATTATCTTGGTAGAGATTAAACATTTTAGCCTTGTCTGGACATTTTTTCCTCATGGTTTCCACATTTTCTTCCCATGTACATCTCAAAGAGTTGCGTATTAAGAAGTGTACCCTGTGTAAGCAAGAGTTGTCAATATAGACTGGTGTTTTACTTTTCTTGTCACAAGTGCAGCTGGCATACTGTAACACCCTGTCTCCCCAATCAGGATTTTGTTTAAGCGTGTCTCAAATTAGGAGCAATTAATTTTTGCAGATTATCAGATTAATAAAAGTGATTTGCATAGTTTAATATTTTGAACATGATTTTGTTTTTTTCTAACAGGCTTCTTATGAGCACTACCTGAACATTTTGAGTGTGTGAGGATGTAAAAAAAAATTAGTACTATTACAATGTTTTCCTAGGTACAGTTTATCATCGTGCCAAATCAATAACTACAGAGAACTGGGACACACATGGAATGGAATAGTAAATATAATGTGCATAAGTGTTAGAACTCCGTATAACCACAGAGCACACCTTAGTATGCTGGTAAATAAAGCATTTAGTGATATTTCAAATGTCAAGTTGGATTCCATTATCTCATAGGTTCTTTCTTACAGGAGAAAGTAGGGTAAAATGACACCTTTTATTGGCTAACTAAATAGATTACAAATGCAAGCTTTCGAGGCAGCTAAGGCCCCTTCATCAGGCATGGTGAAAGTTACATTTCTAGATGTATTCAAAGTCGTGGACTGAGAATTCAAAGGAAACAAATATGTGAGCATATAAATGTCATTGATCCATTTAGGAGAGCTATTAGATGACGATGGGCCATACAAAGAAGAACTTACAACATTTTTATACCCAATCAACTATGGTAAGCATAAGCCTTTAACTATGCAAAAATGATAAAATATTAAGAATTGCACAAAATTAATAGTTTTAGTTAATAGTTAAATGTATTCCCATTTCATAAATATGTATAGCTATCATAAAATTATTTGTAATCAGTTATACAACAAAGTAAAATATTAAGAAAAGCACATAATTTACAATTTCATATAACCATTGACAAATGTATTACTAATGTTTACTCATAGGCATTTTAAAATTATATATTATGTTTTGTAATTCCTGCTTATCCCAAGCTGTGTTTTTCTATTTGAATGTTATGTAGCATTTAATAAATATTTGATTCTTCAAATATGTATAAAGTATACACACTCCACACTCAAATGTTTGGAGTCCCTTAGAAATTTTCTTGCTTTTGATAGAAACTAATATTTCTATTAATAAGGATACCAATACATTAATTTTAAAAACAGCGAGGCATTTATAGTGTTTCTAATGGCTATTACTGCTTGGAATAACTGGTTTTTAATTTCTTAATAAAAGGGGAACATGAGAGAGTATAGTTTGAGAAACAAACACCTTACAGGCCCTCTGTTCATCTCCATTTTTTTGATACACTACAAATACAAGTGTTGTCTTCAACAGTGAAAAGGCAAGTCAGGGTTGCTGACCCTAGACTAAGAGTTACAAAGGAAAAGACATTTTTTGAAACTGGCAAATAACAAGAATAGGTTAAAATGGATAGAAGAACCCTGGCATTCGACAGATGTTCACCAGGAAAGCACATTATGGTCAGTACCTTGGTGTTGTCCTTTCTCTGTTTCAAATGACACTGGCATTTGGCATTTATGTAAGGAAGAAGCCAATTGAGGACCGGTATGACATTTGTTTGTCACACCACACACTCTCTTGTCTGCCTGGATCTTCCCCTTCTTTATCTGACCTGATTAGATCCAATTTGACCCCATCTCGTAATACAGCAGTGGGCACCTTTGTTTGAAATTTGCAGTTTCTTGGTAAACTGTCATATGGAGAAACCTTCACTAAGCAAAACAACAATAGACTGACATGTGTCTTAAGAGACCTTTTTCATTTTGGTCATTTTTTAATCCAGAACTGATCTTTAGCGATACTTGCATTATTGAACAAAATAACACGTTCCATTGGTGCTAATGCAATTACACAGGTTTCTTAAAGAACCAATTAGCATTTATATTAATTAAGGATGAGCTAGGACAGTTTTCCATTAGGACACTGGGGGAATGTTAGCTGAAAATAGGGCTTTACAGTCATATGCAAATAAAAAATGAAAAACAATTTTTTTTAGCAGAAATAGCCATAGGAATGCCTTAGCTATATTTAAAATATCAATTTAATGGTATTTTGATTTCTGTGATTCTATCACAGAAAAGGTCATTTTGAAGGTACGCCTTATTTATGCACGGTAGAATGCATGCATGTATATATATATATATATATATATATATATATATATATATATATATATATATATATATATATATATATATATATAATGTAGGGCTGTGCCAGCAAGCATCTGCAAAGAAAAAATGTTATTTACACGCTGAAAAAGGTAAGGAGATAAAAGACAATGTTTTGGCTACCCAATGAAGGCTATTAAGCTGACACGTTGTGTCTTTTAACGTCTTTCCTTTTCAATGTGGAAATAACCTTTGGACTTTTTTTCTGTATCTTCTACATTATCTAAAATACATTTTGAATCTTTTGTTTCTGAAATGTATTATTTTTTATTTAAACAGACACATTGCTGGAAATCACAAGCTGGCACAATGGAGAGTTTTCTTCCATGGATATGTTGATGGATTTATTCAATGCAAAATATATTTAAAATGCTGCACACAAAATAGGACATCTATGGTCCTTTCACTCTTTCAGGAAGGTGTGCATCAATCTGGTCTTCCATATCATGTTTGTGGTGATGCAGGACTAGAAAACATAGATATTGATCAATTCACTGGGTATTTATGAGGTTTGGGGAGGGGACGTTTTATAATGGGATGAACTGTGCACAAACAGCGAATTGAAAGGTTATGGGTGGAGTTAAATAGGGTTTTGAGTTTCTACTATAAAGATTTATTGGATACTATGTCAGCTGTTGATCTCTTTGCTTTACATTATGTTTATCTGCCAAGAATTAATGCTGGTGTCAATGGATTCATACAGCAATGGAATAACCATTCACTCAGAATGGAGCAGCACATGTCACCACTGCAGCTGTGGACCTCTGGCATCCTACAGCATGGCTTGTTACAGGGCAAGTTACTGAAGGAATGTTCTGTCAGTGTTGGTTCTAACTCTTGCACTGAAAATGAACATACCACAGTAAACAGTGTGTCATCTATATATATAAAGGAGAGTTGGGATCCGAGACTGTGTTTGTGTGTTTGTGGAGGGATGGAGAGTTAAGGCGGGTGTTGGAGTCACATGATCATCTCCCCTCCCATTCACCTCATTTCATTCACTTCATTTCGCTCCGAGCTGAGCTCCGCAGCTGGCGTGGTCTTGCTGTTCTTGATTTGCTTTTCACATGGCCAACTATGCGTTGCATGCTCAAGAGTAAGCTCAGCGCACAACTTGGTCATATTACAACTGGAGGGGCGAACTGACAACATGGTATACAAAGAGATCCTTAACAAATAATTATTGGTATAATTTCCCTCAGTTTATTATTTAAAATTTTAAAGCAGTACTTCGCCGCTGCGAAGCGCGGGTATTTTACTAGTCTATATATATAATTCACTAAGCCGACAGAACAGGCAAGACAACCATGGGATACGCACAGAGCCACGCCTGTTGACAACACAGAGCCACGACAACCAACTCTAAGAACATGGGATAGGACGACAACTCACAGAGCTACGCCCAGCAACTCTAAGAATTCACTAAGTCCATGGCAAGCAAGACGCATGCAAGACAGAGCCACCCCCGCCAACTCACAGAGCCGAGCCCACCAACAATTCACTAAGCAGTCGACCATGGCACATGCACGACACAGCCACGCGCGCAAACAATTCGAACAAGAGAGCAAAAGCATTTGCCAAGAATGTTTTCATTAATCAAGAAGGAAAGTCGGAGGTTCGAAAGACGGTCCCATATCATCGTAGTTCGGACTATAAATGATGCCGACTGGCGATCCGGTGGCGTCATTCCCATGACCTGCCGGGCAGCCAACCGGGTAACCAAAGTCTTTGAGTTCCAGGGGGAGTATGGTTGCAAAGCTGAAACTTAAAGGAATTGACAGAAGGGCACCACCAGGTGTGAAGCCTTTAACTTAAATTGACTCAACACAGGAAACCTCACCCAGCCCGGACACGGAGAGGATTGACAGATTGATAGTTGTTTCTTGATTCTGTGGGTGGTGGTGCATGGCCATTCTTAGTTGGTGGAGCGATTTGTCTGGTTAATTCTGAAAACGAAGAAGGACAAGTGGCTTTCAGCCACATGAGATTGAGCATTAACAGGTCTGTGATGTGATGTCATGTGTCTACCCAGCGCAGAGAGGCGTGGGTAAGCCGTTGAACCCCATTTGTGATGGAAACCGGGGCTTGCAATTGTTCCCCACGAACGAGGAATTCCCAGTAAGTGCGGCTCATACGCTCCCACTGATTACGTCCCTGCCCTTTGTACACACCCCCCCTCGCTACTACCATGGTCGGGTGACTTGGTGGATTATATATAGAAAAGCAGTCGGAACCGCAAAGAACAATGAAAAGTCAACGTGGCTCAGACGTGCATGTGGACTGTACACAGACGAAAACGACTCAGGTGAGGAGCTGGGGGCAGGCACATGAGCAGGCAGTGCATTCTGAACGATGGATTTTTTCAAATGTTCATTTCTTTCCCTGTGCTTAAAAATCATTAAATAAGTGGCGTGATTATGCGGCATATGCTACACCGCGGGTTGACTAGTATTATGAATTACTTTATCCTCTAACTTGCATTCTATAAACGTTGCTTTTTTGCATTTCTATTTGCATATTGTTCAGGATATTTTTCTCATTTTCATTTATTGGATGATTCTGTTTGTTCTTGATTTTTATTATTTGTAGCTCTTTTTTGATCATTTTCTTTTGTTCGACTTTCATTATTAGCCCTTGCCGACACTTTCTATCACAATCTAAAATTCAATGTTCATGAATAAATAATTTGCTTTTCTGCCTTGCCATTATAACCAACTACGTTGAAGGGCAAGTTAGCTATATTCTACAGACATTGCTTTTTTGCATTCCTGTTCACTTATTGTTTGGGATATTTTTCTCATTTTCGTTTATTGGATGATTCTCTTTGTTCTTGATTTCTATTATATGCAGATCTTTTTTGATAATTTTCTTTTTTTCGGCATTCATTATCAGCTCTTGCCACCCTTTTTCTATCACAATCTAAAATTCGATGTTCATAAATAGATAATTTTCTCTTTTTCCTTGCCATTATAACCAACTGCATTGAAGAGCGAGTTACCACTGAGTGTGTCATGGGGTGGTACAGAGAGAGGATGTACGCAGTAGGAATAATGATTGGATGAGTGGTGTAGAGCAGTGCTCCGCAACCTTTTCTCACCTACGACACACCAAAGTTCTTCCTAGAATTTCCGCGGCACGTCAAAAGCTATAATATTTAGTTGTTGCGTAGCTGGGGGGGATGGGCGGTCCACTCCGAGCGCCAGCTATTTAGGGGCGTCCAAACTACTGTAGTTTCCTTTTTTTTGTTCCTTGAGGAGGCGCAAAAAAAAATTTCTTTCAGCTTTGGGGCGTCAAATTTTTCACCGCCCTGGGCAACATGATCTCCAGCTACCCCACTGATATATAGATATTAATTTAATACACAAATTTTGCAATAAATTTTCATTTTTTATTATAAGTATACATTTATTATAAGTATACATACATAAAAACTATACTATATTTACTTTTATGCAATCTTAATAATTATTATAACTGATCAATGTGATACCTGCGCTTGTTTCAATGAACACAAAAGTTTTATATTCGGCTCAATATTTGACAGCGCAACCCGAAGTTCTTGGTCAAGATCTTTTAAGCATGACCGCTTATCATTTTTAATTAACACAAGAGTTGTTTGTCTTTTTTGGCGTAATTGGGATGGTTTGAATTTAGATGGCGATTTAGTTTACTGTGTGCCATTGCCCCGTTTGATAGCTGATCGCCGCAAATGATGCATTGTGGCTTTGGAGCCATTTCGTCACCACACCACGAGAATCCATATCGAATGTAGTCTTCGTTGTACTTCCTTTTCACAATCTTCTTTGTTTTTTTTTTGCAACACTTGTGCTGGGTTCTTCATCATCTGTACGTGAAGACGAATCTTTTCCACGTAAATATTTATCCATATTTAAAGGGGTATAAAACTAAATATGAATCACACGAAGAACGTTAACCATACACAATTCAGCAACACAACTAATAGTAATGAATGATAACTACTGTCGCAAGACGAGTGAATGCGACGTAGCACGACTAATACGTCGGCTTGAATTGAATCTAGGTGAGGGCACGGAGCGCTCTGGCTATCAAAGTATACTACGGAGTTGTCTGGCGACTACGTAGGGCCTATGTCGTAGGCGCCAGGCGATGGGATTTATTATTTCAGAGAAATGACACAAAATTATGAAACCTTTAAAAGGCCATTTACGTGAATATTTCATTGCACATATTCTCGTTATTGTGTTTCTAAGGAGGACCATTGAAATATTATTTAGTTAGAAAATTGTCTTATTTGACCGCGTCACACCTGTATCGGCTCAAGGCACACCAGTGTGCCGTGGCACACCGGTTGCGGAGCACTGGTGTAGAGGAAAGTGCTCAAGGCTGAATAACGTGCCTTGTCTCACATTTGCAAAGAAATATCTGGGTGACCCCCAAGCCTTTTGGAATAATGCTATATGGACAAATGAGTCAAATGTAGAACTCTTTGGATGAACCAGGTCCCACTCTGTCCGGTGTAAATGTAATACAGCATTCAACGGCAAGAACTTCACACCTACAATTAAACATGAGGGTGTTAGTGTGATGGTATGGGGACACTTTGCTGTCTCAGGACCTGAAAGAACTGCCATTTTTGATGGAACCACGAATTATGCACTTTAATTGATTATTCATAAAAAGAATATCCAGTTATTTGTCTGTGACCTGAAACTGAAATATAATGGGGTTTTGCAGCAGAACGATGACCCAAAAACAAAAGAAAGTCTACCATCGAATGGCACAGAAGAACAAAAATGAAAGATTTGTACTGGCCTAGTCAAAGTCCTGATTTAATAGATATGCTATGGCAGGATCTGAAATGAGCAGTTCATATTTGCAAACCTACTAATTTGCTTCAGTTATTGTGTAGGCTAAAATTCCTCAACAGCAATGTGAAAGCATGATGTGAAACTATACGAAGCTCTTAGTTGTGGTTGTTGTTCAAGGTCAAGGCCATTTGTTGTTTAAAATGTGCAAAAACAGATTAGTATGACGGAGACAAATTGTTTTCACAGCACTATATAAAAAATAGGCATGTTAGGGTTAATTACTTCAATTACTGACTCTTATTCCTGTTAAAGGAGTGTCAGTTGGTTACACTTCATTGCAGTTTCATGCTGCAACAATCCTTAGTTTATGAGATATGGAAAGTACCATTTTTACCCATGCACAGTATACCTATATACAGAATAACCATGTAGAAGTAATATAAGTAGTAGTAGTATAATCATGCATACAGAGTATAGTTTAAGCCATTCTCAAATATCTCAAAAACTGATAAAAATCTTATTTGTCTGAGTACAGTAAAGTATACTATAGTAGTTTCCCCTATCCCTAATCTATTGCACAAAAAATTCTTAGTTTCTGAGATACAGTATTCATCTTTAACTCCAACAGCACATGTATTGAAGGTTTAAGGACACTTTTATTTTGCTACATTCTGTTGCTTTCATGACCAGAAGTACTAAGTTCTGTCACTAGCACCAAACTGCAAGTGCCAGGAACATCAAAAGTTTCAAATGTTTAACATTTCCTCTAGGGCAGTGATACCAGACTTGGTCCTGGGGACTCACTGAGGCTACAGGTTTTTGTTCAAACCATAATCTCATTATCGGTGATAATAATCGGTAACAACTTCCGTTTTTTCATTGGACTCTTAGCCTAGTTAAATGAGTCATTATTTCCCAGTTTCTGGGTCAATGTAGAGTCAATGTACAGTAGAAACTACATACTAAGTAATACCTAAGTAATAACTAATAAGCAGTTATATGGGGAATATGCAGTTTTTTTAAGTTGTTAACAGTATTTTCAACCTAATTTTCATTCTGCTTTTCCAGGTGTTCTGATAATTTAATTGATTATTTGCTAACTAACCAACCCGCAGCGTAGCATACGCTGCATAATCACGCCGCTTTTTTAATGATTTTTAAGCACAGGGAAAAAAATGAACATTTGAAAAATCCGTAATTTAATAAACCACCAAGAAAAGTAACATTGCAACAATGCACACTACGAACCAACATACAATCATCGTTCAGTACGCACTGCCTGCTCATGTGCCCGCCCCCAACACCTCACCTGAGTCGCTTTCGTCTGTGTACAGTCCACATACACCTGTGAGTCACGTTGACTGTTCATTTTTCAAACACCGCCTCAGTTGCTTTTGTCTCTGCTACAGTACACATGCACCTCTGAGCCACATTATCTTTTCATTGTTCTTTGCGGTTCCGGTTGCTTTTCTATATATAATCCACCGAGTCACCCGACCATGGTAGTAGCGAGGGGGGTGTGTGTACAAAAGGCAGGGACGTAATCAGTGCGAACGTATGACCCGCACTTACTAGGAATTCCTTGTTCGTGGGGAACAATTGCAAGCCTCGGTCTCCAGCACGAATGGGGTTCAACGGCTTACCCACGTCTCTCGGCGCCGGGTAGACACACGTTGATCCATTCAGTGTAGCGTGCGTGCAGTACCGGACATCCAAGGGCATCACAGACCTGTTAATGCTCAGTCTCACGTGGCTGAAAACCACTTGTCCCTCTAAAAAGTTGGACACTGACCGTTCTTGGGTCGCGTAACTATTTAGCAGGCGGGAGTCTCCTTCGTTTTCTGAATTAACCAGACAAACCGCTCCACCAACTAAGAGCGGCCATGCACCACCACCCACAGAATCGAGAAGGAGCTATCAATCTGTCAATCCTCTCCGTGTCCGGGACGGGTGAGGTTTCCCGTGTTGAGTCAAATTAAGCGAAAGGCTCTACACCTGGTGGTGCCCTTCCGTCAATTCCTTTAAGTTTCAGCATTGCAACCATAGTCCCCCCCGGAACCCAAAGACTTTGGTTACCTGGTTGGCCGCCCGGCAGGTCATGGGAATGACACCGCTGGATCGCTTATCGGCATCATTTATGGTCAGAACTACGACAGTATGTGACCGTCTTTGAACCTCCAACTTTTGTTCTTGATTAATGAAAACATTCTTGGCAAATGCTTTCGCTGTCACTTGAATTGTTGTCGGGCGTGTGCCATGGTCGGCTGCTTAGTGAATTGTTGGTGGGCGAGGCTCTGTGTTGTCAGCGGGTGTGGCTCTGTGAGTTGGAGTTGGAGATTTATGGAGTTGGAGTGCGTGGAAGTTGGCTTCTGTACGGTTATGTTTATCTGAATTTTTTTGTGCGTATGCACATTTCCACTTTTGTCCATACGCCGTGTTTTAGTCTGAGTTCTACACACGGCTTTATGCATGAGGCCCCTGGTCTGTACATTTGGCTTATCATTTACCACTACTTGCAGTACTGATTTTACCTCTCTGACCATAAAGAAGTGTTTTTCACAGTCTCAATGATTCCTCCTTCTCTTAACTGTAGGCACTGTATTTCTTTTAAAAACTTTAAAAATATCTGTCCCTCTGTCCTTGCTGGATTCATTTCTGAGCTTTTTCAGTCTACCCCATTCCATCCACATTAGATAATAATAATAATAAAACGTTTTATTTATATAGTGCCTTTCCCAGAGCCTTGTTGTTCTGTATAACTCAGCCATCCACTCAGCACTAGATAACATAGCTCCTTTAAAACACAAGGAGATCTCATTTAGCCATTCAGCACTACAACCTATGAAATCAGCTGGCCAACTCATTAACAGAGTGTCACATAAGACTCACCTCCCCGTGCTTGCACAGGCTTTCTCTGACCATCAAAGGGCTTACAGAGATACACTAATGTAAACTATGGCAGTATAATAGATAGTGGCCATGATAATCCAAAAATTTTGTTCTCTATGGTTAATAAACTATTCCAACGTCTACCTGGCCCAATCACCTCTTGCACTGAAGACTGTGAATAATTCCTTCACTTTTTCTATGATAAAATAAAAAACCTAAATAATTAAACGTTTACAAGTTCATCCTCCATTTACATTTATCCCTGTCTTCCCTCTCCATCCAGTTCCTTTTCCAAATTTTCACCAGTTTTGTCTCTATTTATTATGACCACCTTTGTAAGATGAGGCCTACTACTTGTTTACTGGACCCCATCCATAACACACTAATCAAATCTGCCTTCATGCCGTAATACAGACTGTTACGTTAATAATAAATAAATTCTTTGACACTGGCTCAGTGACGGCTACTTTGAAAATCACTTCTGTAACCCCAACTTCAAAAAAGTCTGCTCTAGATGCTGACAATATGAGCAATGTTTGACCTATTTCTCACTTACCTTTTCTTTCTAAAGTTCTTCAGTGTGTTGTGACCTCTCAACTCAGCAGTTACTTAAATTGCAATAAGCTGATGGAACCCTTTCAATCTGATTTCAAAGCACTGAACAGAAACCTCTGCTTTGGGTAACGTATGATCTTAGCAGTAGCAAGTCAAGCACAGCACCAGTCACTTAAGGAGTTTCTGTAGGCTCTGTCCTTGGCCCTCTGCTGTTCTATATATACAGGTTTACCCTTGGCCATATTATTCATTGCTTTGGAATGGTTTACGACTAGCACTATGTGGAAGATACTCAGCGTTAAAAGTGAAAGTTCTTAAGGGTTTGCTCAGCTCACACCTTGTCTCAACGAAATTAAAACTGACAAGTTTTAAAAGTGCTAATTGAAACTAAAGGTAAGCTTAAGAAAATAAGCTCCTTTTCTTTCAGCTTTTTTTATGATTTTATTAAAAGCAAGTAACATTCCATACAATGAAATCAAGCTTATCCATCCATCCATCCATCCATTTTCCAACCCGCTGAATCCAAACACAGGGTCACGGGGGTCTGCTGGAGCCAATCCCAGCCAACACAGGGCACAAGGCAGGAAACAATCCTGGGCAGGGTGCCAACCCACCGCAGGGCGAAATCAAGCTTAGCAGAACTAAATTCAACTCCCTCCCGAGAGAAAGAGAGGAAGGCCAACAGCCAGAGTAAAACATTAAGAATAGAAAAGAGGGAAGAGAATCCTTTTCTCCAATATAAATGCTTATTGATTAGATTCTGCCATTTTTTAAGAAAGTTTTGAACAGGTCTTCTAAGTGAGAATTTGATTTATTTCCAATTTCAAATAGTATATAACATGAATTACCCACTGACTTGAAAGAAGTAGGCTAGGATTCTTCCAGTTGAGCAAGATAAGTCTATGTGCTAGTAGTGAGGTAAAGGCAATTACGATATGTTTGTCCTTCTCAACTTTAAGTCCATCTGGGAGTACACCAAACACAGCGGGTTAGGAGAGATTGTGACACCAAGGCTGTCTGATAGGCATGCAAAGGTTTTGGTCCAGAATGATTTTAGTTTGGTATATGCCCAAAACATGTAGCCCAGTGAGGCTGGAGCTAAATTGCAACATTTGCAGGTTAGATCTTGCCTTGTAAAAATTTTGGACAATTTTAAATGAGACAGACATCCTTGATAAAAAATTTTAAGTGAATAATTGGAAGCTTTGCGCATATGGAGCTGGCAAAAATTCTGTGCATGGCTGCCTTCCACGCCTTTTCTGAAAAGTTGAGTAAGAAATCCTTTTCTCAGTGTACTCTGGGATCTTTGAAAGGCGGGGATTTTAAAATGTTTTTATATATTGTAGAAATGCTGTCTGAGTCTTCAGGACTGATCAATATTTCTCCTGGAATAGAAATAGGTGGGAGGTGAGGAAAAATAGGCAGATTACATTTAGCAAAGTTTCCAATTTGTAAATAGTGGAAAAATTGTGTTGTGAAGTAAAATTTGAAGTTTAATTGTTCGTAGGATGCAGACATTATCTACATACAGATCTGTAAATGATGTAATCCTGTACGTTTTCCAAACATTAAAAACTGTGTAAGTTTGAGAGGGTGGAAAAATTTGGTTATCATGTAGAGGTGCAACAGATAAAAGCTTCTCTGTCTTGAAGTGCTTGTTACATTGATTCCATATTCTGAGTTAATGAAGGACAATTGGATTGTTAATATATTGACGATAACTTATATGTACTGGGATATAAAGCAAGGAATACAAATAAGCGCTGCAGGATTTTATTTCTCTTGCGGACAAAGCTTGTGTGCATTCATCAATTTGTATCATTGTCTAGGGTTTCATACCTTGTATATTTGCTTCCTAAAAAAACTGAAAGTTAGGTAGTGTTATGCCCCCTTCTCCTTTAGGTCACTGTAGGGTTGCCCTTTGAACGCGTGGATGTTTTGAATTCCAGATAAATGAGGTTATGATTGAATCTAATTTAGTAAAAAATGATTTTTTAATATATATGAGGATGCTCTGAAATAGAAAAAGAAGCTTGGGAAGAACATTCATCTTGACAGTGCTGATTATTCCTGCTAAATTGAGATGGAGGATAATCAATCTATGCACGTCTTAAGTTTTTCCATGCAGACAACATTTTGTTGAATAAGTGCTTTACATATTTACATGTGATGTTTACCCTTACGTATTTAAACTGATCTGCAATGATATAAGGGAAGGTCTCCAATCTGATGTTATGTGCTAGAGAGTTCACTGGAAAAAGCACACTTTTATTCAAATTAATTTTGAGTCCAGATATCTTTTGAAATTTTGCTAATACTGTTGGAACTGCAGGCACCAAATTTTGTGAGTTAGTGTTTTAGTTTGGGAAAATGGTTTCAAGGTTTTAAGAGAAAATAAGCAGGCAGGAATCAAAGAGGAAAGGTCCAATACTTCAATTGTGTTTACTTGTTCAAATATAATATCAGTTACATACAATATAATAGCAATATACATGCAGATATAGGAATTGTACTATTGACTTACAGTAATATATATATATATATGACTTATACTATACTTACAGTAATATCAAAAGACCCAGAGCCATCATCCTAGACCAGTAGACTGAAGGAGCCCGCGTGTCAGTCTCGTCAGAGGATCAACTCGTGAGCCTGGTCCAATACCGGGCGGTGTGCACGTTCCCCACGGTTGAGCTTCCGAAGAAACTGAGGGCGGAAACTTCCCTTATATACTAATTGAGTGTCCTTACCCAAAATGGCTTACGTGTAAGCAGTGTATACAGAAGTGATCAGTTTCAGCACACACCCTTCCACGGGACACAGTATTGTTTTTCTTCTACTTGGCCCTCACTGAGATGGTGCCTAGTATCAGAAGACACACAATAACAAGCGTTGCTTGCAATGAAGCCCCTCGAAGTGAAAAACAAGTACATGGCCTTGACTGTATTCCCATAACATTCTGAAACTCTTTATGAGAAGCAAGTTTTTGCACATTCTTTCGCTATCATCCCAAACATTCCAATCTTTGTAGCTGGTTTTGCACTGAAGCGACCAACCCCCCCTCTTACTCCTTTATTTCATCCCTTCTCCTGTTACAGAGAAAACCTTTTTATTACAGTTAGATATATACCATATCATCTGCATATAGTAATATTTTCTGTTCAAGTCTTTTTCTGATAATCCCCTTTATTTTAGATGCATTTCAAAAGTGAACAGCCAAGTGAACAGTTCAATGATGATTGCAAAGGGGGGCATCCTTGTCTAGTACCACAGTTTGTAGTTTGAAGTAGTCTGAAATAACATTACTCATACAAACTGAAGCTTCTGGACTGGTATACAGTTGTTTGATCTATGCACATATGTTCCAGCCAAACCCAAATTTGTGCAATGTGGTGAACAGGTAGTCCCATCCAACCATATAAAACTTTTTATCTGAACGCAAAGATAATAAGATCTCTGGGGTGTTAGACTTTATGGGTAAATATATTACATTAAACAGGCACCAAAGATTTTAAGCTAAGTCTGCCTTTAATAAATCGGGTCTGGTTTTATGATATTACCAAAGGAAGCACTTTCTCAATCCTCCTAGCTAGAACTTTGGAGAGTATCTTAACATTGTTATTCAGAAGGGGGTTTGTCTGTATGATGTACATTGTAACAGTCCTTATTTTTCTTAGGGAAGACAGTAATTAAAGCTTGGCAAAAATTTTGAGGTAGAATTTTATTGTCTCTGGCTTCTATAAATGTTTTTTTTTTATAAAATTCAGCAGGGTAGCCATCAGGGCCTGTTGCTTTCTCACTCTGAAGTGAGTGTATATCATCCAGCAATTCTGAGAGTGTCAGGTGGTTTATTCAGTTCCTCTGCACTGAGAGTATCTAGCTGTGTTATCTGTAATGCATCAAAACACATTATATTGTGTCTTGTCTTCTTTAAACTGAGATAGAATATAAGGATTTATAGTACTCTCTAAATGTGTGCATTATATTTTTATGCTCAATGATTTTTTTCTCTATCTGTGTTGGTCGTTACTGATATTGTTTTATGAACTTCCTGCTTGTGGATTTGTTGAGCTATCTTATTAGCCTTCTATCTGTGTTCATAGTGATGATGTAATGATTTAAAAATGAGTTGAACCATTTCTTTTATTGTCAAGAGATTGAATTCTCATTGCAAAGCTTGTCTTTTCTTGTAAAGTGCCTCATTAGGAGACCTGGTATGTTCTTGATCTATTCTAGTAATTTCACTGATTAACTTGGATGCTGTCTTGGTTTCCAATTTATTTTTGTGGCAGAGATATGAAATAATCTTTCCCTTTAAGAACACCTTCAGAGTATTCCTGCGGAGACCTCTGAGGATGCATTTGTCTCTAAAAAAATCAATTTGCTTGGATATAAATTCTGTACAGTTCTCGTCAGTTAATAACAGGAGGATGAGACGCAAGCTGCGAGATGAGTATGTGGAGCATAGTGATTTGAGCTCCATGATCAGAGAGACATGATTGGAGATAACAATAGCATCGTACTTGCAAGATTTGATCATGGGAAAAAATTGTTATCTATAAAGAAATAATCAATTCTTCATTAACGATGATGTACTGGTGAGAAGAAGGAATACGCTGTTAAGTTTGGATTTAGAAATCTCCATGGGTCTGATAAGTTATGATCCTTTGCAAACTGTGTAATTGTTTTTGCAGTGTTAGATGTTATTGCCACTAAGCTGAAAACCTATCCAGGTCTGGACTTAAAACACAATTAAAGTCTCCAGCCATTATGAGTGTTCGCATTAGGAATAGATGCAAATATTAAAAAAAAAAAAAAAAAAAAAATGTTTTGGATGAAGTTTCTGTCATCTGCATTGGATGTGTAGATATTTATTAAAATCACTTTACAATTAAATAAATTATCCATCACCATCAAATATTGTAATTCAAGTTCAGATACTACATATGATACTACAAATTAAATTGTTCTATGTATTAAGATTCCCACACCTCTGGTTTTCTTTGTATAGCTGGAGTGAAATATTTATCCAGTCCAATCTCTTTGCAACCAAAACTGACCCTTGCTTATTAAGTGAGTCTCCAGTAATACTGTCTTGGTGTTTAGACCTATTAAGTGAGAGTATACTTTCTTTCTCTTTAATTTGTGATTGAGAGCTTTGACATTTCAGCCGACAAAGTTCACTGTTTGATCATAGAGACATTGCTTCTGAAGGTTTGTTGACATTGTATAGTCTTAAATTAGGGAAGCATATTATTACATAAGATAGCTTTAACCTTAATTTTCAATTTTGCCAGGAGTTATGGCTTTGAAATATTTTGTTGTGTTAGCATTTACAATTGTGGGTTTAAAAAGGATACATTAGAAATAGCTTGCCACCCCCAAAAAAAAAATCCTGGCCCCCATTTAGCCTCCCCAAGTGAGGCTGGACCAGTCACACAAAGTCCCAAACCTGTGACATGCCCACAGAGAGAGCACATCCAAAACAAAACAAGCCCCCCAGCAGCAGATATCTTTTGGTGATACAGTCCAAATACTATAAACCTAGAAGACCTATAGTCTTAAACAGTCCCGAAAGCACTTTTTCTGCTTCATATGGAGAACTAAAAATGTAGAACTTGCCTTGAACATCCACTCTCAATTTAGGATGCAAGAGGCTGTATCTGATTTCAGCTTTATGTAAGCACTGTTTAAAATTGTAGAAGGCAGTAGGTTACGTTTAGCAGCAGGTGAAAGTGAGAAATCAGGGAAAATATGAATGCAGTTATTTTCAAATAAAATCTCTTTTTTCAATCTGAGAAGCAACATCAAATTTATTTTAGATTGTAGTTTGTCGAAATGAACAATAAGGCTTCTAGGTTTTGAGGCATTTGACCCACGTATGCAGTAAGCTGCTGATATCTTAGTGTCTGATTTAAAGTCCTTTCCAATTATTTTAGATAGTAGTTCAGTTATGAGTTTCACTGGGTTTGACTTTCACGGTTTTCAAGAAGACCTTCAACCCAATCAAATACTCGTATTTTCCTGTATTTTTTTCTCAATTGTTTCTAGCATGCCTTTAAAGGTTACCTCAAAGTGATTACTTAAATGTTTCTCCAGGTCTATAATATCCTGAAGTAGCTTCTTGTTTGTCATGTTTATGTACTTTATATCTTTCCTTATGTCCTTTGTAACCTTGTTTATATTACTCTTTATCTCATTTAAGTCTCTCCTGAGAGTGGTCGTTATTACTGTCATCATTGCGGTGATTGTTACCTTCGTCTAGGACTGTTCGTTTCGGTCTTCTCTGTACTCCGCGGGTGGAGTAGCAAGCCCAGTTGGAGTCGGTGCTGTTCACTCGTGGGAGGTAGTTGACAGTGCAGATAGTAAGGCCATGCTCAGTTCCAATGAATCTCCTGGAATTGACAAGTTCTCCTTCCCCGACTCACTTGCAGTTTTGCTCCCTCTTTCGCTCACTGCTGGAGCCAATAGAATCTATGCTTCAGCATCAGATTCCGGGAGATCTTTTCTTTCGCCTATCTGTTCCAAGTCAGTCTCTGGCAAGCCAGAGCTTGAACTTGAGGCCTGTTTAGGCTTTAATGAAGCTTTAGCTGTCTTTTCCATTTCTTTCTGTGCCATTTTTCTGCTGCTTATGCTTGTATATACTTGTATATGCTGTAATTAATTCCCCTCAGGTTAAGTAAATACAGGATACCTTAGGATGAAAGTAATAAAATGGTAAAATAACAACGCTTCTAATGGAATTCTGTCTCAGACGTCCATCTCCTGAACCGGACAAGACCAAAGCTCCTTTTCAATTTCTCTTAGTAATAATGTCATTAGAATTTACTGGAAATTACTTCAGGATACTGCAAGGAATCGTGGTTTCGTTTTTGATTCCTCCTTTTCTTATTCTACCCACATAAGCCACATTAAGAAACTTTCTTACTTCTATTTCTGCAACAAATCACATGTTTGCTTGTTCCTCTCCATTGTCCAAGCTTTTATTACATCCTGAATTGACTACTTTAACTCCCCAGTGGCAGGTGCCCTTTCTAACTTATTATTCCAACTCCAGCTAGTTCAAAACTCTGCTGTACGAGTCCTTACACAGACCCGCAAGTGTGAGCACATCATGCCCATCCTGTTCCAGCTTCACTGGCTCCCTGTCTTACAGGATTGAATTTAAAATTATATTACTAACTTGTAAAGCTTTAAATGGCCTTTCACCAAACTATCCCAGTAAACACCTGCATCACAATGCTCCTGTCCACCCACTAAGATCCACTGGCAAAATCATCATGCTCTAAACTAATTTGCTTTCTATCTGTGACAGAGCCATCAGCTCCACTGCACCCAGACTTTGAAACAACATCCCTAAATTAATAAAATTAGCTGACTCAAATCATTCTTTTAAAAAAACAACTTAAAACTTATTTGTTCAGGAAGGCATTTAACTTTTCCTGACTTTCTGATTGTTCTTTCAGTTTACCCACTTTGCCCAGGTATTCAGGATGATTGTGTGTTTTTAATCACAAATGATGATATATGTTCATGGTTTTCTTGTAGTGTTTGAATTTTTGTATTCTATTCTGGTTTATTGTCTGTAATTCTAAATCAGACTTTGTATATCCTGTGTTTATCTTTCTTTAGTGTTTCATGAGGATATTATTTGTGTCTAGTTTTATATATGACCTGTTGTTCTTTCTGAATTTCTGTGAAGAAAATGGGAAAGGTGCTATATAAATAAAATGTATTTTTATTATTATTAACCCAGTGTTCACATGAATGTCAAGAACTAAATGGCATGTCGTACTCTGAGAGACTCAAGGAATGAAACCTTTTTAGTCTTCAGCAGAGAACACCCTCTGAATTCCTATAACAGAACTTACACAATAAATATTTTTTAAACTGGATAGCGAATCACATATTTCATGAAACAAGTGGAAATTAATGGGATGTGTATATAAAACTGAAGCCAGAAACAAGCTAATCAGTCATGTAATCAAAGAAGTCACCTGTGACGGTGCAAGTCCAGCTCCATGCTCCCTCTTCTCATTTGGGATCCTTTTGAACTCAACATTGTTGATTGTCATGACCGAGATGAGCATGGAAGATGAAGACACCACATGTATCAAGGGGAAGGTATAAAAGATTTCAGTGCTTTCATTAAAAATCAGTCAATAAAAGATGTCCAAAAAGAAAGTGCAGTGCTCATAATTCATAAATAAATAATCCATAAAACAAGGTGTTAAGTGGAGGTTAAAATAATCACAATAAATACATCCATCCATCCATTTTCCAACCCGCTGAATCCTAACTACAGGGTCACGGGGGTCTGCTGGAGCCAATCCCAGCCAACACAGGGCACAAGGCAGGAACCAATCCTGGGCAGAGTGCCAACCCACCGCAGGACACACACAAACACACCCACACACCAAGCACACACTAGGGCCAATTTAGAATCGCCAATCCACCTAACCGGCATGTCTTTGGACTGTGGGAGGAAACCTGAGCGCCTGGAGGAAACCCACGCAGACACGGGGAGAACATGCAAACTCCACGCAGGGAGGACCCGGGAAGCGAACCCGGGTCCCCAGGTCTCCCAACTGCGAGGCAGCAGCGCTACCCACTGCGCCACCGTGCCGCCAATAAATACATCAATCCATTAAAAGTTAAAAAAACACTTGCAGAAAACAGTCCTTTTAAAAATCTCTGTGCATTCCTCTTTTAACTGGAGGCTTCTCTGCTTATCCCATACAGGCCTTGCAGCAGGGAAGTCGCTGTAACAGCAGATGCAGCTGAATTTCCTTCAGGTCTGGTTGCCTGTCGTCCCATGGCTACAGAAAGGGCCCCTCGCTGGATCCAGAGTTAGGTCACCAACAGTCAGGGTGCTCATGCTGGGGTTCTCCTCCCAAGCCTCCTCACCCTCACTGCCTTCACGATCTTATACATCGAGTCGCTCCTTTAACGTACCTTGCTGTGGCTCCCCAAGTTGCTCAGCCAGAGCGATCACTCCTTCAGCCCCGGGTGTCAGCCTCTCACTCCGCTCAAAGGGCTCTCACTTCCCAGCTGCCTGCCTTATCTCCCTCGAGTCTGCTGTCCTCGGTTCGTTTGCACTGGCTCCTTTTCTTTCTTTCTTTCTTTCTTTCTTTCTTTCTTTCTTTCTTTCTTTCTTTCTTTCTTTCTTTTCTTGATTCTTCCAGATTCCTGATTCTTACACTCGTGCTTCTCCTTTTAAAATGGGGACATGGCACAGCTGTGTCGATTAGCAGCTCCAGCACCAATTAGGGTCATGGACGATCCTACACCTGTGCACTTAGTGTAGGGCCGTCCACACTCTCATCATAACGGGGAACCGCTCCCTCCTACCAAGATGCAAATGCTGTGATTATTTATTTAAAAAGATGCTGATCAGCCGCGGATCTCACTTTACCACATCACCTTGACAACTTTTAATTAATATCTGGTGATTTACTGGGACAATTTACCTATTAACTGACCTTATAAGCTTGTAGACTGAATGTTCTCCCACTCTTTTGTCAGACTACTTATGTTCTTATGGGAGCTGTTTTTTTTTTAAATTTTTTGGGAATACCAGACACTTTATTTTTCATCTTGAGGAAATTTTAATCAATCTGTCTGTGTCAGTTAATATATTTAGTATTTGTTAAGCATGTTTTGTTTTTGTGCTGTTGTCTATTTTATCTTCCAATGACTCTAGTCCTGTTTTTGTTTTCAGCAAGTTTTTTCACAGTAGTTGTTAAATTATTTAATTAATGTACGTGCACCAACTGTGCCAATTTAGGGATGAATCAAGCTGTTTTAAATTCATTGTTGATTTTTTTTAAACTTATATGATTGTGTATCTTGGAATCATATAATATGTAAGACTGTTTTACACTGTCCATCTGACATGTACCTGTATCATTCAAGTGTGGGTTAGCCTGGTTGTTGGTTGTGTTTTTTTCCACTGCCTCTTGTAATACCCGCACATATGTACAGTAGATGATGATGAATTAAAGTAAGTAGGGTAAACATAACTTAATGGTATGGTTGATTGCCTATAAATCTAGTTAATCATAATTGTATTTTTATTTAAGAAATTCTGAATGTTCACAGTCTTGTCCTCATTCAGAAGTTGAAGGGCTGATAAGATTTTAGACTGACTTGCCTTCTGTAGTGTTGCAGTAGTATGAAGTGACTGCCAACTCCTTCACTGCAGAAGTTGATCTTAGAATGAGCTGCAGTGTGACATGCACTATACAGTAACAGAGACAGTAGTTAGCAATTAATATTCACACCACATGACTGTTTATTGACAGAACAGTCTGCTTGGGAAAGTAAGTGGATGTGGTCGAAAAAGAATTGTGAAAAACATACAATAAAAATGAAAAAATATTGCAGAAGTAGGGAGGGCATATAAATGGCAGTGATAGGATCAGCATTCAGGCCCAATGACATGGAACAATGCTGCAGCAATCCTACCATCTATGATGCCTAGATAGATAAATGACAAACTTAAATTCTTTTACATGTCTAGACCAAAGGTTAATTAAAATATCTCTGTCATTATAGGTATCTAAAATCTTCACCCTCCACATTCTTAAAAGGGAGCTGGAGCATGTGGCTTATGAGCAGCAACATTCTGGAAGTTTAAAGAGAAAATTTTTCTTAAATATTTGTTGGCAGAGTTCAAATTCAGTTCTGTATGAGAAGTATTGTAGCTGACACAATCCTATCTGTATGTCTTTAAAAGTGCAAGTTTCTATATTCTGAGCTCTTCTGCTCTACCACTTTTATAAGTATACTTTGAAACTAAGCCCAGAGACATAGCTGATTGTGGAGTAGACATCCATATAGACCAGGTTTAATAATTCTGAGAGTCATGGGAATACTTCAGAGGAATCTAAATGGCCACTTTCTGCTGGTTTTCACTGTCCTAAGAGAAACTGTTCACTTGACGAATGAAGCTTCCCAACAAGAAGGAAAGTTATATGTAGAGCAGTAATTTGAAAAGTATAAGGAAGTGAGCTTTCAACTGGAATAGATGAGCAAGTAGTTGAGCAAGTTGCCACACCCATGACTCATATTAATTAAAAATAGAAACCTACAGAGAAGGCAAGTGTACTATAAGTTAAAAATTAAATACAAATAGAGTGAGTGAAGTAATATTTTTTAGACTGCAAAATAAAAACTCTTTCTAAGGTACCATTTGCCATGAGCTTTACCTCAAGCATGGTATTATATTTAGACATATTTGACCTTCATTTATTTTTCTCAGCATTCTACTGAGTAAAAATCCCCTCACTTGAAAATTAAAACATAAGCACTCTACTTTAATTATTATGCATTAAAAAAGAAGTTCTGTTTTATCGTCTCAGTTTTGTGCATACTTACAATCAACTGTAACTACTTATGTCTAAAGGCATATAAAGTTTGAACATTTGTGACAGTGATCTCAACCACTCGGGTTTGTGATGAACTCCGTGTGCCTAGTGAAAAAATAATTTGGGACAGTCTTAAAAATGGTATGTCAACCAATATAAATCACAGAGACATATTATATTTAGATTTTTCATATACTATATATGTAAAATACATTGGCCAATCCTAAAAAAAAGTGCTAAAAGTGGTAATAATAGTTTTGGTCAAAACTGAAAATGAGATTATTTCACAATTTACTATTGCATTTTAAATTTAAATAGCGATAGCTTAACAGATTTTTCTGTTGTGTCTGTTATTTTTAAGGAGGCTTTGTGTTGTGTTAGTTTAAAGGATAAGCTCTGTATTTTTCAAGTCAAAATTATTTCTTCACAATAAAATTGCATTCTAATGTGAAGCATATTTTAAAAAATAATTAGCCTGATCTTCTGGTTTATAATGCAGCTAAAGGGTGCTGGAACCCCAAAGTAATAAAAAAAAAAAGCCTTAAAACTCACAGAACAAGTTCATTTTTCAAACCCAAAATATTACTGAGTATTCATGCATGTCTTGAGATTACACACTTAAAGTAAAACATCCATCCATTATCCAACCCGCTATATCCTAACACAGGGTCACGGGGGTCTGCTGGAGCCAATCCCAGCCAACACAGGGCACAAGGCAGGAACAAACCCTGGGCAGGGCACACACACACAAGGGACAATTTAGAATCGGCAATGCACCTAACCTCAATGTCTTTGGACTGTGGGAGGAAACCAGAGCACCTGGAGTAAACCCACACAGACATGGGGAGAACATGCAAACTCCACGCAGGGAGGACCCAAGAAGCGAACCCAAGTCTCCTTACTGTGAGGCAGCAGTGCTACCACTGCGCCACCGTGCCGCCCTACAGTAAAACAGTGTGTCCAAATCATTTTAAGAGGAAGAAATCAAAAACCAAGCCGTTGTTGTAAGATTCTGCCATTTTAAAAGGAGACCGGCTATGTAGTTTATTTTGCTAAGTTCATTTTCCTCCGCAGAAGTGCAGAACCCTTCAGAGCTACGGGCATGGATTCACAGCAAAACACTGTTATTAATATTGAATGTTGATGTCCTGATGAAAATTGGTGACTCTGTAAACACTGTAAACAATAATATATGAAAAGAGTTACACAATGTCTTGTGTACTTTCACAAGATAGAAATGCTGGTCTACTTTGAGTCTATATACTGTAAAAACCCCACACCTTTATCACGCACCTGTGATAGATAGCTTAGATAGGATAGATTAGATAGATAACACAATACAAGATAAAAGATGGTCTACATTGAGTCTGAATGCTGTAAATAATCTTCACCTTTACAACGAGCCTGTGATTGATTATATAAGTAGATTAGGTAAATAGGTTACGTACATTACAATACAAAATAGAAAAACTGATCTACATTAAGTCTTGTTATAAATAAGAACACCAGACATCAGTAGGCGGAGTGGTGGCTCTGAGGCTAGGGATCTGCACTGGCAATCGGAAGGTTGCCGGTTCGAATCCCGTAAATGCCAATAGGGACTCTGCTCTGTTGGGCCCTTCAGCAAGGTCCTTAACCTGCAATTGCTGAGCGCTTTGAGTAGTGAGAAAAGCGCTATATAAATGCAAAGAATTATTATTATTATAAAGGTTTGGGGCAGCCACCTGTATAATGTGTCTTGGCTGCAAAAGGTTGAGAGTTGTTCACAAGACTGAGTCCAAAACAGAACTGATTAACTAGAAGCAAGATGGCAGCTTTAAAGGCCCATAGAAGAAGTGATGTCATCAAGGGGGTCAGGACCAGAACTGATGTCATCAAGGTGGATGGAACCGGAAGTGACAACATTGAAGGCCCCATCATCAAAGGTGATGAAAACTTGGCGGGATTTCCCAGAAAGGGTCTGCAAGGAAATGAGAAAGACAGTCATTGCACCCCACCACCCCCTTGTCTGATGTTGCATTACAATTACTCAAGCCCTTTAGCTGCCTCCTACTCTTACGTGTGTGGCAGTCTTTATAATGAAAAAACCCAACATTTCTGCTGTGCCTGTGGTAGATAGATTAAACAGATAATACAAAACAAGTGGAAATTGTGGTCTACATCTAGTGTATTTACTGTATATATCCCACAATTCTACCACAAGCCTGTAATAGGTAGATGAGATAGGTAGATAAGGTAGATGATTTAGGTAGATAAAAAAACATAAGATAGGAATGCTGGTCTGCACTGAGTCTATATAAGGCAAATACCCCACACCTCTACCACAAGTCTGCGTTGGATAGATTAGATAGGATATATTAGATAGAGAACACAATACAAGATAAAAATGCTCGTCTGCATTGAGTCTATATACTCTAAAAACCCCACACCTCTGCGATGAGCCTGTGATACATTAGGTAGAGTAGATAAACAGACAGATAGATAAAATATGAGATAGAAATGCTCGTCAACATTTAGTTCATATCCTGAAAAACCACACACATCTACCACAAGTCTGTGTTAGATATATTGGATAGGATAGATTACATACATAACAGAATGCAAGATAAAAAGAATGCTCTGCATTGAGTCTATATAGTTTAAATACCCCACATTTCTACCATTATCCTATTATATATACTGTAGATTAGATGGATAGACAGATAACACCACACAAGACAGAAATGCTTGTCTACTTTGAGTCTATAAACTGTAAATACCCCACACCTCTACCACAAACCTGTGATAGATAGATTAGATAAATTAAACAATACAAGATAGAAATGTTGGTCTACATTTAGTCCATATACTGTAGTGTAAAAACTCTACACCTCTACCAGGAGCATGTGATTGATATATTAAATAGGAGATATTAGATAGGTAACACAATGCAAGTAGAAATGCTGATCTACATTGAGTCTACATACTGTAAACACTGCATACCACTACGACAAGCCTGTGATAGATTATGTAGATTAGATAGACAGACAGACAGATAGAAATGCCAGTCTACATAGAGCCGATATGCCGTAAATAGGGCATATCTCTACCACAAGCTATTTATAGATAGATTAGACACATTAGATATCGTAGATTAGTATAGATTAGATAGATGACAATGCTGGTCTGCATCCAGTCTGTATACTGTAAATTCCCCACAACTCTACCACGAGCCTCTGATATATAGATTAGGTAGGTAGATGGATTTAGTATATCAGGTAGACAGCATACTACAATACATAAACTCTGGTCTACATTCAGTCTATATACTGTAAATATCTCCTCTACCACAAGCCTGTGATTGATAAATCAGATAGATAACACAATACAAGACATAAATGCTTGACTATACTGAGTCTATATACTGTAAAAACCCTACACCTCTACAACAAGCCTTTAATAGATTAGAAAAGATAGACAGATTTGAAAAGAAAATGCAAGACAGAAATGCTAGTCTACATTGAGTCTATATACTGTGAATATCCCAAACCTCTACCATGAGCCTGTGATAGATAGATTAAATAGGGAGAATAGATAGATAATACAATATAGAAATGCTGGTCTACATTGAGTCTATTGTGACTGAGCATAGGAAGAATGGACCATGACAACTGAAGAATAGCTGGGACAGTAACTGGTGCAAGCCTTCTGGTGGCAAAAGCAAAGTTGCCTCTTGCACAGCAAAATAACACAAATAAGAGGGCTATGTATAGTAAATTTTTAAATTAAAGCAGGTCTCACATAGATAGATACAGATAGATTAGAAAGATTGATAGATGGATAACACAATGCAAGATGGAAATGCTGGTTTATATTGATTCAATAGACTGTAAATACCTCACACCTCTACCACGAGCCAGAAAGAGTGAGAGGTCATCAGTCTTTTTATGTAGTCTAAACAGTGGAAATTTGGGTAATGGCAACTAACAAGTTTGAATTCAAAAAAAGCTTTTTTAAGTAAATCAAGCTTAATTTTTATAATTTCCTCATCATTATTTTGAGTTGAAGTTATCCAATTTTACATATTTTGAATGCATTTGTATGAGTAAAATCAACTCAATTTTGGTAAATGAATACACACTCTTAAATAGTACCTGTGAAAATGTTCTTAAACAGAATTATTTCTTGTAGGCTGTAATTAACTTAGTTTTCAGGATGCAGATTACTCTTTATGAGTATAAGTAATTCAGTGTTGTCATTTCCACAAGTACATTTTTGAGTAGAATCTACTCAACATTCTCATTGTTATTTATCTTTCAATTACTTTTGTTTTCTAATTTTCGCAGTTAAAATGATTAAATCTAATATCTTTTGGAAACAAGAGGTAAAATCCACTCTTAAGAGCATTTATTCATCTTCAACACGCTGACAAAACATTCATACAACATTTTTTGTAATCAAGATCACATCATTTGCTTCCTTGACCCTCAAGGCCACCAATGGTCCATAATCTGTTTGGCATTAAGTGCAAAAACAACTGTTACATTGTAGCATACACATCAGAACATCCATCCATCCATCCATTTTCCAACCCGCTGAATCCGAACACAGTGTCACGGGGGTCTGCTGGAGCCAATCCCAGCCAACACAGGGCAGGAACCAATCCTGGGCAGGGTGCCAACCCACCGCAGGACACACACAAACACACCCACACACCAAGCACACACTAGGGCCAATTTAGAATCGCCAATCCACCTAACCTGCATGTCTTTGGAACGTGGGAGGAAACCGGAGCGCCCGGAGGAAACCCACGCAGACACGGGGAGAACATGCAAACTCCACACAGGGAGGACCCGGGAATCGAACCCGGGTCCGTAGATCTCCCAACTGCGAGGCAGCAGCGCTACCCACTGCGCCACCGTGCCGCCCCACATCAGAACAGAATAATTAAAAATATATGTAGTTACCCTCCACTTGAATAAAATATGCAGTACATGAACAGTAAATAGTAAATATTAAATCTTCAGGTAGTTAAAATGAAATACTGAACATTTTTATGCTGGAACTCTACTAGAAAAAGTACTGCAGACTATAACTGTGGCATCTGAAAGAAAAAGAATCTTCTGCCCAGATTTGAATTTTAGAGTGACAGAGAGAGGAAAGAAAAAATTAAAACAATCAGAACGGAAAAGTCAGGAAGTCAAAGAGACAGACAGAGACAAAGGAGACAGAAAAGGCTGACAGGTGAAACTAGAATATATCATACTTGTATTTAAATCTTCTCAATAATGCACTCTTCATATAGTGCAACTATTTCTTTTTTCAAATCTGATTTTACAAATGGCATTATTAATTCTGTGATAAGAAAAACAAGTGAAGTAATTGGTAAAGTTGCAACACAAATTCACAAAATGAGGGAGACGCACGCACAAAAAAGAATAATGAGAGAAAAAGAGAAGACATTAGGAAACAGAAAGCCAAGATGTGCAAACTGTGGCAATGCTACATGGTGAAAATACAGTGACATTCAACAATACTACCCTCAACAATCTGTACTTTCAAACATTGTTTTCCATTAAAATAATACTCAAAGAAAAAATAATTCTGGAAATGTCTTATATTAATTGGTTTGGAAGCAATTTTCTAAAAATGGAGATCAGTCATGAAAGTGGAGCCATGTGAATATCCATTATCAGACTTTTGTCACACTAGAAAGCAAGGAGACCCTGAGCTTGTGAATCTTGGAGGTCAACTTTTTGTTTGCATCATCAACCTCTAGCAAGACCTTGCAGAAAAACTCAAAGGCATATTTAAACTTCTTGGGGTAGCTTAGTTCCAGGGCATAAATGAAGCCCATTAGATAGGCACATGTGCTTGCTACACTAGGGATATCAGAAGGCATTTCAACTCCTCAATTCATTTATCATTTCATAAAACATCACATAATTTATTCTGTACAATTGAACAAAGTCTTAGCCAAAAAGGAAACTTTCCTTTATGGTAGCAGTGGTACAAATTCTTTTACTAATTAAACTATAATGTTTGGTATAAAAAAAGGGTAGAAGTTTTTTGATAAAAAGTTGTGTTTTTTCTAGTTTAAGATTTGAGACTCTTCTTGGATGGTTATAATAAACTTCCTCGTCAGAAACTAAATGGTGACATATTTTAAAAAGATCTTTACACAGACGATTGTTTACTGTATACCTGTATACAACTTCAGAAAACATTATAACAGACTTTTTTTAAGGAAATACCGTTGGTAATGAAAATAAAGACTTTCAGAGTTGAGATTCCTGTCATATGTTTCATTTACAATATCGTAATAACACAATGAAGCTTTGCAAATTGTTTTAAACATGGGACAATGCTTAAATTATACATACAGTAACATGCATTTTCTAACATTTCGGTTAAAATGAATTCCAAAGTCTATGCTATTTATATAATAACTATTATTTTTATTTTTTTCAAAAAACCTATCAAAATTTATAAATAATTTTCTTATTTAATAAAATTATGATGTGATGAATTGACCTTATTTTTATTATGGTGCCTACAGTATGTGGTCGAAATTTAACATCTTATTAAAGAAAGAAATATCCTGTAACAGGACAATTCATTAATCAGGCAGAAGAAAAGCTGTTCATTGTATCTTTTAATTACTCCTCAGCAAAATATCTTGGAGGAAGCATTTTTTCAAAAGCAGTCTGTTACAGCTATGGTCAGAATGATCAGAATGGGTCTCGGAGAAACAAAGGATAGAGGTTCATTTTATAAAACTGTTGGAATTTACATACAGTGTCAATCAATGCATATATTTTACTCTGGTTGTTCGTTGGTTTACACCCAAATGATTTATATAAAATTAAAGTCTATATTATATTCTGTTTCTTCTTATACCTTTTGAGATGAGCCACCACCCTTGAAATTTCTGTGCATATACAGTAACAAGTGTCCATTCTAGTTTATAGGACATCTGCCGATTTCTTAGGTCATCTCTTAGTCATCCTTCAGTACATTTTGTATATACATCAATCTTTCTGTCTAGTTCATTCTTTATTTACTTGACCATCTCAGTATTTTTCCTAAACCAATTCTTATATTTCAGTGTTACATTTTATTGTTCACTTGATCTTTATCTCGTTTCCAACATTTATTAACCCTTTATGCTATTTCTTAAAGATGAATGCTATGTTACCCTAAAATTATTCTTCCCAAGTATAACATATTGTACTACCAATGACTTAATTATTCTGGGGCTATATAAGTGTGAGTGTGAAGATGAAGATAGTGCTCAATGAACATAATTGCCATCATCAGATAATGGGTTAATTGTTGAAAAAAAAATGCATCTTCAATTTGAGAAAAAACAGTGGATGACACACTGTTTACCGTGGTATGTTCATTTTCAGTGCAAGGGTTGTTAGAACCAACATTGACAGAACATTCCTTCAGTAACTTGCCCTTGTAACAAGCCATGCTGTGGGATGTCAGAAGTCCACAGCTGCAGTGGTGACATGTGCTGCTTCATTCTGAGTGGGTTATTCCATTGCTGTTGTGAGAGCAGCCTGGACACAGACAGATGAACATCATTTTGCACCCAACACACGTTTGTTTACAGTATTTAAATCTGCACAAACCCAGTGCCTCCAGCACCAATCCCCCAAAGTCCAGGCCTCTCTCTCCAGTGCCTGTCTTCATCAGGCCACCTCAACTCCTCTCCAACATGACACTTGTCCACTTCCGCCCGACTCCAGTCACTGTCTGAAGGGAGGCAGCCCCTTTTATGCACACTGGGATAGGGCTCCAGGTGCTTCCCGACACTCCTCCGCCGACACTCTCCTGTGTGGCAGAAGTGCCGGCTGCACACCCAGAAGGACTCCGGGTGTCCCCGTTCTTCTTCCCCCCAGCACTTTCGGGTGTGGCAGAAGTGCTGAGGTCAGGGCTCTCTAGGCACCGGGGCGCCCCCCTGGTGGTGACCATGGGCCCCTACAGGGTTGGGCTTCCAAGCCCTGCACCCGTGGTCCCCCAACACAACCAGGGCGGTCGCCCCCCTCGTGGTCTGGAGGAGGCGCAAGCCTTCCTCCAGTCCTCTCGGGCGTCCCAGCTGGGTACCACCACCAGTGGCCTGCCACACTGTATGAATTCATTGACACCAGCATTAATTCTTGGCAGATAAACGTAATGTAAAGCAAAGAGATCAATGGCTGAAATAGTATTCAATAAGTTGTTTGTCTTCTAAGAACAAAGATAAATCTTTAACTCTGTCCGTAGCCTTTCAATTCACTGATTGTGCACACTTTGTCCTACTGTAAAACTTCCCCTCCCCAAACTCATAAATACCCAATGAATCGAGCAACGTATATGTTTTCCTAGTTCTGCATCACCACAAACCCAATATTGAAGACCAGAGTGATGCACACTTTCCTGACAGAGGGAAAGGATCATAGATGCCCTATTGTGTGTGCAGCATTTTTAAATATATTATGCAGCGACTGAATCCATCAACACATCCATGGAAGAAAACTCTTCATTCTGCTAGCTTGTGGTTTCCAACAATGTGCCCATATAAATAAAAAATGCACAAAAGATTCAAAATGTATTATATATAATATAGAAGACGTAGGAAAAAAGTTCAAAGGTTATTTCCACATTGAAAGAAAAGAAGGTAAAAGACACAATGTGTCAACTTAATAGCCTTCATTAAGTGATTAAAGCATTGTCTTTTATCTCCTTTTTTCAGTGTGTAAATAACCTTTATTTCCTTTGCAGATTCCTGCTGACACTGCCCTACAACATATATTTTATATACATACATAGACGCATGTACCCTACCATTCAAAAGTTTGGGGTAGCTTCGAAATATTGTTTTTTGTGGTAGAAACTAATACATTTTTTAAATCAAGATACTGTATTGTTAAATTTATTTTAAAAAATAACCAAGGCATTCGTAATGTTTCTAATGGCTATTGCTGCTTGAAATAACTGCGTTTTTAATTTCTTATTCACATATGACTGCAAAGCTCCATTTTCAGCTGGCATTCCCCCAGTGTCCTAATGGAAAACTGTCCTAACTCATCCTTAATTAGTATAAATGCTAATTGGCTATTTAAGAAACCTATGTAATTACATTAGCACTGATGAAACGTGCTTGTTTGTTCAAAAAAGCAAGTACCGCTAAGGATCAGTTCTGGATTTAAAAATTACCGAAATGAAACAGGCCTCTTAAGAAACATGTCATTCTGTTGTTGTTTTGCTTAATGAAGGTTGCTCAATATGACAGATTACCAACAAAGTGAATATTTCAAACAAATGTGCCCACTGCTGTCTTAAGAGAAGCGGGCAAATTGGATCTAATCAGGATCGATAAAGAAAGGGAAGATCCAGATGGACAAAAGAGTGTGTGTGGTGTGAGAAACAAATGTCATAAAGGTCCTCAGTGAAAATTCTTCCTTACTTAAGTGCCATATGCCAGTGTCATCTGAAACAGAGAAAGGACAACACCAAGATAATGACCATAATGTGCTTTCCCTGGTCAACATCTGTCCAATGTCTGTGTTCTTTTGTCTATTTTAGCCTGTTCTTGTTATTTACCATTTTCAAATATGGCTTTTTCTTTAAAACTCTTACTTCAATGTCAGCACCCTGGAGTTGTATTTTCATTGTAGCAGACAACACTTGCATTTGCCGTGTATTAAAAAAAAAAAAAAAAGACGTGAACTGAGGACCTGTAAGGTGTTTGTTTCTCAAACTACATACTCTCTTGTCTGTCTGCACCCTCCCATTTTAATGTGAAATTAAAAAACAGTTATTCCAAGCAGTAATAGCCATTAGAAACAGACTGTGAAGGCAAGGGGTTCAAATAAAGGGTATTTAATGCACAAATATCTTGTATGCACAAGCAAAAAAAACACACAAGTTGTCTGTCCTTCTACTCTCTCTCTTACCACCGCACTGCTCTCCTTCGGTCAAGTGTTGCCTTCCTTCCTTACAGCTCTGACTTACCTGGCCAAGGTGATGCAGGCCCTTTTATTGAGGACCCATTGGAAGGAGGGAGTCCCAAATAGTAGGGAGTGTAACTCCCTGTAGCACATTCTTACAGTACCCCCTAACCACAGCAAGGCTGCGTTACTGGACTTTAATTCCCAGCATTCCTTGCTAGTGTCAAAATGGGTATCAATATCCAGAGCTGCTGCCATCTATCCAGGAAAGGTACCGTAGGTATCACTGGCCGGGCACCTGTCCATCCCCCTGGGGCTTCCCGTAAGGGGAAAGGAACTTCTTCTTCTCTGGTTGGCATGCCCGTTCATCCACATAGGGCCTCCTGTTCGGGTAAGGAACCTTTCTTAATCTCGGTCAGGATGCTTGTCTATCCACTTGGGGCTTCCCGTCCGGGTAAGGATTCTTCCCCTCTCTTAGCTGGGATGGTCCATCCATCCCACATGGTAGTTACAAGACACTAAGTCTTCCTGCTGTATCTTTCAACTAATACAAGATTATTTAAAATGTCTAATAGAGGAATAAATTTGGTTAAGAGTTTATTGGAAGGGGTGTCTACATTGAGATTCGTAACACACAAATAGGCTATTGAATAACAACATTTATTATTTAAAAAGCAATATTTGATTATTTAATACTAATATTATTCACAAGATAATATAGATGTTTTATAAAGTAGATGCCATTACAATGTATTAAAACAAGGAGACCCCCCCCCCACCCCATAATATGTGGGGGCTCTGATATGGTAGAGACATGTGTTAGTTAAATTATGGTGAATTTTGAAAAGAGTGCGGTGCTGTGAAAAAGTTTTTTTTTTTTTTAAAGAGTAATGATATTTTGTTCCACATCGTCTAAATAGTAGTGTTAACTGTTCATTACTAATCAAGTATTTCTTCTTAAATGTCATTCTGCTGGGCTTATGCATATGTTTTGAAAGTCACTATATATACACCATTCAAATAAACTATTACTGAAATTTGTCACATTATATTAATGTTCTCTGTGGATAAGTAATTTTTAAAAAAGCCACCACTTCAAATATATCAGTGCATGCTAATTAAGTCAAGATAAAATCGATATTGGATTGAATCAGGGCATTGTGATTCAGAATTGAATTGAATTGAGACATCAGTCCTGATACCCAGCCCTATCCAGCACCATATATTTCTTTTAAACAGACCCAGACAACTTTCCAGGTAAGGACTTTTTGTGTGTATCTTGCAGTGTGTTGTTTACAGCATGAACTATTTACTTGTGTTCTCAGGTATCCTTACGCTGATGCTGATTTTAGTCTTCAGTAACTTATACTGAGACATTGTTGGGTGGTTGTACTGCTGCTATGACAAGGTATCTTGAGAGATCATCATTATTTGTGGGATTTTTCCCATGATATCATCACAGAGGTCTAATCTGTTATTAATACAGAAATGCTGCATGTCTTCCTTGCTACCTCACAATTCGTATACTAGTTGTGTGACCATCATTCGGTTCAGTGAAACATCTCCATAGTATGACTGCATAATCAAAGTTGTGTGGCCCAATCAAAATGTCATCCTTAAATCACCACTGGTAGAGAAAAAGGTTGACATTAACTCACTTTAGATAATGATAATAAATTATTTAATTATACACATTCAATTACTTGAAAATCAGTTATATTAAGTAGACTACAATTAGCTCAATGTGCTTTAAATCAACAACTGTATTCAGTAACAACAGTAATAAATAACAATAAAAATAAGTAATGTCGCAGTGGTAGCACTGCTGCCTCGCAGTTAGGAGACCCGGGTTCGCTTCCCGGGTCCACCCTGCGTGGAGTTTGCATGTTCTCCCCGTGTCTGCGTGGGTTTCCTCCGGGCGCTCCGGTTTCCTCCCACAGTCCAAAGACATGCAGGTTAGGTGGGTTGGTGATTCTAAATTGGCCCTAGTGTGTGCTTGGTGTGTGGGTGTGTTTGTGTATGTCCTGCGGTGGGTTGGCACCCTGCCCGGGATTGGTTCCCTGCCTTGTGCCCTGTGTTGGCTGGGATTGGCTCCAGCAGACCCCCGTGACCCTGTGTTCGGATTCAGCGGGTTGGACAATGGATGGATGGATAAGTAATGTGAGAAATGTGGAGCATTGAAATCTGTAAAATAAATGTTGTTTGAATGCAGTCTGTATCAGGTCTAATAAAGTAATGGATATATGAATTAATACACTTTTTAAGAACAAAGAAAATTGTGTAGATTTATAATTTATAAGCCTTTTAAAGATACCTTAAAGAATCTAGATTTGGATATATAATTTAGCATTCAAAGAAAAGGACATGAATATCATCCTCTGTACAGTAGGTGGCAGCAATATACCATGAGTGTAAAATATTCCCTTCAAACTGTAAAATGGTGAATGTTGATGGAAACATACTGAGGAAAGAGGATTTGTCAAGATGGTAAAGCACCATTTTCAAACTATTTAACCATTGTCTAGTCTTCCTTATCTTCAGTAAGATGAAGTTGGAAGAACTCTGTATTTGTGAGATGGATGGATTTAAAAATGAAACCTTTTTTTAAAATGCTGGTGCTATGGAAAGTTCGTGGTAGATAATGAAGAGAGAGAGGATATAAGATACAATTGATTCTGATTAATGTAAACCTAAAAAGGAAAGTGTTGGACGGGTTTAATTTCGTAAAAAAATCTACATTAAACCAAAAATACTTCAATAAAATAAATCCTTTGGAAAAAAAGCATTATTGAGCAAATAAAAACTAAGAGACATTTTTATTTTTTGCTAGGATGAAAAACAGATAAGAGCAGCAGAATCTAAGTAAAAACACAGTATAAGGAGAGTGCATTATTTAAGGACATAAAGGGAAAAGATAATAATAATTCTCAGAGTGAATTGGGATACAAGTGTGGAAAAAATAAACATAACTTAAAGAGTAAAGAAGTGAAGTTAAATGTTAATCTAGCTCTCTAGATAGGATCAGATTGGAAAGACTTTATTTTAAAACTTTAATGTAGGCTTCTAAAACTTTTGATGTCATAATAGTGAATCTTCTTCTTCTTCGGCTGCTTCCGTTAGGGGTTGCCACAGCGGATCATCTTCTTCCATATCTTTCTGTCCTCTGCATCTTGTTCTGTTATACCCATCACCTGCATGTCGTCTTTCACCAAATCCATAAACCTTCGCTTAGGGCCTTCCTCTTTTCCTCTTCCCTGGAAGCTCTATCCTTAGCATCCTTCTCCCAATATACCCAGCATCTCTCCTCTGCACATGTCCAAAGCAACGCAATCTCGCCTGTCTGACTTTTGTCTTCCAACCATCCAACTTAAGCTGACCCTCTAATGTACTCATTTCTAATCTTATCCATCCTCGTCACACCAAATGCAAATCTTAGCATCTTTAACTCTGCCATCTCCAGCTCTGTCTCCTTCTTTCTGGTCAGTGCCACCGTCTCCAACCCATATAACATAGCTGGTCTCACTACTGTCCTGTAGACCTTCCCTTTCACTCTTGCTGATATCCGTCTGTCACAAATCACTCCTGACACTCTTCTTCACCCATTCCACCCTGCTTGCAATCTCTTTTTCACCTCTCTTCCACAATCCCCCTTACTCTGTACTATTGATCCCAAGTATTTAAACTCATCTACCTTCGCCAACTCTACTCCTTGCATCCTCACCATTCCCCTGACCACCCACTTATTTACACACATGTATTCTGTCTTGTTCCTACTGACCTTCATTCCTCTCCTCTCTAGAGCATATCTCCATCTCTCCAGGGTCTCCTCCACCTGCTCCCTACTATCGCTACAGATCACAATGTCATCAGCAAACATCATAGTCCTCAGGGACTCCTGTCTAATCTCATCTGTCAACCTGTCCATCACTATTGCAAATAAGAAAGGACTCAGAGCTGATCCCTGATGTAATCCCACCTCCACCTAAATGCATCTGTCACTCCTACCGCAGACCTCACCACAGTCACACTTCCCTTTGTACATATCCTGTACAATTCTTACATACTTCTCTGCCACTCCCGACTATCCTCATACATACCACATCTCCTCTTGAGGCATCATGTCATACGCTTTCTCCAGGTCCACAAAGACGCAATGCAACTCCTTCTGGCCTTCTCTATATTTCTCCATCAACACCCTCAGAGCAAACATCACATCTGTGATGCTCTTTCTTGGCATGAAACCATACTGCTGCTCACTAATCATCACCTCACTTCTTAACCTAGCTTCCACTACTCTTTCCCTTAACTTCATGCTGTGGCTCATCAATTTTATCCCCCTGTAATTACTACAGTCCTGCACATCCCCCCTTATTTTTAAATATCGGCACCAGGACACTTCTTTTCCACTCCTCAGGGCATCCTCTCACTTTCCAAGATTCCATTAAACAATCTGGTTAAAAAACTCCACTGCCATCTCTCCTAAACACCTCCATGCTTCCACAGGTATGTCATCTGGACCAACGACTTTCCCATTTTTCATCCTCTTCATAGATGTCCTTACTTCCTCCTTGCTATCCGTTGCACTTCCTGATTCACTATCTCCACATCATTCAACCTCTTCTCTCTCTTGTTCTCTTCATTCATAAAGCCTCTCAAAGTACTCTTTCCATCTGCTCAACACACTCTCCTCGTTTGTGAATACGTTTTCATCTTTATCCTTTATCACCCTAACCTGCTGCACATCTTTCCCCAGCTTGGTCCTTCTGTCTAGCCAATCGGTACAGGTCCTTTTCTCCCTCTTTAGTGTCCAACCTCTCATACAACTCATCATACGCCTTTTCTTTAGCCTTCTTCTAGCCTCTCTCTTCACCTTGCGCCTTATCTCCTTGTAGTCTTGTCTACTTTCCTGCATCTCTCCTACTATCCCACTTCTTCTTTGCCATCCTCTTCCTCTGTATACTCTCCTATACTTCCCCATTCCACAACCAGGTTTCCTTTTTCACCTTCCTCTGTCCAGATGTCACACCAAGCACCCTTCTTGCTGTAAACTCAACCTTGCAATCTTCCTTTTTCAACTTCCACCATTTGATCCTTGGCTCTGCCCTTACTCTCTTTCCACTTCTTGATCTCCAACGTCATCCTACAGACCACCATCCTATGCTGCTTAACTACACTTTCCCCCTGCCACTACTTCGCAGTCTTTAATCTCCTTCAGATTGACTCTTCTGCATAGGATGTAATCTACCTGTGTGCATCTTCCTCCACTCTTGTACATAACCCCATGTTCCTCCCTCTTCTTAAAATACGTATTCACCACATCCACGTCCATACTTTTGGCAAAATCCACTATCCTCTGACCTTCTTCATTCCTCTCCTTGACACCATACCTACCCATCACTTCCTCGTCACCTCTGTTCCCCTTCACCAACATGTCCATTGAAATCCGCTCCAATCACCACTTTCTGTCCCTTGGGTACACTGTTCATCACTTCATCCAACTCACTCCAAAAATCTTCTTTCTCACCCCATTGCACACCCAACTTGCGGGGGCAATATGCACTAACAACATTCATCATCACACCTCCAATTTCCAGCTTCATAATCATTACTCTGCCTGACACTCTTTTCACCTCCAAAACACTCTTGACATACTGTTCCTGCAGAATACTCCTACCCCATTTCTCCTCCCAGCCACACCATGATAGAATAATTTGAATCCACCTCCAATCCACCTGGGCCTTACTTCCCTTCCATTTAGTCTCTTGCACACACAATATATCAACCTTCCTTCTCTCCATCATATCTGCTAACTCTCTCCCCTTTACCAGTCATACTGCCAACATTCAAAGTTCCTACCCTCAGTTCCATTGTCTTTCCCTTCCTCCTCTCCTCCTGCCTCCGGACAACGTTTCGCACCTCTTCCTTCTTTTTTCTTCGGCCAACAGTAGCCCAATTTCCGCCTGCACCCTGTTGGCTTAAGAGTACTGTGGCGGTCGTTGTTAACCCAGGGCTCGACCGATCAGGTATGGAAATTTGTATTGTTGTCCGCATATTGATTTGGCAAAATTTTACACCGGATGCCATTCCTGACGTAACCCTCCCCATTTATCCGGGCTTGGGACCAGCGCAAAGAAACACACTGTTTGTGCATCCCCTGTGGCTGGGTTTGATGTCATAATAGTGAATGATGTCATCATATGGCAGCTGTTTTTCAATGGAGATAAAGGAGCAGTAGTATGGTCAGATTGGGACATTATATTCCAACAAGAATTTAACTATTCTGGTGGCCAACTGGGCAGAGGCTGTGTAAGAATGATTGGATCATAAATGGTTACAGTAAAGCAGAAAAATGACTACTCACAAGACCCTCTTTCTATGTTGAAAGAACAATCTTACTGGGGAGCAGCCATGGAAGTATTAAAGGCTACACACAATGCAGAAGACTTTTGCTTGATGGAATAGAAAAGGACCACAGCAAAATTAGGAAGCTCCACTTACTGCCCCATCTCATTGAGTCTAGACAGCATGTCTCAGGTATGTGTCCCTACGTTCTACTTTCAAATGAAGAGATATGTTGAAGTTCACATAAAAATTAAGTAACATTAGTTCTGGAGTATGCAACATTTCCAAAAAAGTTCAATTTGGCTGTGTCACACACGTGCGAGTAGGAGCAGCTAAAGGGCTTGAGTAGTGGTAATACCATCATCAGACCAGGGGGCGGCAGGATGTGCTGACTGTCTTTCTCAGTTCCTTGCAGACCATTATCGGAAATCCCTCCAGGTTCTGGCCCCTTTGATAATGTCACTTCCGGGTTTTGGTGCCTTTGATAATGTCACTTTCCGGTCCCTGGCACCCTTGATGACACTCACTTTCGGTCCAGCCCACCTTAGAAGTTCATCACTTCTGGTCCTGATGATGTCACTTCTGGTTCTGGGCCCTGATGACGTCAGTTCCTCTACGGCCTTTAAAGGCTGCCCTCTTGCTTCAGTCAGACAGTTCTGTTCTGGACTCAGTCTTGTGAACATCGCTGTTCAATTTATTAAAACTTTTGCGCAGCCAGGATACAATTATGGCGGGTGGCATGCCCCAAACTTTTATAATGTCTGGAGTGATTCTTTATCACAGCTGTTTCAAATGCAAGTCACATTCAAGATTTATGTCTTATCTGGTTTATTTACACACCATGTTAGTGGTCTAAATCTGAACTGAACAGTTGAGATTATTTTGTATTTTTTTATGCTGTTCACATTTAAAGGTCTATATCACATATGCTTGTAACTAAGCTCTCTCTTCCAAGTATCTTTAGTAATAGCAATAAAGTTCTTTTGCAGTATGGCATGATCTTTACATATCCACACATGTACATTGCTTCTCTTGTGCTTTTCTGTTCTAAGCTGTTTTTGCTTAATGTTGATGAGAATTTACATTGTTACCCATGGGAAATTTCTAAACACATAGAGTAAAGAGGGCATATGTTTCCTTTATAGTAAGATAACTGTGATGCAAACTAAATTGTAGTCACATTGATTTAAAGTTAGTATTTTCCCTTTTCTTTGTTCGAGTCTGTTTTGAAAACCATATGGATTATGGATTTAACCTCCTTCTCTAAATTCTGCACCTTGAATAAGCCTACTTGCTATACCACTCCTTTCCAGTAGACAGTAGTGTGAGACCATGGGTTAGTTGGTTATCTTGAGTGTTTTAAAGTTTGTGAGTCACATATGCTGCTTGGAAATAAATGTAGTGAAAGGTTCTGAAGATTAATGTTTACTTAGCACAAAAGTAAAGAACACATCAGCCTCACAAACAAACTGTAATGACAGTGTCACATTTCCTTTCCTGTTAGTAGAAAATGTAGTTTGTGTTTCCAGCATTTTCTCAACTGATTGAACTGATTCCTGATTGATAATAAAGTTTTTTTTATTATTATTTTATTTTAGAAACTCTTATATGGTAAATGTTTCATTTATTTTGATGAATATGCCTGCATTATTTTGAAAACATGTTCATCTGAATACTATAGAAAATACATCTAAAAGAAAAAGGGGTTAACAACTGGAACTTTTTAAAGTGTGCTTCAGTTATATATCTATTAGAAACAGAATGAAAACTCAGAAGAAATTTGGCCAGTAACAGAAATGTATTGTAACAAGGTCTGGCTCAAGACCTCAGAGGGACATGCTCTTCGGGTGGTGGTGGTGTTCTGTCGATTTGTGCTGCCTACTCAAAATAAGCCACACGTGCAAATATTTTTTTTTTTAAGTTTAACAGTGAAAATGTCAAAATGAACATCTAACATTTTTATGATATTACTCGCAATCAGTCAAAATGTTTTTCTAAGGTTGTACATACCAGTAATATTCGGCTTACAATCACTGGACAAAAAAACATTAAAATTGGAAAGGCATTGGATTGAAGCATTGGATACATTTGCTCCTAATAGCTTAAATGACAAATAATAATTTTAGTAGGGTATGTTTTAATTGATTTTATTTTATTTTATTTATTTAAGAAACTTATTTATTGACTGTTGTCTTAAAATAAATGTATACTGTACTGCACATGTGCAGAAGTACATTTTGATAGGTTGGCGTTGTTTGACAGAACAGCAGTCTGTCTGAGGGGAGCAAGAATACCTGGAGAAGCCAGGTACAATCAACAGCAGGAAGGGGGGGTGTGGACACAACACTTACAAGAGCATTTCAGCCGGATGTGTTTCCCGGCTGCTGAAGCCCATCGGCTTGAAGGTGTCACCATCTGAGAGTCTCAGATTGGACTTTGCACTTGGGTCGGCTTTGCACAGACCTAGGAGAATAGAGTAGTATATGGGTTGCTTCTGAACCCAAGTGAGGTGGAGATAGGTGGCATGCACAAAGAGACAAGCATCTGGGAGCATGTAGTGCTGCTGATGATCCGAGGGTGGAAACAGCCCTGATGATCCCAACAGTCCTTTTTAGGGCAACTAAATTACACTCATGATGCCTTACTTGAGGCAGGGCTTTACCAGGCACCTTGCAAGCCTGTAATATCCTGGCAGATGGAACAAGCACAGAGCCCACACTTAAGATCGACATTAGGTGGAGGCGGACTATTCTGAGGAGGATGGGAAAGCTTGGAGAAAGCAGTCTGTGAGTAGCAGGTTTGGGGGGTGCAGACACAGCACTTAGAAGAGCACTTTGGCCTATGTGTCTCACAGCTGAGCTGCTGAAAGCTCATTAGCATGGAGGTGTCATTACCAAAAGGGCCTCTGTCTTACTACATTATTTACTAACTGGGGTTTAGGACTAATACAGCTTATCTCACAGCATATGGACTAGCAGCAGATCATTTGCTTTGGTCTGAATTAGAAGATCATTTGTTACTTTGTTTCAGTTTCATTTAGTTGGGTGCTTTTCATACCCCAAACTTTCATGCTATATAAACAATCAATAAACAGTCAACAGCATGTTATGGACTTCTTAAATTGGGCAGAAACACTTTTTTCAATGAAGGGTCAGTAGCAGTTGAATTTGCATGCAGCTGCATTTTTCTATAATTCCTTGGTTTATATACCAAACACAATTATCGAACAAGAAGGAAAAGTACTTCAAAATAATGTGCTACTACATATGACATGAAATGACACATTTAAAGTAATGACAGTACAATACACGGCTAGCTATGCTGAGGGCACACGCTAATAGCCTTCAGTTACATATATGACGGTAATTGAATCATTCCGGTTGTTTTGGTTCTGCACTTGAGTGCGATTGATGTGTTCACATCTATGTAAACGATCCAGAGTTTTGGGGAAATTGAAAAAGTTCAACAAACCACACCAGACGAACTACAGTATGTGTAAGAACACCCAAAGATTAAGGGAGTGTGCTTTTGAAACTGGAAAGGGGGGGGCCAAATTAAGTACTAACAGACCACCTCATGAGCAGATCTAGCAGACTAAGTAAAGTGGGTAAAGTTGCAAGATGAATTCTGCATGCATCAGACAGACTGTCACGGACATGTAAAAGCACAAATATGTCATTAAAATATGGAAACCATATTTTATATTTATATTTGACTGAAGTATAGCTGACACTGATATCAAATATATTTAATTCAAGCCAAAGAATAAAACAAGTGATGTATGAAGATATGAGTGTTCTCCAGATATGATATGAGATATTTCTCATAATAGTGTAGCGACCTCAACAAGAAACACAGAAAGGACAAAGTAGGGATCGCAGAACAATTTACCGGAACAGTCCAAAAAAAAAATACATGATTGTAAAAACAAAAATGAATGACTTTGAACTATTTACAGTTGCCTATGAATCTCTTATTGTTCAGGCCCTGAGAGACGCCGTTATTGAACCCAAAAAAAAACCCAACAAAACCACTGATTTCACATGCATCATTCACCTTCACATCCCACAACAGCCCTCCCACTCGGACCATCCAGAAAAAAAAAACCTGGTGGGGACACTACAATTTATTATATAGACTAGCTTGTGCTCTATTGTGAAGTTTGCACTGTGATGAGGCATTCTTTTACGAATATTGTCCAGCAGATATTTTATACAGTTGGGTTATTAGGAAATGTTTGGCATATAATGAAATGATAAGTATCAACTCTTCCGTATTATCTATGCAATTGTGGAAATGAGTGACAGCAAGACCAAATTAATATCACCTCAGGCCCCAGGGTGTTACATGCATTTATTTGCACTGATTGAAACATCACAATATAATAATAAAATGAGCAAGAGGGGTAGTTTATCACTGACATATAAGTAAGTACTCACTTTACATTTGATTTAGGGGCTGTAAAATAATATACAAGTAACTGCATATGCGTGTTGTATTGATGAGCGCAAGGTACCGCTGAAACAGAACAATACCAACATTGCTTTTTTCTTACTATGTCAAGGCCCAGGGCACAAACTGTGGTCACCCTGATGTTATATCTGCAAATGAGTTACAGGAGACACAATTATTCTTAAGATATGATTCTACTAACGTTTACCTTTCATCATCATTACTTTCTTTATAGAGATTTCTGGGCCTTTGCACACATTTGAAGTAAATAACATTTACAACCTCTGAAAGCGACACTCATTTCGATCTAATGTAGCCCTTAATGATTGCAATTATTTTTTTAACAAGTTTACGTGAAGAGTTTCATTTTTCCCAGTTAAATCGGAGAGGACTAGGTTAGTGGCACGTCATTAATTGTGAGCATGTTGCCTGTTAACGAGCAATCAGACAGCTATCCCAGCAAATCAAGAACCATGAAATAAAAAACAAAAGTAGCTATGTATTAGTTAAACTTGGTATTGATCTTGTTCTGCTATTCACTGCAATAGCACTTAAACCTGAGGATTGACTCCTGTGTATTCCTGGTCTTGATCCACTGCTAGTATGGTACTATTCCAGAAATAATGCAATTGCCCTAACAGGTTTACTAATTAATAAATAAACAAATATACTGTATTTTCTTTATATATAACTATGTCTGTGAATATACAATTATGAATTATCTTCTTATAAAACTGACATGGAATGCATATTGTTTTCAGAGAAAAGAGACGATATGTACTGTAAAAGACCAGGCCCCAGGCACAGACAGACAGACACCGTAATGTCTTAAAACACAAAAGTTTTATTTTTTTCACCCGTGGGCGCATGTCTTCCCCGTGACCCACAGGCAATACACAGTCCCACAAAAGCACAATTATCACCACAGCAACAATCCTTTCTCCTTTTTTACCACCACTCCTCCTATTCAAGCTTCGTCTCCTTCCTCCCAACTCTGACTCCCTGAGTGGTGGTGGCTGGCCCTTTTTATAACCCACCCGGAAGTATTCCAGGTGCTTGACCACCTGGTTCTAATTGCACTTCCGGGTGGGGCTGAAGGATTCGACCAGCCGGGCTGCAGACTCCATGCAGCTCCCCCTAGCGGCCACCCGAGCCCCCAACCAGGAGGTGGAGGACTCCATCTCCCATGGAGCCATGCTCTAGGTTTGGGAATCAACGTCCGCCAGGGAGGCTGCCACCAAGCGTCCCGGGGGAGGGACCCGGCTATCCATTACAGTACTTTATTGACAACAATATAATTTAATATATTTATATGACCAATTCGGAACATAAAAGCCACACACCTTTTGTGTCTCTTGACCTCACTAGTTTTCTTTTCTTAATTTCAGGATCATACATCTGTTGTGTTGGTTCTTCCTGGCGGTACATGTGACTCAACCTTTTCTGTTCATGCAGTATTTTAGGAGGTAGCAGCAACTGACATGTTTAGAGTGGATGGTGATGAGGGAAAAAACGGGTAACTTACCATGATGAGGACATAATATTGTAAGAAAATTCAGAGTCTCATCCTTCTTTTGTTACCTTGTTCTAAATTATTTTGCAATGCCTTACAGTTTGCATTTAACACTTGCACCTTCTATGTCTGCTTTCATTACATGTTCTATGTAGAACTAGCCAACATATAGGCAGATGAAGACGTCGAAGTGAATAGGATTCTTTAATTCTTGCCCATTTTGTTGAATCTATTGACAGTTGTTTTTCTAGACCACCCTTTCTTTTTCCTTACCTATGTTTCTACAGTATGTCAGCTGTCCTGTAGTTTTAAATTGAAAATAATGTTGTGAACACAATAGTTCTATGAAGTCCCAGGAATACATTTATATTTTAATACATATATTAATATTTTAATATAATAAAGAAACACTTTGCTTTTTAAATTGCAATTTTAATTAATTTTTATATAATTATAATATTATAATCATAATTCATTTAACCAGTGCAATTTATATATATAACAAGTGCAATTTTTATGTTTTGTAAAGTACTTTTATTACTGTTTGGTTTGTATTATTTTCTCTCTTCTTGTCTTTTTAACTCTTATGCCTCACACTGAGTCAACTGCAACCTTCAATTTTGTTGTTGCTTTGTAAAGTGACAATGACAATAAAGATCTATCTATCTATCTATCTATCTATCTATCTATCTATCTATCTATCTATCTATCTATCTATCTATCTATCTATCTATCTATCTATCTATCTATCTATCTATCTATCTATCTATCTATCTATCTATCAACCAACCAGGAAAAAATCCCACCTCTCTCCAAATACCAAAAGCATAAAAATGGAGACTTGACCTTAAAAAAGATGCTAGTTCAATGTGGACTAAGCTCACACAGGGTCAGTTAGGAGTTGTCAGTTTAAGCTAACATGAACATCTTCAAGATTTCGGGGTAAACAGGACAGAAGTGGGAAAACCCACATACCTGTAGATGTGGGGATGAGAACAAGAAAATAACCTATAGCTCTAGTGGCTGAAAGTGCCAGTTCAAATCTCTGTGCTCATTTTCATGATATCTAAGGACTAAAAAGAGGATGTGAACTGGATGGAATTATATCCAGCCTGAGAGGACTTTATAAATGATTGGTCCTGATGGACTGATGGGCATCCATCTGAGAAAGGATGGCTCTTTACCAAACAGGACACCTTTATGATGAATGATCCTAATGGAATAATGGACAGTCTGTATGGGATGGATAATTTCTTGCCTGGCTGGGATGAATGAATGGAAGGGAACTGCTCCCCGCATCATGCACACCTGAACACAATGGGTGACAGTATCTCTATAGTGGCTGTCCCATGTACACACCTGGATGATGGCCAGGGAGTCAAAGTCCTGCTTGGGTGTCCCCTACTGGGTTTCATGGGAACCACAAGGGGGTGCTGCATGGAGGATTTTCCCCTTACTCTAGGGAGGTTCCACCTGACCTACAAGTTGCTTCTTGGGTGTGAGGGCTGTGGCACCAAAAGTACTCCCAAATTTGGTTAAAAAAGAAACCTCACTGCCTTACCCAATGTGTCATAGTCAGGTGTGGAGTAAGGCCAAAACTCTATGGGAGAGTAGAGGGAGCTGAGGAGAGGATAACCAAACATTATTGTGCGTGTGTTATTTGATCAACAAGCCTGTTTAAATGAACTCCATCAAATATATATACAGTAATCCCTCCTCTATCGCGGGTGTTGCGTTCCAGACCCCCCCGCGAAAGGTGAAAATCTGCGAAGTAGAAACCATATGTTTATATGGTTATTTTTATATTGTCATGCTTGGGTCACAGATTTGCACAGAAACACAGGAGGTTGTAGAGAGACAGGAACTTTTTTCAAACACTGCAAACAAACATGTGTCTCTTTTTCAAAAGTTTAACTGTGCTCCATGACAAGACGGAGATGACAGTTCCGTCTCACAATTAAAAGAATGCAAACATATCTTCCTCTTCAAAGGAGTGCGCGTCAGGAGCAGAGAATGTCAGAGAGAGAGAGAGGAAAAGCAAACCAATCAATAGGGCTGTTTTGGCTTTTAAGTATGCGAAGCACCGCCGCACAAAGCAGTTGCAAGAAAGGCAGCAGCTCACACCCCCTCCGTCAGGAGCAGAGAATGTCAGAGAGAGAGAGAGAGAGACAGGTAAAACAAACAATCAAAAAACAATACGTGCCCTTTGAGCTTTTAAGTATGCGAAGCACCGTGCAGCATGTCGCTTCACAAAGCAGCTGCACAGAAGGGAGCAACGTGAAGGTAATCTTTCAGCATTTTTAGATGAGCGTCCATATCGTCTAGGTGTGCGAACAGCCCCCCTGCTCACACCCCCTCCGTCAGGAGCAGAGAAAGTCAGAGCAAGAGAGAGAGAGAGAAAAGTAAAAATCAAAAATCAATACGTGCTGTTTGATCCTTTAAGTATGCGAAGCACCGTGCAGGAAGCAAATCGCTTGATAAAGCAGCCATATGTAAGCCCAGCAAAGAAGAGAGCAATGTGAAGGTAATCTTTCAGCGTTTTTTGAGGAGCGGCCGTATCCTCTAGGGGTGCGAAGAGCCCCCCGTGCTCACTATATATTTGAGGAGTTTTATTTAATACGTAATACACGCTCTGGTTGGGTAGCTTCTCAGCCATTTACCAATAGCGTCCCTTGTATGAAATCAACTGGGCAAACCAACTGCGGAAGCAAGTACCAGAAATTAAAAGACCCATTGTCCGCAGAAATCCGCGAACCAGCAAAAAATCCGCGATATATATTTAATATGCTTACATATAAAATCCACCATATAGTGAAGCCACGAAAGTTGAAGGGAGATATAGCGAGGGATTACTGTACATTTTTTTGAAATAGGATTTTTCTGCATTGTTGTGTCTTGGGTTTGAGGCTGTGTGCATACAGTGCATAGAACTTATCAATATGACAACATATGTGAACAAAAGACAAAAAGTACAGCTTTTTTGCAAAAAGAAAAAATAAACGATAAAAAAGCTAAAAAGAAAGCCAAATAACAGCTGACGCAGCAGAACTATTCTGACTGAGCTGGGTGCAGGTATAGAAAAATGTACTCTTAAATTGGTAATCTCTGTGTATTAGAAAAGCATTATAAGCACATGAGAAAAGTAGACACTATATTTTATTAAGTATTAGGTGTAAGTGTTAGAGTTAAAACGGCTTATGCCTATATATTTTTTATTATTCTATATGAACTAGCTAACTAACAATAGTTCATTAAGCCAAAATGTCAGACGTGCAGAAGAGCTTGAGGAAGATGGGCCCATTGCTTAGAGATGGAATGTGAACCTTTGGCTGTAAATATTGGTAGTAAGAAAAAAATAGGCCTTATCAAACAGATAAGATAGACAGAGTGGGGTTTGACAACCCCTCAATTAAGGATTATTGGTGGAATTAATTAAAGGCAGGATTAGAGCAATGGAATATTAGGAGTCAAATAAGGAAGAATAATGGCTTAAATTGTAAGAATTGCGATAAATATAAAAGGAGCTTATGGCTGGACGCTCATTGTTCCATCTGAGTTGAGTCTGTATGCGCGCCATACAATAAAGTTTGATTCTGCTGCCTGTCCTGAAGTCCAAGTGACTTAATTGGGGCTAAGGGTGCCCGTGTTAGCCTGCTTCAACACAGGCAGCTGACACACTAAGTAACCTTGAAAAATGCTGAAGCTAATAAAATGAACTTTTATTTTTTTTTTTACTTTTTTGAACTATCATACATTTTAACTGTACGTTTTACCAACACCTCACTCTGAACTTTTTATATATACAAAAAGTGTGCAAAAGTTTTAGGCAGGTGTGAAAAAAATGCTGTAAACAAAGAATGCTTTCAACAATGGAAGTGTTAATCATTTATTTTCATCAATCAACAAAATGCAGTGAATGAACAAAAGAGAAATCTAAATCAAATCAATATTTGGTGTGACCACCCTTTGCCTTCAAAACAGCATCAATACTTCTAGGTACACTTGCACACAGTTTTTGAAGGAACTCGCCTGGTAGGTTGTTCCAAACATCTTTGGAGAACTAACCACAGATCTTCTGTGGATGTAGGCTTCCTCACATCCTTCTGTCTCTTCATGTAATCCCAGACACACTCGATGATGTTGAGATCAGGGCTCTGTGGGGGCCATACTATCACTTCCAGGACTTCTTGTTCTTCTTTACGCTGAAGATAGTTCTTAATGACTTTGGCTGTATGTTTGGGGTCGTTGTCCTGCTGCAGAATAAATTTGGGGCCAATCATACGCCTCCCTGATGATATTGCATGATGGATTTTCTCCAGCCTTCTGGAGTTTTTTTTTTTGTTTTTTCTGTCCACCCTGGCCATCGGACCTTACTCCTTTCTATGTTAATTAATGTTGTCTTATTTTAATTTCATATTGTGTCTTTTATTTTTCTTCTCTCCATTATGTAAAGCACTTTGAGCTACTTTTTGTATGAAAATGTGCTATATAAATAAATGTTGTTGTTGTTGGATAAGTATCTGCCTGTATTTCTCATCATTGAGAACACCATTAATCCTGACCAAATCTCCAACTCCATTGGCGGAAATTCAGCCCCAAACGTTCAAGGAACCTCCACCATGCTTCACTGTTGCCTGCAGACACTCATTATTGTACCGCTCTCCAACCCTTCGACGAACAAACTACCTTCTGCTACAGCCAAATATTTCAAATTTTGACTCATCAGTCCAGAGCACCTGCTGCCATTTTTCTGCACCACAGTTCCTATGTTTTCGTGCATACTTGAGTCACTTGGCCTTGTTTCCACGTCCGGACGTATGGCTTTTTGGCTGCAACTCTTTCATGAAGACCACTTCTGGCCAGACTTTTCCGGACAGTAGATGGGTGTACCTGGGTCCCACTGGTTTCTGCCAGTTCTGAGCTGATGGCACTGCTGGACATCTTCTGATTTTGAAGGGTAATAAGCTTGATGTGTCTTTCATCTGCTGCACTAAATTTCCTTGGCCGACCACTGCGTCTACGATCCTCAACGTTGCCCCTTGAACAGCACATCTTGAAACCCCAGTCTGCTTTGAAATCTTTGTCTGGGAGAGACCTTGTTGATGCAGTATAACTACCTTGTGTCTTGTTGCTGTGCTCAATCTTGCCTTGACATGAAACTGTCTTCAACAACCTCACCTTGGTAGCAGAGTTTGGCTGTTCCTCACCCAGTTTTAAGCCTCCTACACAGCTGTTTCTGTTTCAGTTAATGACTGTGTTTCAATCTACGTGTGACATTGATGATCATTGGCACCTGTTTGGTAGAATTGGTTGATCATACACCTGACTAGAATCCTACAAAATCCCTGACTTTGTGCAAGTGTACCTATAAGAATTGATGCTGGTTTGAAGGCAAAAGGTAGTAACACCAAATATTGACTTGATTTAGATTTTTCTTTTGTTCATTCACTGCATTTTGTTGATTGATGAAAATAAATGATTAACACTTCCATTTTTGAAAGCATTCTTTGTTTACAGCATTTTTCACACCTGCCTAAAACTTTTGCACAGTACTGTATATATACATAAACTCATTGGACAGAAACTAGTCACCCCTGGCTAAATCCTATCTAACAGTATGTAACTTCTCTATGAAAGCATTGAACAACTACAATTCTGTTTACATTGGACACCACCAATTTTCACCCACTCTTCCATTGGCAATTCAGCCACATTGTTTGCCAGCCGTTTCACTCATTGTCCCAAACAGTCCCACATGTTTTCTATTGATTAAAATCTGAGGATTTTGCAGGCCAGTTGAGATGGGAGAATGTTTCAGAATGCTCTTCATGCCAGTTATACACTATTCAAGCCCTGTGCATATGACAGTTGTTTTCTTGGAAGACTTGGGGTAGCCATTCTGTGTTCACTCTGGAGATGAAGCATAAAAGGTACCAGAGTTTATTCCACCACTGCTTTTACACAAGCTGAGGTTTTGGAGATGATTAGTGGTTGACTGGGATGTACAGCACTTCTGAAAGATCCTTTAGACAGTATGGTTTGACACACGCATGAACCCGGCAAACTACTTATACACTATGTTTCTATGCATAGCTGAACGTAAAAAGCACATTATACAAATCATTCATGTCTGTCTTGTAATCCATATTTACAGGAGAGAACCAAATACACGTGGCATACAACTACTTCTTGACACTGTTTGAACCCCACAATACATGACACAGATACGTCTATGATGGTATTCATTCTGTGGTGTCTTTAACTATTATATCACCTCTTACTGTGAGTAATTTTTGATTTGTGCACTTATATATAATTTTGGCAGAAATGTGCAATTTGGGTGCATTTTCAGGGCTCTGCTGAGATGGTTATACGTACACCCACAGGACAGAGAAAGAATAAAAGAGAAGGTGAGTAAAGTGACCTTTACAAGTGATAAAAGCAATGTGTGATTAGAGCCTTGCAAAGTACAGCCAACAGCTGGGCAAATGATCCCACAAATGAGCCCTTACACAAATACAGAATGAGGTTCTTCTGTATTTAAAAGCCGTTTGAAAGAGTAGTTTTCCTGTGTGAACAGTCAACTATATACTGTATATTGTGAGGAATGGCCAGGATCATTACCTGGCTGAGACGCCTCCTTAATGGAAGGACAGGGGGAGATGGCTTATTAAGGGTGTTATCTCCCCAAGATGCTATTTGGCAGCCCCGCTGGGTTTGCAACGGTGCCTCAAATTTCCCAGAGAGGCTTTATGGGAATTGGTATTTGTCGGCTTAGCCCTGTTAGTTTCTGAGAGTACCACCATGGGATGCATCAAGAAGTGCTGAGCACTTTTATATAGGGCTCCCGCCTTACCCAGAAGTGCTCCCAGGTCAAAATTATATATATATATTGTGGTGTGTAGCCAGGAGACCTTCATGCTGGAAGGCCCAGTGGAGGAAGTCTGGCCAGAGCATTACCTCCCTCGGAGTACTATGTGGCAGCCCCCCTGGGTTGCAGTGGTGCCTCGGACTCCCCACAGAGCTTCATGGGAGTTGGAGTTTGATACAGCCCAACCTGGAAGTGCTGCTGGAAATGCATCAATGAGCACCTGGAGCACTTCCGGGTGTCTTATACAAGGGCAGCAGACACTACTCCAGGAGCCAGAGTCGGGGAGGTGGATGACAAAGCTTGCTGGGAGAGAAGTTGAGGCAGCAGAGAAAAAAGAGAGAAAGAGAGAAGAAAGAGAAAGAGAGAGAGAGAAGGGACTGAGCAGTATTGCTATAGAATGTTGTGTTGTGCTTGTGGGAAACAGAGAAGCTGTTTCTCACCACGTAAAAGGAAAATAAAAAGCATGTGCTTGGACTTGTGTCTCTGTGCCTGTCTGTGTCCGGGTTTGGGGAGCTGTATGGCTCCGGTTGACCACAATATACATAGACACAAACACATTTTTATTTCACTAGTAGATCATAATGATTATTTTGATGTATTAAAAATGTAAAGATTGTTTCACATGTATCATTAAACTATATAATACATTATTTTAAGTGAAAATATAAGTACTGCTTGATTAGGTAGGATAAGAGATATCTTAGGTGAATCTAAGATATCATTGATGAATCTTAATGCAAGCAATATACTGTACGCTACAATAACAGGATTTCCGTTGGATGATGTTATCTTATTTCCAAATATTGCTTTTAAGGCATTGGGAGTAATTTTAGCTTAATTTGCCACAGGGTGTCAGCGCAGGCTGCCACCTTTAGAAATTTTATTTAATGAACTTAGGTCTTATGAACAAGGTGACAGGAGGTTTATGTTAAGTATACCCCTAACCTCTAAGAAGCCAGGCACCATAACAACTTGCTTGTTCTCCTTTTGGTATCCTGGTCAAATATTGCCTGCTTCAATCTCGGTTTTTGTAGCCACCATTGTTTATAAACTTTAAAAGGTATTCTTGTATTCTTGGACAGTGTCAGATGAACTTCAGAATGGCTTTTCTTTGAGTAAAGAAATACCAAAGCTGAGGAGAACAACAACAGCATGTGGACGCTATCCTAGCTTGAGAATCCCAGGGTAAAAATGCTTTATAACCTGACAAGTATACAGATATTTTACAAAGCTAAAATGTTCAACATGTATGAATTTTACATTTATCCCAGCCACAGGGGATGCGCAAACCAATGTGTTTCTTCGTGCCAGTCCCAAGCCCGGATAAATGGGTAGGTTACTTCAGGAAGGGCATCCGGTGTAAAATTTTGCCAAAATCAATATGCGGACAACAATACAAATTTCCATACCGGATCAGTTGAGCCCCGGGTTAACAATGACCGCCATCAGTATTGTTAGCCAACAGGGTGCTGGTGGAAATTGGGCTACTGTTGGGCTGAAGAAGAAGAAGGAGAAGAAGAGGGGGAAGACATGTCTGGAGGCAGGAGAAGAGGAGGAAAGTAAGAGAGTGGAACTGAGGGTAGGACTTTGAATGCTGGCAGTATGACTGGTAAGGGGAGAGAGTTAGCAGATATGATGGAGAGAAGGAAGGTTGATATATTTGTGCGTGCAAGACACTAAACGGAAGGGAGTAAGACCAGGTGGATTGGAGGTGGATTCAAATTGTTCTATCATGGTGTGGATGGGAGGAGAAATGGGGTAGGGGTTATTCTGAAGGAACAGTATGTCAAGAGTGTTTTGGAGGTGAAAAGAGTGTCAGGCCCAGTAATGATTATGAAGCTAGAAATTGGAGGTGTGATGATGAACGTTGTTAGTGCATATGCAAGTTGGGTGTGCAAATGAGTGAGAAAGAAGATTTTTGGAGTGAGTTGGATGAAGTGATTGAACAGTGTACCCAAGGGACAGAAAGTGGTGATTGGAGCGAATTTCAATGGGCATGTTAGTGAAGGGAACAGTGGAGATGAGGAGGTAATGGGTAGGTATGGTGTCAAGAAGATAATGAAGAAGGTCAGAGGATAGTGGATTTTGCCAAAGGATGGCCGATGGCTGTGGTGAATATGTATTTTAAGAAGAGGGAGGAACATAGGGTTACGTACAAGAGTGGAGGAAGATGCACACAGGTAGATTACATCCTATGCAGAAGAGTTGATCTGAAGGAGATTGAAAACTGCAAAGTGGTAAGCAGGTGAAAGTTAGTTAAGCAGCATAGGATGGTGGTCTGTAGGATGATGTTGGAGATCAAGAAGAGGAAGAGAGTGAGGACAGAGCCAAGGATCAAATGGTGGAAGTTGAAAAAGGAAGACTGCAAGGTTGAGTTCAGGGAGGAGGTGAGACAGGCACTGGGTGGCAGTGAAGAATTACCAGACAGCCGAGAAACTATAGCAGATGTAGTAAGGGTGACAGCAAGAAGGGGTGCTTGGCGTGACATCTGGAAAGAGGAAGGAGGAAAAGGAAACCTGGTGGTGGAATGAGGAAATACAGGAGAGTATACAGAGGAAGAGGATGGCAAAGAAGAAGAGGGATAGTCAGAGAGATGCAGAAGGTAGACAAGAGTACAAGGAGATGGAAACGTACTCACAAGCGAAGAGAGTGTATTGAGCAGATGGAAAGAGTACTTTGAGAGGCTGATGAATGAAGAGAACAAGAGAGAGAAGAGGTTGGATGATGTGGAGATAGTGAATCAGGAAGTGCAAACGGATTAGTAAGTGAGGAAGTAAGGACAGCTATGAAGAGGATGAAAAATGGAAAAAGCCGTTGGTCCAGATGACATACCTATGGAAGCATGGAGGTTGTTTAGGAGAGATGGCAGTAGAGTTTTTAAACCACATTGTTTAATGGAATCTTGGAAAGTGAGAGGATGCCTGAGGAGTGGAGAAGAAGTATACTAGTGCCGATATTTAAGAATAAGGGGGGATGTGCAGGACTGTAGTAACTACAGGGGAATAAAATTGACGAGCCATAGCATGAAGTTATGGGAAACAGTAGTAAAAGCTAGGTTAAGAAGTGAGGTGATATTTAGTGAGCAACAGTATAGTTTCATTCCAAGAAAGAGCACCACATATGCAGTTTGCTCTGAGGATGTTGATGGAGAAATATAGAGAGAGGCCAGAAGGAGTTGCATTGCGTCTTTGTGGACCTGGAGAAAGCATATGACATGATGCCTCGAGAGGAGCTGTAGTATTGTATGAGGAAGTCGGGAGTGGCAGAGAAGTACGTAAGAGATGTACAGGATATGTACGAAGAAAGTGTGACAATGGTGAGGTCTGTGGTAGGAGCGATGGATGCATTCAAGGTGGAGGTGGGATTACATCCAGGGATCAGCTCTTACCCCCTTTCTTATTTGCAATGGTGATGGACAGTTTGACAGACGAGATTAGACAGGTGTACCCGTGGACTATGATGTTTGCTGATGACATTGTGATCTGTAGCGATAGTAGGGAGCAGGTTGAGAGACTCTGGAGAGGTGGAGATATGCTCAAGAGCAGAGAGGAATGAAGGTCAGTAGAAACAAGACAGAATACATGTGTGTAATTGAGAGGGAGGTCAGTGGAATGGTGAGGATGCAGGGGAGTAGAGTTGGCGAAGGTGGATGAGTTTAAATGCTTGGGATCAACAGTACAGAGTAATGGGGATTGTGGAAGAGAGGTGAAAAAGAGGGTTCATGCAGGGTGGAATTGGTGGAGAAGAGTGTCAGGAGTAATTTGTGACAGACGGGTATCAGCGAGAGTGAAAGGGAAGGTCTACAGGATGGTAGTGAGACCAGCTATGTTATATGAGTTGGAGACGGTGGTACTGACCAGAGAGCAGGAGACAGAGCTGGAGGTAGTAGAGTTAAAGATGCTAAGATTTGCACTGAGTGTGACAAAGATGGATAGGATTAGAAAGGAGTACATTATAGGTTCAGCTCAGGTTGTCAGAGAGTCAGAGAGGCGAGATTGCGTTAGTTTGGACATGTGCAGAGGAGAGATGCTGGGTAAATTGGGAGAAGGATGCTAAGGATTGAGCTGCCTGGGAAGAGGAAAAGAGGAAGGCCTAAGCGAAGGTTTATGGAGGTGGTGAGAGAGGACATGCAGGTGATGGGTGTAGCAGAACAAGATGCAGAGGACAGAAAGATATGGAAGAAGATGATCCGCTGTGGCAACCCCTAACGGAAGCAGCCAAAAGAAGAAGAAGATGAATTTTACACTTGAACCCATCATTTCCCTCCTTTTTAACACATTAAGTATCTAAATGACCAGCATGTACTTTCTTGGGATGGGGAAGGAAAGGTGGTAATGAGCAGGATAATAAAATGAAATGACAAATATTGGTAAAAGTGATAAGTAGGAGACATAAGTAAGTAATGGAATTTACAAACAGTCTGGACTTGTTAGACAACCTTATTAGAAAGATAAACTTGATAACAAGACCTTTGATTAAGATTTTGGAAAGGTGGCGTGCCACTTCTGAACTCAGTGAAATAGCTTCCCTCAAACACTTTGGCATCATTCATATGCTGTAGGTTACATTACCCAGCACAGTGAGACAGTCACCCTGCCAAAATGTTTCCAGAAAAATTATTGTTGCCTAATGTAATTGAGTCTTCTAGAAACACAAAATGTGATACTGCAGAGGGTCATGCTCAAGGAATAAGGTGACATTAAAAGTATGTGAATCATAATTTTAAATCAGTAATCAGGAAGCTACACACATGAAAAGTTGTGTGAACCAGATGGAGTCGAGTGTTTTTAAGGACTGTTCTGACTATCTTTGTGACATACATCTTCTGTCACCTGTTCAGTCAGTCCCTAAGGCTATAGTAAGTGCCACTGCTGTGGAAATCATCCTGTGTTATTCCTATTCCAAAGAAGGCAGACACCTCTTCAACGTCATGAATACAGACCATTATCACTTTATGTTTCACATCATGAAAACATTTCAGAGACTGGTGCTGGACTATATGAGTTCTTCTGTGGCAGACCAGCTGTATCCAGTGCAGTTTTCCTATTGGACAAAGATTAGGAGTATAAGATGCAGTTATTTTCAGTATCTGCTCCACAAGGCGTATTCTCTATATTTTTATTTTATTAATTTTCATTGTAATCATTCCATACAAACAGATCCATTTATAACCCAACAAATTTGAAAACAAATCAAACCCCACCCCTGAGAAGGAGAGCTTAGCTAAAGGAAAATTTCTTTAAGCTTTTTAATAATGGCAACATTAGACAAAAGAAGGGGAGAAGTAAATATCTATATAAATAAGAGATGGAGAAGGGAGTTAAATACAATAATAGTTAATTCTCTTATTCTAAAATAATATTGATTAAATCCTGCCAAGTTTTGAAAAAAATTTTGTACAAATCCTCTAACTGAAAATTGATTTTTTTCCATTTCAAATAATATAAAACATCAGTTTCCCACTGACTTATAAGAGAGAATTAGGATTCTTCCAATTTAACAAAATAAGTCTGCGTGCCAAGAGTGTAGTGAATGCAATCCCCGTTTGTTTGTCCTTCTCCAATTCAAGTCCATCTGGAAGGACACCAAACACAGCTGTTAGTGGGGTTAGGAGGGATTTGTGATACTAAGGCTGTCTGAGAGGCACTTAAAATTTTTGTCCAAAATGATGTTAGTTTGGTGCAGGCCCAGAACATGTGACCCAGTGAGGCAGGAGCTTGGTTGCAGCACTCGCAGGTTGGATCCTGGCCTGGAAACATTTTGGACAGTTTTAAGCGAGACAGATGAGCTCGATATATAATTTTTAGTTGAATAATTCCTATGCTTTGCGCATATAGAACTTGATTGAATTCTCTGCTTTGCTACCTTCCACTCCTTTTCTGATATATTGATTAAGAGATCTTCTTCCCAATGTCCTCTTGGATCTTTGAAAGGTAGGGGACTCTAATAAGATTTTATATATTGTGGAAATAGTGGTTTGTTTCCTCTGAATTGAGCAGTATTTTTTTCCAGCATTGTGGATGGGTGCAAGGTGGTGAAATCGGGCAATTTCTGTTTAAACAAAATTTCTAATTTGAAGATAGTAAAAGAAATGTGTAGCTGGGAGGTTCAATTTTGAACGTAATTGTTCAAAAGATGTAAATATGTTGTCTATATAAAGATCTCTGAGCATTTTAATCCCAAAACTTTCCAGGTATTAAAAACTGGATATACTTGCGAAGGTTGAAAAGAGGTGTTCCCTTGCAAAGGTGCCACTGATAAAAGATTTTCCATCTTAAAATGCTTCCTAATTTGGTTCCATATTCTGAGTGAGTAAAGCACAATTGGTTATCTGTATATTTGCGATAACTTTCATTTATTGGAGAGCAGAGCAGGGAATATAAAGAAGTACTACAGGATTTTACTTCTATTGCAGACCAAGCCTGTGTATGTGCATTTATTTGTGTCCAGGTTTTTATGGGCTTGTATGTTTGCTGCCCAGTTAATAAAACTGAAAATTAGGTAAAGCCATGCACCTTCTGCCCTGAGGTCTTTGTAGGGTCGCTCTTCGGATACGTGGGTTGTTTTGAGTTCCAAATGAATGAGGTTATTATTGAATCTAACTGTTTAAAAAACGATTTATTGATATATATTGAAATGTTTTGAAATAAAAAGAGAAGTTTAGGGAAGGATATTCATCTTAACAATGTTAATTCTTCCGGCTAGAGTGAGATGAAGGGGTTGACCATCTATGCAAGTCTTGCTTAATTTTTTCCATACAGACGCCAAAATTTTGTTGATAAAGAGCTTTATGTTTACTTGTGATATTTACCCCTAGGAATTTAAACTGATCTGCTATGGTAAAAGGTAGGGTGTCTAATTTAATATTATATGCTTGTGAGTTCACTGGAAAGAGTATACTTTTATTCAGATTAATTCTAAGACCAGATATCTTTTGAAATTCTGTTAGTGCTGTTAAAACAGCAGGGACAGTGTTTTCTGGGTCCGATATATATAAGACCATATCATCTGCATATAGAGAAATTTTCTGTTCCAGTCCTTCTCTGACAATCCCCTTTATCTGATGAGAATTTCGGCAGTGAACCGCCAGTGGTTCAATAGCGATTGCAAACAACAGTGGTGACAAGGGACATCCTTGTCTGGTACCGACGTTCTAGTTTAAAGTAGTCTGATCAAATTTTATTAATACAAACTGAAGCGTCTGGACTGGTATACAGTAGTTTAATCCAAGCACAAATATTCGGGCCAAACCTAAATTTCTCCAATGCAGTGAAAAGGTAATTCCATTCGATCATGTCAAATGCCTTTTCTGCGTCTAATGATAGTAATATCTCTGGGGTGTTTTGATTTTGCTGGTGAATATATAACATTAAACAAGCGTCGGAGATTTGAAGATAGATGTCGGCCTTTAATAAATCCAGTTTGATCTTGTGATATTACCGAGGGCAGCACTTTCCTCCATCCTTCTAGCTAGGATTTTTGAGAGTATCTTAACATCATTATTCAGGAGTGAAATTGGTCTATATGATGCACATTGTAACAAGTCCTTATTTTGTTTAGGAAAGGACGGTGATTAATGCTTGTCGAAATGTTTGAGGTAGTATTTGGTGGTCTTTAGCTTCTGTAAATGTTACCAATAAGAGTGGAGCTAGCTGAGTGGAGAATTTTCTTTATAAAACTCTACGGGGTAACCATCAGGGCCTGATGATTTCCCGCTTTGTAGTGACTTTATAGCGTCTAGTAATTCTGTTAGCGTAGAGGTTTATCTAGTTCCTCAGCACTTAAAGCATCTATTTGTGGTATTTGTGAATTATCCAGAAATGCATTAGATTGCGTGTTGTCTTCTTTGGGCTCAGTGGAATATAAAGACTTATAGTAATCTCTAAATGTGTGCATTATTTTATTATGGTCGATGATTTCTTCTCCATTCTTGTTGGTGATTACTGGTATTGCATTGTGAACTTCTTGTTTATGAATTTGTTGAGCTAAAAGCTTATTAGCTTTTTCTCCGTGTTTCATAGTAATGCTGTCTAGACTTATAAATAAGTTGTTCAGTTTTCTTTAGTTGTTAAGATGTTAAGTTCTGTATGCAGGGCCTGCCTTTTCCTGTGAAGAGCTTCACTTGGACGCCTGGCTTGTTCTTCATCTATTCTAGTAATTTCATTTCTTAGCTCTGACACTTTCTTGGTTTCTAATTTATTTCTATGGGAAAGATATGAAATAATCTGGCCTCTTAGGAAGGCCTTTAGAGTTTCCCAGAGTGTTCCTGCAGAAACCTCTGTAGACGTGTTTGTCTCTAGGAAGAAGCTGATTTGTTTGGATATAAATTCTGTGCAGTTCTCGTCTGCCAATAAAAGAGGGTTAAGACGCCATCTGCGAGGTGAGTACGAGGGGCTTATTGATTTTAGCTCCAAGACTAGAGGGGCATGGTCAGAGATAGCAATTGTGTCATATTTGCATGATTTAATTATAGGCAGGAAATTATTATCTATAAAAAAATAATCAATTCTTGAGTAGCTATAATGCACTGGTGAGTAGAACGAATATGTTCTTGAGTTTGGGTTAAGAAAACCTCCAGGGGTCTGATAAGTTGTGATCATTTAAAAACTGTGTAATTATCTTTGCAGTATTAGATGTCGTCCCCCCTGTCACAGGAGTCCTATCTAAGAGTGGATTTAAAACACAATTAAAGTCCCCAGCCATTATAATTTTATGAGTGTTCACATTGGGAATGGATGCAAATAGATTTTGCATGAATTCCTTATCATCAACATTGGGTGCATAAACATTTATCAAAATCATTTTACTGTTATATAAGTTGCCCATGACCATCACATATCTCCCTTCTGGGTCCGACACTACCTCTGATGCTACAAATGGAACTGTTCTATGTATGAGAATTCCCACCCCTCTAGTTTTCTTTATAAAGCTAGAATGGAACATTTGGCCAGTCCAGTCTTTTTGTAATCTGAACTGATCCTTGGTTAGTAAGTGGGTCTCCTGTAAAAATACTATTTTAGCGTTTAAGCCTGTTAGGTGAGAGCATACTTTCTTTCTCTTTAATTCGTGATTCAGGCCTTTAACATTCCAGCTCACAAAGTTAACTGTCCCATCATGGAGACATTGATTCTGAGTTTTTAATGTCATTTTATAGTTTTAATTGGTAATATGGCAGTTTTAATCTTAGTTTCAAGATTCCCCAGGAGTTGTTGCATGTTAGCCTGTTGCTGCATTGATATTTATAATTATAAGGATTATAAGAATAGATTAGATATAACCTGCTCTCCTTCTCTCCCCCCTTTATCCCCCCACCCCCCCATTTTGCCTCCCCACATGAGGCTAGACCCCACTTCGCGATGTTCCAGTCCTCTGACATACGAAGAGACAGAGCACGTCCAAAACAAAACAAACCCCACCCTGCAGCGGCGTTACAGAATTAAAATAGAGATATCTTTTACAGTTAAATCCTTAATACTATCTGCCGAAAATGTTCTCATAACAAAATTTAATCTTGAAATAATCTTCAGCGCTTTTAAGTAAAGATATTAAGATTAAAAAAAAAAAAAAAAAAAAAAAAGAAAATAAGAGATGTATAATTATAATACCAGTCTCTTTAAACATGGATCCAGCGATCAGATCATAGGTCTTTCCCGTGCCTTGATAGAATACGGCTCTTTAATTTTAATTAACTTTCAAAAAAAAGTGTCGGAAACAGCTTCTTTAATTCTTTTTCAGCTTCTTCTTTGCTGAAGAAAATATAATGTCCATCTTGAACTTCCACTTTCAAGTTTGGCAGGATACAAGAGGCTGTATTTGATATCGGCTTCCCGTAGCATCCTTTTAATGTCGTTGTAGGATCTGCGTTTTGCAGCTGTTGATGGTGAGAAGTCGGGGAAAAATACGAATAAGATTTTTTCGAATATAATCTCTTGCTTGTGTCTGAGAAGTGCCATCACATCAAGCTTACATTTTAGTCGTTCGACAGCGGACAATAAAAGACCTAGATTTAAAGGCGCTTGGTATCTTTGTGCGATAAGCCGTGGCTATCTCATTGTCGAGTTTAAAGTCATCTCCAATTATTTTAGACAGTAATTCTACTGCAAATTTCACTGGGCTTGAGCTTTCTCGTTTCTCAGGTATACCCTCAATTCTTATATTATTTCTTCTGCACCCATCCTCCAGGGCTGCAAGTCTGTCTCCAAGTTTTTTGTATTCCGAGTTCGCAGCTGTGGCTTTTTCATCGGCGTTAGATGCCATTTGTTCCGCTGTTTCCACTCGAGCCGTGAGTCCCTGCTTAACGTCTTCCAGCTGATCTGGAAACGTCATTAATATGATCATCAAGCCTTTTCAGTTTGGAGTTAGTTTCTTCAATGTGTTCCACTAATTTCTCCAACATGCCTTTAAAGTTCACGTCGAAACGTTCAAATAGACGCGTTTTCCTTATCTTTGTTATCCTTCTTGAGCTCAGTGGCCACCTTCTTAAGATCATTTGTGTTATCTTTCTTAAGCTCATTCATGGCCGTAACCATGGCAGTGGCCAGTGTAGTGTTCATCTCTTTCTGTGTAGCTATCTGTGTAGCGATCATCTCTTTCAGGTCAGTGGATTGGTGAGGATGCAGGGAGTAGAGTTGGCGAAGGTGGATGAGTTTAAAATGCTTGGGATCAACAGTACAGAGTAATGGGGATTGTGGAAGAGAGGTGAAAAAGAGGGTTCATGCAGGGTGGAATTGGTGGAGAAGAGTGTCAGGAGTAATTTGTGACAGACGGGTATCAGCGAGAGTGAAAGGGGAAGGTCTACCAGGGATGGTAGTGAGACCAGCTATGTTATATGAGTTGGAGACGGTGGCACTGACCAGAGAGCAGGAGACAGAGCTGGAGGTAGTAGAGTTAAAGATGCTAAGATTTGCACTGAGTGTGACAAAGATGGATAGGATTAGAAAGGGAGTACATTATAGGTTCAGCTCAGGTTGTCAGAGAGTCAGAGAGGCGAGATTGCGTTAGTTTGGACATGTGCAGAGGAGAGATGCTGGGTAAATTGGGAGAAGGATGCTAAGGATTGAGCTGCCTGGGGAAGGAGGAAAAGAGGAAGGCCTAAGCGAAGGGTTATGGATGTGGTGAGAGAGGACATGCAGGTGATGGGTGTAGCAGAACAAGATGCAGAGGACAGAAAGATATGGAAGAAGATGATCCGCTGTGGCAACCCCTAACGGAAGCAGCCAAAAGAAGAAGAAGATGAATTTTACACTTGAACCCATCATTTCCCTCCTTTTTAACACATTAAGTATCTAAATGACCAGCATGTACTTTCTTGGGATGGGAAGGAAGGTGGTAATGAGCAGGATAATAAAATGAAATGACAAATATTGGTAAAAGTGATAAGTAGGAGACATAAGTAAGTAATGGAATTTACAAACAGTCTGGACTTGTTAGACAACCTTATTAGAAAGATAAACTTGATAACAGACCTTGATTAAGATTTTGGAAAGGTGGCTGCCACTTCTGTACTCAGTGAAATAGCTTCCCTCAAACACTTTGGCATCATTCATATGCTGTAGGTTACATTACCAGCACAGTGAGACAGTCACCCTGCCAAAATGTTTCCAGAAAAATTATTGTTGCCTAATGTAATTGAGTCTTCTAGAAACACAAAATGTGATACTGCAGAGGGTCATGCTCAAGGAATAAGGTGACATTAAAAGTATGTGGAATCATAATTTTAAATCAGTAATCAGGAAGCTACACACATGAAAAGTTGTGGAACCAGATGGAGTCGAGTTTTTAAGGACTGTTCTGACTATCTTTGTGACATACATCTTCTGTCACCTGTTCAGTCAGTCCCTAAGGCTATAGTAAGTGCCACTGCTGTGGAAATCATCCTGTGTTATTCCTATTCCAAAGAAGGCAGACACCTCTTCACGTCATGAATACAGACCATTATCACTTATGTTTCACATCATGAAAACATTTCAGAGACTGGTGCTGGACTATATGAGTTCTTCTGTGGCAGACCAGCTGTATCCAGTGCAGTTTTCCTATTGGACAAAGATTAGGAGTATAAGATGCAGTTATTTTCAGTATCTGCTCCACAAGGCGTATTCTCATCCTGACAAGCGGCTGCACTGTGAAGATTATGTTTTTTGATTTCTCCAGTGCCTTCAGTAACAATCAGCCATCCCTGTTAAGGGGTAAACTGAGAGATATGCGGGTGGATGAGGCCTTGGTGTTCTGGATAATGGACTATCTTTTGGGCTGGCCGCAGTTTGTAAGACTTGAGGACTGTGTTCACAGTTTGTAAGACTGTGTTTCTGATATGGATGTGAGCAACACTTGAAGACAAGGAACAGTCCTGTCTCATTTCATCTTCACTCTGTACACCTTTGACTATAAATATAACACCAGGTTATGTCACTTGTAGACTCCACTTATGGGGTCTTTATAAGGGGGATGAGACAGAATATACGAGTCAGGTGGGGGAACTTTGTTTCTCGGCAAACAATGAGAGGTGTCTGCATCGTAACATCAGCAAAACCAAGGAACTGGTCATTGATTTTTTGCCGTACCAAAGAGCCTGTATGTCCGGTCACAATTTAGGGGGGTGGGTGTAGAGGTGGTGCATTCCTACAAGTACTTGGGGGGTCCACATCATGACAGGTTGAACTGGTCTTGGAACACAGTGGAATTATATAAGGAAAGGCAGATCAGGCTATTTTTTTTGTGTTCCTTTAATATGAGTAGTGATATCCTTCACATCTTCTACAACTCTGTGATGGCCAGTGCAATTTTCTATGCTGTTGTGTGGTGGGGCTTCAAGAGAGGCCCATTGAATCAACAAGCTGATCAAATAAGCAGGCTTAGTTATGGGGCATATGCTGGACCATCTGGAGTAGTAGCAAATGAAAGAATTAAAATAACGTTTAGAGCCATTATGAACAATGCTGCACATCCTTTCTCTGACACACCGGACACTATGTACTTTCAGGCAATGAGCTATTCAGTACAAGTGTGTCAAGAAAATGCTCCTGGAACTCTTTTATACCAACAGCAATATGCCTGCATAATGCCTCATTGTTGGCTGTGACTGCCAAGTCAGACCTTCTCTTTCTTTTTAAATTTCTTTCATCTCACCCTGTAAGTGGTCCCTCCAGGATTGGCACTTCAGTCACCGTAAAAACTTCAAGTCCGAAACAGCAGATAGGACTCAGTCTGCAGTCACCCACAGGAAGGCTACTCACATAATAAAGAGGTTGGGGGGGGAAGCCATTGGGAGTCTCATCCTGGAAAAGTCAAAACTGCTGGAGAGCCAGTGGGGCCTGGCCTTTTGGGGATTGGAACTGGTGTGGTGCTGAGGTGCTGCCCGCTACATGGCAGCACTCGGGTGACAATTTAGGGCAGTCCATCCAGGTAGTTGGCATGGAATGTCTTACGGCACTGAAGGGGCTGGCTCTGGGGATTGTGTCAGTTTCCCAATGCACTGGAGACCTTGGTGAAAGTGGCTCCATGTTTTCTTTACTCTGCAAAGGCTAGGGGCTGTGGGTCATTGTATCCTGATTCCAGCGCCCTGAGCTACATCATTGGACTTGGTACTTCAATACTAGTGGTGCGGTGAAGGAGATCAATCACATTCTCATGGGCAGACTCTGGAGGCTTCTACAGAACCGCAGCATCTACAGAAGTGATCAGTTTGTGAATACTGATCTGAGACTTGTTGTTGCTACTCTGAAGATCCAGCTAAGGTCCAGTAGGCTAATACGTACTAGGAGAATGAGGCTGGGATCTGGACAGATTCCAAGATCAAGCTATTTTTAATGAGTTTGTATAGTTTGTGTGAGGAACTTACAGGAGATAGGGACGACTGCTGATCCTAATGTGATGTGGGATCTCCACACTGAGTGGCGGCCACGTCACCCGGTATCACCCGAGAGTTTGGACATTGGTAAGGGCACCCTGTCTTTCTGGAGAATGCCACAAAGCTTCTCCTGCATTCTTGACCTGTGGGATTTACTGCTTGTGCTTTGACTCTCAGTCACAGGAAATGATAAGGAGTCCAAACCAGCTTAGGTGCTTGCATTCTTCTTTGCCATCTCCGCTATTATAATCACCAGGGGCCTCATGTATAAATGGTGCGTACGCACAGAAATGTTGTTAGCCACGGACCCCAACAGGGTTGAGCTTCCAAGCTTTCCGTCCATGACCCTGATGTAATCTGGGGGGGCTGCCCTCTTGTGCCCCAGGGAAGATATTGCCTCTCTCCTGGTCTTTCCTTCTCCAGGGAGCCTCATGTATAAATGGTGCGTACGCACAGAAATGTTGCGTATGAACGTTTCCACGCTCAAATTGCGATGTATAAAACCTAAACTTGGCGTAAAGCCACAAACATTTCCATGGTACCTCATACCCTGGAGTATGCAATTTCTCCGCTCAGTGTTGCAGACTGGCCGCACCCAATGTCAAAGTAGTGCTACTGTTCCTGTGTGGTTACCCTTTCTTTCTTAGACCCACATTCCTGACACGGCTTTATAAATACACTGAAACTAACTGCATATTGTTTTATTAGTGTAATGTACCTGATTGCAATTAACCTGTAGCAATATAATGATCCAGGGAATAGCCATAGTATTCTAAATACCATAACTGCTTTAGCGATGTTTACTCTCACTGTATCTTCTTCTTCTTTCAGCTGCTCCCATTAAGGGTTTGCCACAGCGGATCATCTTTTTCCATATTATTATTGCACCACTCGGAGTATTTATATCACTGTATATGAGTGGGGAATTACATCAGCAGCTGATTGGAAAGAGAATTATCGGTATACAGCATCAAGCAAATGCTTAAAAGCCTTTCCTGTACGGACCCTCGCGGTTTCACAAACAGTTTAATCCCAAGAACTATAAACGGACTCAATCAAGTGCTCCTTGTAGAACTGTTTTGTACTTATAAGTACAATTACCTCACTGTAAAACTTGCAATACAGTTATAATATTGCACAACCTGCGCCACTTATAAGGCGCGTATAATGACGATATCATTTTAAGATGAAAATGCAGCAAAATATGTTGATTATATTATACAGATAAAACTTTAACTTAATTTAAATAATCTGTATTGTTAATAATTAAACATGTGAGGACACGGTGCCGCAGCGCTAGCTAGTTCACGGATTGCTCCTGCTTTGCGCTGTATTCCTGCTGGTGCTGACGTGACACTGGAAGAATAGACGGATAGAATAATTAAACATGTACTACGAAGATATTTCAATGTTCCTTAAAATTTTTGAAGAATCGGCCTTCTAAGCTTACAGATGGCTTAACGTCTATTACAGAGCTGATTGTGTGGCGATTGGGTATTTGGATAAAGAAAAGTAAGGACAGTAATTGGAGGTTAGTACGTTTGAAAGAGACAGTACTTCTGTAATAAATTATTTCATCGAAGGTCGCGCATGGCGCAGCAAGCCTCTTGCGTGAGATATGAACAATCACTGCGCCACCGTGTTCCCATGTTTAATAACATGCTTTCATTCCTATCATCATGAAAAAGATATCATGTACACATCTCAGTATTTTAATTATTCAGAGAGCTGTAATATCACGAATGTAATGGATTCTGTGTCCTGTCGGAGAAAGAGAAAGAACGGAAGCACGTAGTGATTCACACACACAGAGCATATAGAAGATCAAATACAGAACAAAAGCATTTAACGTGCTACTTTAGTTACGATGGGATTTGAGAAACTAGTAAAATAAACAATTTTAAGATGAAGTTTATGATGTTCTACTTTAATGACTGTGGGAACCCGGACGGGGCTCATGTCCGGCCGGGACACCCAGGAAGACAGGAGGAGGGTTTCATTCCTCCTCCAGACCGCAAGGGGGTGTCCGCCCTGGTTGTGTTGGGGGCCACGGGTACAGGGCTTGGAAGCCCAACCCTGTAGGGGGCCCATGGCCACTGCCAGGGGGCATCCCTGTGCCTAATGGATCCTGGACCCCCAGTACTTCCGCCACACCAGGAAGTGCTGGTGGGAAGAAGAGAGGGAACACCCGGAGTGCATCCGGGTAGACAGCCGGCACTTCCGCCACACTGGGCGTGTCGGGTGGAAGATTGCCGGTGCACACCTGGAGCACATCCGGGTATGAATAAAAGGGCCGCCTCCCTTCATTCGAGGCTGGAGTCGGGTGGAAGAAGACGAGGTCTTGGAAGGAGAGACAGGAGGCGGCCTGAAGAGTGAGGCATCGTGGTTTGACCTGGACTTTGGGGAAGTCTGTGGATTGTGTGGCTGTTCCCCACATGACAAAATAAACTACGTGGTTAAAGTGGAAATTTCGAGAGTAAAGTTAACATTTTGTGCTTTTTTCCCACTGTGTGCCTATTTTTTTTCTCTGTACCCTAATAAGCTTTCATATGACACTCAGACGGTGGGCTACGACTTGCCTTTTCATGGTGACTTTGATATGTGACAACTTCTTTTTATTTCGGGCACTGTGCGACTTTTGTGAACTTGAGCTTTCGAATTTCTCGCCGACACTATGTCACTCGATCAACTTCCTTTTGTTGATTATACCACTGTTTAAAACCAACAAATAGTACGTTTTTCCTTTGCCTCCACTTGGTATTCGCTGAAATACTTACATTTTCCCCTGTGCTTTTCCCCATTGCTTTTTCACAGAAGGCTATTTATATTGATTTGCATATTCAAAGAGGCATAAATTCTGGGAGGAGTTGGGGCGGGACAGAAAAGCATGTGCACGTGCGTTACTTTTCACGCTGATCGGGATTTATGTAGCGGAAGAACGTGGAAATTTGCGTACGCACAGATTCCTGCATCTGGATTTTTCTGTGCGTACGCACATTCCCCGCTTTTGTGCTTACGCCATGTTATAGTGTGAGTTCTACGCACAGCGTTATACATGAGGCCCCAGGACCTCTGCCTCTAGAGCATGCTACAACAGGTCTTCTGTGCCCAGCACATCCAGCCAAAGAGTACTGGGTAAGGCATACTTTCTAAAATGCCCATGGGCAATTCATACCCTTGTCCTTTAATCTCCAGGTTAACCCCTACCATGGGCTAGGAGAACCTCATCACTGTGTACACATCTCAGTACTACGTCCTGATCAGCTCACCTTCCTGAGTCTTCAGGCAATCCTTGCATACCATACAGTGCTTCCTGTGTCAATTTGAGCCTTTTACTGCTTCCCTGCTATTGTCACCCTAATCATCTTCTCCGTGTTCCTACAATCAGTCCTCTTCTTGGGTAAGGGACAAGGGAAAAAACACGGCTTCATCTCTCTAGGCTTGGTAGGACAATATTTTACTTCATGGCCTCTTTGCTTACAGCTGTAACAAATAACAGCTTCCCTACTCTTACTCACGGAGACTATCTATATGACTAGAACCATGACTCATATCGACTTGAGACATACCTCTGGGCATACCTGTTGGTCTGAACTCACATTCCACTCATTCTTCTTTCTTTTGCAGATCTTTTTGGCATCTTAGGCCACTCACATACTGCTGTGAACCTCTCAAAGGTAGACATGTAACGTTCAATATGTTCTGTCTCTTGGTATGGCAATAAACAGGGAATATCCTTGTAACGGGGCAGGTGACTGTCTACTTCTCTTCATAGGAACATCAGGGGTTGGGGATTGAAAACGTTGCACTCCCCTTGCAGCTGGGTGAACTGGTGTTGTAAGCTCTGCATGCACTGATCCATACGCTGCTCATTTGGCTTCTAGGCAGAAATAAATTGTCTGAAAAGTGCATCTAGGGCACATACATCCCATGTACTGGTGGTGTCATCTCTGGATGGAACTGCACCTGTGTCTCCACCCTGGGAACTGTCAGGAGTCCTGGTAACAGGCTGTCTTTTTGGAGCCATTCTTAAAAAAAAACAGTCTTCATTTAAGCTCACCGAAAACAAAGTCTATGTCTCTCCCCTGGCTTTGGATCCCACCTCTGGCACCGAACTGTGGCAACCCGTGCAATGGAACTGTTCTTGAATCCTGGACTCTGGGTGCCAATAGACATAAGCGAATAATGACCAGGGGATGAGCAAAGTGAGACACAGACCAAAGACTACTCAAAAACAGGATTATGTTTTACTTCAATCATGACAAATCTATTTATAAAACAAATGTCTTTCAAAAATATTCATAAATATCAAGGCAAAAACACTAATAAAATGAGAAAAATATGTACAAGTGCTGTGTACAACATACACAGTGGCTCCAAAATGAAGTGATGAGAAACTACAGAAAGACCCTTCTTCCTCCTTCTTCCAACAAAAAGACAGTTCATGTCTTTCTCCATGTCTGTGATAGGCTGAGCGCCAATGTCTATCTTTTCTTTTTCCCACAGCCACGGAACTTGGCCTGTCACACACCTGTTTCAATCATGCCATGTATAATGTAAATATTTGCTAGCAGGTAAAGTAGGCTAGCTCCTAAAAGATTATTTCCTTACAAATTTCAGGCGAGGAGGTAGAATAAGGTGATGAAATTGTAGTACTAGTGGTAGACATAGCCTGCTCTCGGGTTTCTTAAGCCATTAGTTTTGCACTTATGAGTTGGGTTTTAATACCATTAAACATATTGGGTGACTTGTGCACGACTGGGGTCCCACTTGGAATGGAGGAATTGTGCTGCGGAGAACCACATCTTTCTATTATATAATGAATGGATTAAGAGTTACACAGTTTACTGTGCTACATATTAATTACATAACATAAACATACATATATATATACAAAAAAAATAATATATAATTATTTTGCCTTCTCTTTATATCTGTTAGTGAGCTTTCACTAAAGCCCTCTTCCTGCTTGTGCATTCAGTTAAATGGCTGAACTGAGGCAGCATTAGATATAACTTTATTTGTCCTAGGAGTACTAGGGTGTTGTACTGTTAGCCATTATGGATGTGGTGAGAAGTTAAGCAAAATTACACATTTAACTAGAAAGATTACAATATGCAAGCTTTCCAGGCAACTCAGGCCCCTTCTTCAGGCAAGATGTCCAAGGAGAAAATTTGGCTTTTTACATATGAGCTCTTTAAATAAATAAATAAACATGTACATTATAATCTGAGCACACACCAGAATAATTCAATGAAGAAAATCAAAAAGAAAGAAAAACGTCTGACTTGGCAGTCACAGTCACATTGAGACATTATTTATTATTGCTGTTGGTACTGAAAAAGCCCCAATAGCATTTCTTGACACAGTTCTGTTAAATACTGTATATACTCACGTATAAGTCAGGTCTTGAAACCCGAAAAATCGACCATAAAATCAGACACCGACTTATACGCCTATTCAGAAATGCGACACTTCATTTATTTTTTTTTTTTTTTACATCTTCTTGCCTCCTCCAATCTTGCATCAGTTTCTCAGACGCATTGAATTTTGTTGCAGCAGCGTAATTACCAATTTCTTTTGCTACTTCAATGGCGTTTAATTTAAAACCAGCTTCATATTTTCTTCTGATTGAATGCTCCATCGTATATAAGGGATGCTCTTACAATAAAGATGTATGAAGGTTTGAGATAAACAAAACACAGATCAGTGCAAACGTTGCTTCGGAATAGTTTGTGTATTACCGTGTGGTCACATCGGCAAAATATAGACGCGAGGGGGGGGGGGGGGGGTCTGGGGGGTTAGGAGCATGCAATCATACAGCACATTAAAGCACCCACATAGAAAAAAAAGGCAGTGTGCTCTGTGGTTACTCTCTGAGGTGGACAAATCCATTGGAAGGAGAGACAGCAAATGTGTGTGATGTCTCATGTTCTGGGCCACCCACATGGAAAATTATAATAAAAAATGGCCTCTCTGAAGGAGAAGGAGTAGAATGACTTAGGAAACAACGTCAGAAATCAAGACATATCAAAAGAGAGAGAGTGACTATTTCATCTAAACATCGAGAAACTTAACTTATGCATCACCATGACTGCTAAAGTAAAAAGCTGCCACAACATCCATCCTTGACATTGCTAATTTTCAGTAAACATTTCTAAGACTATATTCAGACTTTTTCTATGTTATTTTCTATTACACTTTCTTCTATTGGTATTATTTTACTATAAACGCCACATTGCTTTTAAATATCTATACCTTATCTTTCTGTCTTGAGAGAGTGAAGTAAATATTAGGGCACCTGGTCAAGAGGAAATTGCCATTTGTTTATCCAACAGATTTATCAAGGCTGAGAGGTTGTACCTCAATAGAGAAATAAGTATGGTAGAAGTAAGACTGCATTGGTTGGAAAGTGGCCTATAACCAAAAAGATGTCATGCTTTTGTGTGTCTCGTGACTCCTGTACATTTGTCAGTGCAGGTATTAGTGAATCCCTGTGTGGAGTACTGAGAAGTGACAGGCTTGAGGCATCACTCTAACATACTTACGTGGAAGTGAACCTATGTGGAATGTTACAGAATGACTGGCAGTAGGGCATCATAAATAGTTGTGTAAATAGGATCACTAAGAGTTTGGATATTAATATTAAGGTGCAAGACTAGACAAACCTGGTAATTAACTTAGTAAGTTTTACTCCATGTCCATGATAATATACTAGGTAAGCATAGGTGGCTATCTGTTAGTGTGACATGTTGTTTGTTACATTCAGGTAGTAGTTTGTTCTCCTATGTACCCTGCATGATAGGTTCTATTAAGGGACAACAAAGTAACCTATTTGGGAAGCTACTGTGAGACCAATTGTGATTCTGAATGAATTGCAGAAATTAGAAGTTGCCAGTAATGGGAAGGAACTTCACGAGACAGTCGTAAAGTAGAAGCCTTGGCTGAAAAAAATCTTTACCCTTGCCAGCGAAATATCTCACATAGGATTTTGCAGATATGTGTCAGAAATACTTCTGATTTAATGACGCTAAAGTGGAACTTTTTGTCATGTATGAAAAGCTGCCCTCATCACAGAGGTGGCCTTAGAGGTGTGCGGGTTCTAGTGCTGACCAACCCACGTGGGGGTGGCATGGCAAGGATATGGTAAGTCTTTACAAACAGTGGCTGGACCAGGACTTGAATCCAGTGTTGGAAAATTGAGGGAAACAACGCTAATCTCAGTAACAACAAGAAAGAAATTGAATTGCAGAAAGATTAATGAATTACTTCAGTGTTATATAATTGTAAAGTTCATGGAAAGGACAGGTAAAATAACTGAATTGTTTAACATTGTGGTGTACTGTGATTTTTCTATTATTCTATTATTTTCAAGGCTAAGGTGCATTTTAAAGACTAGTGCTAAGGGTTCACAGGTAAGAACAAGTAAATGTATATTCTCTAAACTTTTGATTACTCTTGCATTATATGTTAATGAAACAATTTCATAAAAAACCTAATCATCAACGGAATTAGCAACATGAACCCAAGTTCTCAGAAGAAGCCATGAGCTTGAAATATGTTGCATGTGTTGGTTTAAAACAGTATCTTTTTTTTGAGAGCCTATGAACATGCTGGTGTCATTAGTTGTAGTGGCGGTGGCATGCTGTTTGGTTTGCTATGAAAATATAAAAGTTCCCCCATCATCTTAAAGATGAGCTAATTTTAAAAGTAAAAATATATGCTTTACTAGAAATTGTTCATTGATAGGACATAAGTGGGCCTTATAGTGGTCTGGGCATGCAATGTTTGGCTTAGGGATAGCAACATGTAACACAAACAAGAAACAGTGTGGGTGAGTGTGTGTGTGTGGGTGGAGGAATTTGTAAGAGAAATAAGAAAAAAGTCCACTGGAAAAACATTTAGGAAAAGTGCATGAGAACAAAAATCTGACTAAAGAGGCTTATGTTGTATCTGTATATCCTCTGTTGACATATTTTCGTTTGTTTAGTTAGTTACTCCCATGAAATGTAAACAGTCTGAACCCAGAAACATTTTTCTAAATGTCCTACTTACTGCCTTATTATTTTGGTTGTATTTCTTGAAATTAAAAAATAAGAAAAACTGGAAATCTTGTGTCTCTTATGCTGTTAAATGAGGTAATGGAATACTTGCCGGGTTAACAGTATGGGAAAAATGATCCTTGCTTTTGGCACACAGCTCTTCAAATCTTTAATCCTTTTTTGGAAGAATGACAAAAGCAAGTATCTGGTATTTAGATCTGTTTTTATTCATTGTTACAAAAGTTAAAACACTTATTGTAATTCTTTTATACACACACATATATAAATACATTTTGTTTATCATATAAAACTATAGGTTTAAACCAAAATAAAAAAAATCTTATTTTTACAATTCATAGTTTCTGTAATAGTGCAAAATGCAGCAGCCATGAATCCATCAAATTTCAAAACCAATTTTATTCACGATAGTTTTCTTTTTTTTAAAGAAAGTAAATGGATGTCATGATAGTGGTAATATGAATTTTATAATCATAAATGCATAAACGTGCAGCACTACACAGCTGAACTTTCAATGGCATTTCAGCATGAGGAAATACTCCAGTGTTTGGAGCAACCTATTTCAGAGCTTATTTATAAAAAAAAAATTAATTGAGACAGTAAACCTACTTTGTAACTGTAACTGTAACTGTAAGTTCTACGAAAATGACAGGGCGGAAAGGAAAGCAAAAAACAACACAGTGGAAAGACTTGAAAAACACCTGTAAGGTACATTTTTAAAGAGTTTAGCATGCATATTATGAACATACTACAGGAAACATCTCACAACTGCAGAGATTCAGAAATAACAGATAATTACGATGGAAATGTGACAGAACAGCCTTTAAACCCCCCTTAGCATGGTATAAAACTTCCTTAAACTATTTCTTTATATGTTTTATAATTTCAAAATTTCTGCATTATTCTTTTCAAGGACAATTTTTTATAATAGCTCAGTTATTAGCTTTCTGCATGATTTCAACAAGAAAAAAAAATAATTTAAATGTTTTAGGCCTGCAAACTTGGTCCAGTTCCTGCTTAAAGAAAGAAGCTGGACAACTAGAGAGATGTTCATTCTAATAATACTTCTAAGCATATAGTAAGGCGTGGTATAATTGTGTTAAATTTTGAACATTACAATAGGACTAGGTGATATTAAAAATTAATAATAATATTAATTAATAATGTAATATTTTACCATGATAATTTTTTATAACATCCTACCTTCTTAAACACACAACCGACTTAATTTCCACCTGCATCACCAAAAGGATATCTTGTGCTCTGAAATGTTTGGTCAGGTCCTGTGAGATCCATGGGACTTCACTAGAATACGTGCTTCTAAGCTTCAATCAAGTACTCTGTCATAAAACCTTTATCACAATATCAAATGTACAGGAAATAAAATCCAAACATTTACATTTTGTTCAATTTTTAGATAACTTCCTACATTTGCGTTTGATGTGAATGTCATCTGGATTTTTCTTTTGACAGTGGTGCCTGACTTATGGCTTACTCTAAGCTAAAACTTTCAAACAGGTAGTGTAGCAAGTAAATAGCAGCTAGCACCCTCTCTCATCAATAAACATGAAGATTACCTGCCATGTGCGCCTTTACAGCATAAGTGACATGATTTAATTGTCACTTACCAACACACAACTTCTCACTAATCTAGGTGCAGCTACTGACATGGCCTGCTGCCTGCACTCTCTTAGGCTCGTAGGCAGTCTCACATTGAAAACTATAGCTTAAACACAGTAGTAAAGATTAATGATGGGCTAATATGTCATGCAAATTTATGCTATCTAACTAGCTGGCAATAGACACAAGTGATGTTCAAGCAGTAGAGATTATTGGGTAATCAGCAGGCAAGTTAATTCACATTATGCTCAATGACTCAATGGTGTAAATACTGTTCAAGATGAAGAATTACATAATAGATATATTTATTCATAATGACGTGGTATTACAGAGCATGAAAGCTCTCTTTAGGAAATATTTGGTTAAAGACTGCTAAGGATAAAGAACAAAGTATACAAATACTGTATCAGAGTAATTTTGTTTTTAATTCTATTAATTCAAATATATAGTTATGAATAGCTATCTACAAATATGATTAGCTTGTCAAGTAGTCTGTATGTGACTGTGCCCTGGATTGGCCTTACTTCAGCTCATTTTTGCCAGGAGAAGCCGATTCTGAAAATTGACTGAGGAATGACTACATAAATACATCAGACAGCATTTCTCTACACTAATGCTATTTACACCATTACTAGAACAATAATCTGATTGCTCCCTTTTAAAATAGTTAACAACTAATCTTCCAGTATAGAAATCCATTTGAAATTACGTATCTTGAACGGTGACAAGAAGAATTAGAAAGAGCAATTTACCTGGGATTAAAACAAATTAAATTGGAAAGCCAGTTTTTTGCTGTATGTCATGGTTTATATGTGATTAATTCTGGACTGAGCTATGAATTTACTTTACTGTTCATTCCACACATATAATACACATTCTACATTAATGCAGTGTGATACGCGGCCCGGACACACACAGACGGACACCATATTATAGTCCACCACACGTTTATTAAACATTAGTAATTCAATAAAGTGCCCAACCCAGTGCACAAAGCACCAATCACCCCCTTTAAAGTCCTGGCCACAACACAATGCCTTTTCTCTTCTCGGTCCGCCTCCACTCCTCTCCAACACGCTACGTCTTCTTCCTCCCGACTCTCGCTCCTGACTGGAGGGAGGCGGCCCCTTTTATGTGCCCCGGATGGGCTCCAGGTGCATCCTCAGGACCTCCGTAGCCACACCCCTGTGTGGCGGAAGCTCCCAAGGAGAAGCCGGAAGTCCACCGGGTGCCCTCAAGTCTCTTCCCCCCAGCACTTCCCGGTGTGGCGGAAGTACTGAGGGACAATGTTCCCAAGGCATCGGGGCGCCCCCTGGCGGTGACCACGGGCCCCTACAGGGTTGAGCTTCTAAGCTCCGTACCCGTGGTCCCCAAAGCCACCAGGGAGGACGCCCCCTCGTGTCCTGGAGGAGGCACAAGCCCTCCTCCACTCCTCCTAGGCGTCCCGGCCGGGCATGGACACCCGCCGGGCACCACAACAGTTAATTAGCATTTGATATCCAGTGTTGTCACTTATGTTATTTTTATATATTGGAAAAAAATGTAAACATTAGGTGTAAAGAAAACAATGAAAACTTGATGTTATAATTTAGGTGATGCAACATTTTATAGAATATTAAAATAGTATTACACATGTCTTTTAAAGAACATCTATTCTGCTATATTAAAATTTTCTTTCATTGTTCTTCAATATTTGAGCTACTTTTTCTTTCTTCTTACATATTTCAACAGTAATGAAATATCTGTGTACTATTTGGTTTAAAGAGCGCCCCTAAAGTAAATACTCTTTGGCACCTGTGTGACAGAAAGGTTGCAGGGGATTAGCAGAAGGTGAGGAGTTTTCTCCCTCACTGTTTGGTCTGTGGTAGTGGAAGGCACCTGTGGAGTGCAGGTACAGCTCTGTGCTATACAGTGTGTCATGGTAAGAGTGAATTGTGGTAAATTAAGGCTGCATGGTCCTTTGTATATGTATTTGGGCTCAGGAGTGCATGATTGCTTGGGGACATCAGATTGATACTGGACTTTCTGGGAAAATTCTTCTCCTGAGAAGTTGTTACAAGGGTCGTATACCCTATTTCATTAGACCATCTGAGGTTAGACTTGGAAGGAGAGTTATGTAATGGCTTGATGTGCAGGCAGGTAATGTGGCCAGAATTAGAGAGAGTGGGAGTGAGAGAGATTAAAACAATCTGGGGGTTTGAGTGAGAGTTATTTAGTTCTTATAGCACAGTGTTTGTTCAAAGTGGACAACAGAACCTGCCACTTGACTGTCAGGTGCAAAAGGACAACAAGAATTGTTCTTTCTTTGTTCTGCATAATTTGAGTTCTCCATATATCATCCCCCTTGCATAAATGTATGCAATTAATCATGATTAATCTTATCTAACATTAAAATGTAATTATAAAACTAATACATAAATCATGAAGTAAATACACACTGAATCACAAATTTAATGTTGGATCAGCAAAAAGGAATTTTAAAAAAATAATGGCGTAGTTTAAACCTAAACAATGATCTTAAACCTGAACTTTTAATAAAATACTACTTGAGCAAGTACAACCTAAATTTGAAAGCCTTCCTAAACGGCAAGTTAAAAAGAAGGCAATAAGAAATTAAGGACAATGTATTAGTTATCAAATTGGGATAGCATATGAGACACAGACATCAAAGCAAAAATTAAATGATCAAAACGACTGTTGACTTTGAATGCACTGCTGAACACTGTTTTAACTGAAAGAATAAGCATCTCTTAAACTTGTGTTAGCACTCTGTAACTCATCACCACCAATGACTTGATAATTAAACTCTACACCGGTGTTTTTCATTTGGCGTGCCATGGAAATTACAGTGTATTGCACCAGGAGCTTTACCTGAGGAGGATATGCTCCTCAGGTGGTCGAGACCTGTCTGAGGTGAATGTGACTACCTGGAAAAAGTGTCCAAAGTGTTCACTAAGTGCAATCTCTGTGCTGCTTTTCTTGCCATCCCCTGTCCTGCCCCTTTGGACAGTTTAGCACGTATAGATTCAATGCATTTGTGGTTGGCAGAATCATGGTGTGCCTTGGGATTTTTTGGGCTACAAAAAGATTGCTACCACAGAAATATGGTTGAAAAACACTCCTCTACCTACACCTTTGCTTCTGGCATGCTAAAAAATATCTCCTTAAAGACTGACACAATGCAAGATACTGAAAACTTAAATCAAGGGTAGGGATAATCATTACAATTCCATTTTGTAGAATTTTGTCGTTATATTAGGGCAGTCAGCACTGTAATCTGGCGGGCAGACTGGCAAGTTAAATGCAGAGATACAACAGACTTATTTTGGTTTTAGTGGCACTCAAAAATAACTTAAACCACTCCCCACCCCTTTTTCTTCCATTACCCTGCGCCTATGTCAGTATGTGTAAGTCAAGAAAATGAACACCAGTGCTAAGTACTGAATTGTGGCGTATCATTGTGTACCGCATAATATGAAAAGTTAAACTTTTAAATGAAAATTTTATTTTTTTAAAAATTTAAATTTAGTATATAAATTTGGTACTGAATGTGCATGTAATTCTTTAGGCACACACATAACTAATCTGTATTATTCTTTTGTAATGTAAAAAAAAAACAAAACCCATGAATATGCCACCCTGACCATAGCACTGCCTGAGACAATATTTTTTAACAACTACAGTGATCCCTCGCTATATCGCGCTTCGCCTTTCGCGGCTTCACTCCATTGCGGATTTTATATGTAAGCATATTTAAATATATATCGCGGATTTTTCGCTGCTTCGCGGGTTTCTGCGGACAATGGGTCTTTTCATTTCTGGTACATGCTTCCTCAGGTGGTTTGCCCAGTTGATTTCATACAAGGGACGCTATTGGCAGATGGCTGAGAAGCTACCCAGCTTACTTTCTCTCTCTCTCTCTCTTGCGCTGACGTAGGGGGGTGTGAGCAGGGGGGCTGTTCGCACACATAGACGATAGGGACGTTGCTACCTTCTGTGTGCAGCTGCTTCCTGAAGGACATGCTCCACGGTGCTTCGCATACTTAAAAGCTCAAAGGGCACGTATTGATTTTTTTATCTGTCCTCTCTCTCTCTCTCTCTCTCTGCTCCTGACGGATGGGGTGTGAGCTGCCGCCTTCAACAGCTTTGTACCGGCGGTGTTTCGCATACTTAAAACAGCCCTATTTGATTTGTTTGCTTTTCTCTCTCTGACGCGCACTCCGTTAAAGAGGAAGATATGTTTGCATTCTTTTAATTGTGAGACGGAACTGTCATCTCTGTCTTGTCATGGAGCACAGTTTAAACTTTTGAAAAAGAGACAAATGTTTGTTTGCAGTGTTTGAATAACGTTCCTGTCTCTCTACAACCTCCTGTGTTTCTGCGCAAATCTGTGACCCAAGCATGACAATATAAAAATAACCATATAAACATATGGTTTCTACTTCGCGGATTTTCTTATTTCGCGGGTGGCTCTGGAACGCAACCCCCGCGATGGAGGAGGGATTACTGTATATTTTTTTAACGCATTAAACAGGCCACATTAATCAGCAAAATAAATGTGTTATCTTTCCAAGGCCTAATATATTATTAGATAGATAGATAGATAGATAGATAGATAGATAGATAGATAGATAGATAGATAGATAGATAGATAGATAGATAGATAGATAGATAGATAGATAGATAGATAGATAGATATGTATATACAGCAATAGCTTAAAATAAATGACATAACACAGAGTCAGACCTGTTTCTTAAAAATCACAAATAACAAGGTAAGATCTACAATAATATATAATTTCTGCTGCCAGATACACAATGAAGTGATTTTTAAAAAGACACATATACAAATACTAATAAACAATAAAAATGTACAGTTTTCACAGTTAATGACACATATTACTAGATCTGTCCAGTAGTAATCTTGGTCCACATCATTCAATAATTTATTTTCCAGTGGTATTAAAAATATAATAAAAAGAAATACACTGGCACTAACAAAAACTTCTCAGTCTTTGGACAATGATGATGAAGATGATCATTTCTTTGGAGTTACAGTTCTTTGGTGCATACTTGAAACATAATGTTTCATTTCAGTTTACCAATAAATTAAGTCTTTTCTGGCCGTTGATTTTCCTCAAAAGCTGAAATGCCTTGAATCCACAAGGTCCACACACTATAGTAATGTACCTTTGAACCAAAAATTAATGCAGTTAGAATCATTAAAGTCCTTTTCATTTCATCTTATGAAATACTAACAAAATATATATATAAGCTTTAATTCATTTTAGGCAGAATGTAATTTTTGCTCACAAACTACGGGTATAGATAGATAGATAGATAGATAGATAGATAGATAGATAGATAGATAGATAGATAGATAGATAGATAGATAGATAGATAGATAGATAGATAGATAGATAGATAGATAGATAGATAGATAGATAGATACTTTATTAATCCCAAGGGGAAATTCACAATAAATATAGTTTTTATGTATCATTAAAAATGATGACCTACTCCACTCAGAGTAATGTATTATTTTATCATATTATAGTTAAAACTATAACATATTTAACAAGCAGTCATCTTTATTTTTGCTTTTATATGAATACATGAAAAATTCCAAAATAAATCGACTTACAAAAGTTATTTAAGAAATGGTGAGCTAATGATGTGTGTTGAAGGACATACGAAACTCTGATATAGCTGAGGAAGAATAAACTGTCACATAATTGGTTATTAAAATGGATCTGACTAACAGAAAAATATTTTACTTTACACAATAAGGGCAGTTTCAGGCTAGAGTGAAAAGACACGTGAGTATAATTTCAATTTAAAATGAAAAGCACTGAATAATAATTACAGAGTAACAGATTTTATTTTTCTTTTCAGGAGATATCCCAGAGATACCCAAGTATAATACCAGATCTGAGGAAAGAACAGAGATATGTAATATAACTAAAACCTGAAAAATGGAAATCCACATAGAACCCAACCTAGGTCTTTTATGTTACTCTTAGGATTATCCATTTTGATAGTATACTGTAAAATAATTTGTGGTATTAAATGTTGTCAGTGAATCAGAATAAAATAATCACTACTTGATATTTCAAATAACCAACTGGGCAATAATGTGTTAGTAATGGCCCCAGAAATGAATATTCTGGTTAAGAGCAGTGCCAATGGAACATCTCTGCTCCACTAGCCCCTAGATCACTTGAGTGTCTCAATTCTGAAATTATGTTTTGTATGATAAATGGCAAATAGCACAGAAAAAAAAAAACTAGGTCCATGACCCTTTTAAAACAGACTAGAAAAAAGGGAGGCTGACAGTAATTAAGATACATTAGCTGGAGTAACTATAGGCTGCTATGCTATAATATTTAATGGGGTGTTTTTGCAAAAAGAAAATATGTGATGCTGTTGTAGCATTGACATTATTTCCCCCTTATAATTTACACACTTTCAGAACTTGAAATGATGTTGCCTTAACAACATTGTCTGCTTAAATGAAACACCACATAAGGTATAAGTCTTGCGTGACACTATATTGTCTAAATCTACTCAAAAACTTGAAAGTGATACTCTTTTAAGAGTGCTCTTATTGACACAAGAAGCCTAAGTGCTGTCCATTTGAAGTTTACATTCAGGTCTACCACTAGCAGCTGTGGCATGGACAACAATACGACTTTACTGTATACAGAAGAGACACTAGAAGTAAACTCTAAGCATGGGATATTAATGGCCAGAGTCATAACATCAGTTTGGACAAAGACATGCTGACATGGACATAGTATGAATGAGACTTTAGAGATGAAAAGTAAATCACCTACTGGTATTTATTGTTAAAGTTGTGGCACTGAGGTGCCACTTATTGCAGAATATAAAATCTAATTGCAGACTTGAAATATAGTACTACATAAGTTCACTTACCTAAATAAAAGACATTGTGTCTTGGTTCAATCAGCAACTGCAAAAAACATAACATTTTCTAAGCAGAATTTCAAGTTTAAAATAACATAACATTCTCAAACCTTAATCTGTATCATGGTTGCTTTGAATGTCAAGTAAGAAACTACTTGGACAAGGGTACCATTCCATTTAAAGAACTACCACATTAGCATGTACAGTATTTTATTTTATATATGGAATGTTTAAGGCATCAATACCTTCATAGACTTTCAATCCTTTAAACTAGACTTCACTACATATACAATTTATCTCTAAAACATTTTGTCTGCAGTGGTGCATTGGGTATTGCTGCTGTATCTCAGATCCAGCATTCTGGGTTTGAACATGCCACTCTGCTGTTGTTGATGTGGAGTCTGCACATTTCCCCACTTGTCTATCTGGGATTTAACCCATGTTCTCAAGGTTTCCTCCCATATTCTCAAAGAGATTCTGGTTAGGTGTTGTAATAGTTCCAGATTGGCTTCTTTGTGGCTCTGTGCATTAGATGACTCATGATGGACTGACATCCAACCCAAAAGGTGTTTCCTATCTTGCACCCACTACTGATGGTATAGGCACCTGCACCCTTATAACCATGAACTGGATTAAGTGGGGTTAAAATATTAATATTAGAGAGAATCAAATTTATCTGGAATAATGTAACATTACTAAGTAAATGGCATCTCCTCAATGATACCTGTCTTAATTCCCAAACTTTGTGGTTATTGTAGTTTAATTTGCCTGAACGACTACCTTTTATTAACTGCTATCTGTTGTATGCTATGGATGCAGGTCTTGAATAAGACAGTTCAATTGACATTTAAAATATACATCTATTGGTTGACTGAATTATAATGTGAGTGCTATATTATACAGCCGGGGAAGGGCACTAATGCGGACCCCAAGTTTAAAAAAAATGCTATAAAAAAACTGAAATATATGGAAAAGTAATTTTTTTTAATTAAAACTAAATACAATAACAGAGAAAGGTACAGGATTCTGGAGGCAAAAATATAAAAATAAGGCACTAAGTCAAAGTAAAAAGACCTTTCCCACCTCCACCTTCTACCATTCTTGCACCTCAGTTCTTCCTCCACTAAGTTGACCTGTCATCCATTTTCTACCCGATGCTAAGTTCACTGGAGCAATGGCCACTGGCCTCTTTTAAGTCTGATTCCAGGAGAATATCTGAGGTAACTTCTGATCTTCTATGAAGCACTTCTGAGCCAGGGATAGCTTTACAAAACACTTGAGGTCATCTGCCTAGATACAGTATTCTTGCCAGACTTTTGGCCCATTTTTATCAAAAGGACTCAACAACACTGCCAGGTTCTCTATACTAGCCACCTGCTGCCAGTAGTTACAGAGTTGTGGAATGTATAAAATTTTATTGTACATCCCCCACTGTTCTTCTGTTTTACTAACATCCCTTGAATTCAAGGTACTCTCTTGCCTGTACCTCCATCTGGCATCCCTTCCAGGTATGTGTTCTAACATCTGCTAATATTGGCCCTGGCCTCAATTGCCTTTACAATTAATGATTTCGTTTTTTCTAAAAAGGAGAATTTTTGTTAATTAGTAAATATTAAATTAAATGACTGAAATGGTGTCATGAAAATGTCATGAATATTTTTGATGACAAACTTGAATGTATAGTATCATAAGCTTCCTGTTTGCAAGTACATGCTCAAAAGCTTATACAGTCTCTGGGATTTATGAGTTTTTACACTATGAAATAGTCACACCACGGTATTTCATTACAGTATGCAGACATCCTTGGGCCCTAATCGCATTTGTGGCCACCATATCTCAAGTGTGAACAACAGGCACAATGCTCATACACAATTTCACATTAAAATTTTAATTTACATATTGTTGAAGCATCACATTAGAAAGTTAACTTTAGTTGAGCCCAATTTACAGTGCCATACTGTAAGGTTGTGATGGTAACGTGATGTATTCCACTGGCTAAAAAAGACTATCTAGATATAGACTACTGCATTTATACTGTAATTAGTGTACTGAATTGCATGCTAGGCTTTTAAGTGGAAGTAAATTTTTTAAGACTAGAGGCCTACGCCCCCTGTTCGGTTCCCGAACCGCTGAACATCCTTCCATTAGAGAAAGCAATTGTATTTAAAGACATGGTGTATAAATTTCATTAACGCCTCATCAAAAACAATATTAGGAATTACTTTATCCTCTGGTCACATATTGTTCTGGATATTTTTCTATCATTTATTGGATAATTCTCTTTGTTCTTCATTTTAATTATATGCAGCTCTTTTTTCTTCATTTTCAATTTTCAACATTCATTATCAGCTCTTGCCGCTGTTTTTCTATTGCGAAATAGAATAGTGTGAATTTCCCCTTGGGGATTAATAAAGTATCTATCTATCTATCTATCTATCTATCTATCTATCTATCTATCAACAGTGCATCCGGAAAGTATTCTCAGAGCATCACTTTTTCCACATTTTGTTATGTTACAGCCTTATTCCAAAATGGATTAAATTAATTTTTTTCCTCAGAATTCTATACACAACACCCCATGATGACAATGTGAAAAAAGTTTACTTGAGGTTTTTGCAAATTTATTAAAAATAAAAAAATTGAGAAAGCACATATACATAAGTATTCACAGCCTTTGCCATGAAGCTCAAAATTGAGCTCAGGTGCACCCTGTTTCCCCTGATCATCCTTGAGATGTTTCTGCAGCTTAATTGGAGTCCACCTGTGGTAATTTCAGTCGATTGGACATGATTTGGAAAGGCACACACCTGTCTATATAAGGTCCCACAGTTGACAGTTCATGTCAGAGCACAAACCAAGCATGAAGTCAAAGGAATTGTCTGTAGACCTCCGAGACAGGATTGTCTCGAGGCACAAATCTGGGGAAGGTTACAGAAAAATTTCTCCTGCTTTGAAGGTCCCAATGAGCACAGTGGCCTCCATCATCCATAAGTGGAAGAAGTTCAAAACCACCAGGACTCTTCCTAGGGCTGGCCGGCCATCTAAACTGAGCGATCGGGGGAGAACGGCCTTAGTCAGGGAGGTGACCAAGAACCCGATGGTCACTCTGTCAGAGCTCCAGAGGTCCTCTGTGCAGAGAGGAGAATCTTCCAGAAGGACAACCATCTCTGCAGCAATCCACCAATCAGGCCTGTATGGTAGAGTGGCCAGACGGAAGCCACTCCTTAGTAAAAGGCACATGGCAGCCCACCTGGAGTTTGCCAAAAGGCACCTGAAGGACACTCAGACCATGAGCAAGAAAATTCTCTGGTCTGATGAGACAAAGATTGAACTCTTTGGTGTGAATGCCAGGCGTCACTTTTGGAGGAAACCAGGCACCGCTCTTCACCAGGCCAATACCATCACTACAGTGAAGCTTGGTGGTGGCAGCATCATGCTGTGGGGATGTTTTTCAGCGGCAGGAACTGGGAGACTAGTCAGGATAAAGGGAAAGATGACTGCAGCAATGTACAGAGACATCCTGGATGAAAACCTGCTCCGGAACGCTCTTGACCTCAGACTGGGGTGACGGTTCATCTTTCAGCAGGACAACGACCCTAAGCACACAGCCAAGATATCAAAGGAGTGGCTTCAGAACAACTCTGTGAATGTCCTTGAGTGGCCCAGCCAGAGCCCAGACTTGAATCTGACTGAACATCTCTGGAGAGATCTTAAAATGGTTGTGCACTGACGCTTCCCATCCAACCTGATGGAGCTTGAGAGGTGCTGCAAAGAGGAATGGGTGAAACTGGCCAAGGATAAATGTGCCAAGCTTGTGGCATCATATTCAAAAAGACTTGAGGCTGTAATTGCTGCCAAAGGTGCATCGACAAAGTATTGAGCAAAGGCTGTGAATACTTATGTACATGTGATTTCTCAGTTTTTTTATTTTTAATAAATTTGCAAAAACCTCAAGTAAACTTTTTTCACGTTGTCATTATGGGGTGTTGTGTGTAGAATTTTGAGGAAAAAAATGAATTTAATCCATTTTGGAATAAGGCTGTAACATAACAAAACGTGGAAAAAGTGATGCGCTGTGAATACTTTCCGGATGCACTGTATCTCTCTATCTCTATCTCTATCTAAAATGTGAGGTTCTTGAATAGATAATTTGCTTTTCTGCCTTGCCATTATACCCGACTGCATTGAAGCACTGAGTGTCATGGGGTGGTACAGACAGAGGATGTGCGCAGTAGGAGTAATGAAATGTGTGAGCATTATGGAGGGGCGTGGTCAAGGTTGAGTAACCCGGACACGACTGAAAACTTTTTTTAATATAACAAGGAGAAAAAAATACACTTTTTTTGCTCAGTATGTAATTCTTGCATAGTTTAGGTTTGTACAATATGAATTACTTCATGGTCTTTGTAGATTCAAAGGGAAAACTTTGAAGTTTTACCTTTCTAGGCTGGACACTTAGCTCAGATTCCAACTTGTTAGCCACTGTCTGTGGGGAATTTGTGTGTGTTCAATGCATCTTTGTGAATTATCTCCGGGTACTCTGGCATTCTATCAAATCCCAAAGGCCAACAGATTGTGTGCTCCTTCTCTAAATTTGCTTGGTGGATGTGTGAATGAGAATTCCCTCTAATGTACTGGTATTATATCTAGGGTTACCTGCTGCCACCAGGACAGGCTAACTGTTTTGAAATAATGCAATAAATAAATTAAGAAAAAATGCTTTTGATTGTAAAAGAATAAAATCACAATTAAGAACTCATTTTTTTCTGTTTAATAGTTGTGTTTCTTTCTTTATTGCATTTGTGTGTGTGTCTTTTTTTATTTTGAAACTTCTGAAAGCTGCACTTGTATCACAGCACTCTGTGCAACTTTTATCATTTGTTTTCCCAAGATATTGCATGTCAGAAATGTAAATTAAGTAAGAGTAGCAACATCCTAATTGAGTTGGCTGTGAAAAAAAGCACTCTCAAGGTTGTTCAACTGAAATTAAACAGGATCAACAGATTCCTGCTTTCCAGGTCTCCGGGGCACAATTTATCTGAAAATGTTAATATTTTTTTCCATTAATACAGCCATATTAAATATTATATCTGTCTGTCTGTCTGTCTTTCTTTCTCTCTTTGTCTGTCTGTGTTTGCGCTTGTTTTATTTGTGTAGGGCATTACAATGTTGCTACTAGCAAAAAAAAACTTGAAGGAAGCGATCTAAGTTTCTTTTAAACTGCTGAATACTGCAAGCAGATAGTTCAAGTTCAGGCAATGACTCTGCAATTGCCGCTGATAGCCACAAAGTTTTGGGTCTTGTGGTTGTAGACATTTCAGTACATGAAACACAAACAAATTACCAAGTAATGCAAATGTGGTTTTGTGGGTACACAGTAGGTGGTGTTTTGTAAACATTACTTAAAGGCTTCATCATATGAACCTATGTCATAATGTAATAAAGCAGCAATATGGTATGGTTGAGTAAACTAGTGATTCAATAACAGCATCAACCAGCATGTTATAGACAATAAGCAACAGCATGTTCTACCTTGTGTTTGGTGGTTTTTACTTATGTTAAAAGGTGATTTTATCAGAAATTATATAAATTTTGGTATAAACTTCCTCTGACTTGTTTATTCATGACCCACTCTGCTAAACACACAATTTCCATCAATTCATTCAATTCCAACTTTCATTTTTGTGCTGATCAAGCACATGCTTGTGAATGTGGGAGAAAAATCTGCATATCTGGAGGAAAACTTACACAGACAAGGGGAGATGGTGTGACATACACATGGACACTGGACTTGTGAAGCAGCAGCACTTCCCACTCAGCTACAAGCCATGTAAGTGTTTATTATTAATAAAATAGTTATTTCATTTGATAGTTATAAAGAAATTGTTGCGTTTTTAACAAATAAAATGAAATTGGTCACTTTCTTATGCAACCAATTGTGGAACTACACAACCCTAAATAAATAGGTTCTTTCTGGACTTGAACAAGAATTGAGAAATTAGGTTATGAACAAGGGCGGTGAACACGGTGGCGCAGTGGTAGCGCTGCTGCGTCGCAGTTAGGAGACCTGGGTTCGCTTCCTGGGTCCTCCCTGCGTGGAGTTTGCATGTTCTCCCCGTATCTGCATGGGTTTCCTCCCAGTCCAAAGACATGCAGGTTAGGTGGATTGGCGATTCTAAATTGGCCTTGGTGTGTGCTTGGTGGTTGTGTGTGTCCTGCGGTGGGTTAGCACCCTGCCCGGGATTGGTTCCTGCCTTGTGCCCTGTGTTGGCTGGGATTGGCTCCAGCGGGTTGGAAAATGGATGGATGGTTATGAACACCAACACATATGCTACATTTTTTGGTTATACCTAATAACAGTAAAATGTCACACTTATTTTCCAAAAAAAGAGGGTGTCATATGTTAGTAATTTCACCACAAACCACAGGTTGACCACAGGTTAACCACTTACTACCTCTCCTGTCTGTTTACCCTCAGACCTGTAGATTGTCGGCATTAAGTGTCATGATCTCACGTCCGTGTTCAGGGACGTGGACCTGCCCCTTCACGTATTAGGCTTGGCTTTAGATAGAGAACCACCACTGCAACTATGCAGATGACAGACTTGCGTTTGCAAAAACGAGTCTGATACAGACAACTCTTTTTTGTCTAACTTAATTTTCTTTCTTTCAATTATATGGGGTTTGCTTTGAGTTTGCCTCAAAATTTTATCATTCTTCATCTTACACTGTATTTACACTGAAAGTGAAAAATATGATTTCCTTTCATATTTGGAGGGGCTGAAATTTCATTAAAACCAGCAAAAATTTAATTTGACTTTAGAAATATATATATAATGCAGTACATACACAAGCAAACCATTAGTATTGTGAATAAACCAATATGTCTTCCACAAAACCAGTGTAAGTGTAATAAAATCAATAAATATCTCAGCAAAAAACTTTTTAATATGTAATTAAAGCAAATATTTTGCAGACCTTGGGTTTCTTCAATGAGAGTAAAAAGGACTGTACAATAAGGTGTTCCAAAATAGATTATAGCCACCATCCCTGCAAATAATAAAAACTGGATAAACACCAATCTATTTTCTGAATTACTGTGACGATGCAGGTTCGTGCATGCTCCCATCTTCTGTCCAGGAGCCCTGAAACCCAACGTTGGTAATGCTATCGATGAGCTAAGCAGTGAGGCACAACATAGCAAAGGGGATGGTGCAAAAGTGCAAAGTGCTTTTATTAAAACAATAGAACAATGTCCAAATTAAATAATGTGCAGTGATTCAAAATCTCTTCATTAAATAAATAATCCATAAAAACAGATGTGAAACGTGGAGGTTAAAAACAATAGAAAAAAATCTTCTTAAGAACAATGAGGTTAAAATAATGCAGGAAGCATTCTTTTTTTAAAAAAACAACAACAACAAGCCCGGTGTCTTCTACCTGGTGGCTCTCCTACTTCTCCCGTCTGGACTTCTCAATAAGGGGGGTCGCCCTACATGCAGCTGAACTTCTCTTGTGCCTGGTTCAGTGGTTTGGATTGCCTCACCGATCCCTGGCTCCGGTAGGCTCCTCCTGACAGCGACTTGAGATTCCCCAACGACCAGGGCTCTCACGCTGGGGAAACCACGTCCCAAGTCCCGACTCCCGCCGCCTTCCGCGGCCTTACGCGGAGAGTCATCCGCCCTTCATCACTGGTCACTCCTGCTCCATGATCACTCAGCGGGAGCGACCACTACTACTACTCCCCGGTTGTCGGCCCAACACCCAGGCTCACTGTTCAGCTGCATGCGAGCCTGCACTCACTCGCTCGCTCTCCCGCACCGGCTTTCTCTCTCTCTCTCTCTCTCTCTCTCTCTCTCTCTCCACTACTTCCTGCTTTCTCCTGCAGCCTCCATTCATTTCTCTCCTTTCTTTTTCCCCTGTAGCCGACTCTCGCTTCTATTTTATCAAGCTGGCATGGCAGCTGTGGCAAATCAGCAGCCCCAGGAATAATCATGGATGCGGACAGTTTCTCACCTGTGCACTTAGGTGAGAAACGCCCACATCGCGAATCGCCCTGAGAACCACTTCAGCCACACAATCACCATGCTGCCTCACCAACCCGCGAGCGCGGTGATTATTTATTTTAAAACTGCCCTTTAACGGGAGCTGTGGACCTGCTATACCACAATTACTCACATTATTTTTCGGTTACAGGGAGTTAGAGCCAATGTGTGTTAGGGCTGAACCCATTTTTCAAGTGACAGCTGTTCATCTTCAATTAAAATTAAAAAATAAATATGAATGGTAAGAATGACACAATGAAATACACCAGTGATATGTTAAGAGTATAGTAGTGGTAGCTGTATATTAGAAGACATACTTCTCAATAAATACAATTTTATTATTTTTCAAAAAAAAAAAATATATACAGTCATCCCTCACCATATCGCGGTTCACCTATTGCGGCTTCACTGTATCATGGGTTTTTTAAATACAAGTGATCGCCCGCCTATCGCGGAAATTACGTTCCAGACCCATCAGCGATAGGTGAAAATCCGCGATATAGAAAGACCATATAAATAAACATTTTTATAGTTTAAACCTTAAAATACCCATCCCACACGCTTTAAACACATGTAAACTTAAAAAAACACACTTTGTTAACACATATGATATGTGGATGTCGAGCTAAGGATATGAGTAACATCTCTCTATTATAAAACATTTTAACTTAACGCAAGACATGGCACTGAGACAGGCTTTTAAATTATTGACACGCAGAGCGACAAGTAGCACAAAGCCAGCACAAAGTCCGTCCCCCACCCTTCACAATGCGAAGTGGCACAAGTATACTGTGCCTCTGGGGAGGAGGTTTAAGCGAATGTGCGTTCAGCCCTCAGCCCCCCCCCCCCCCCCCCCCCCGCTCTTCCTTCTCCTTCAGAACGGGCAGAGCAACAAGCAGGCATTTTGGCAGAAGCAGCACAAAGTCCACTTCTACTTAGCGTGCGTTCAGCTACCCCCCTTCACAAAGCGAGTGGCAGACACATCAACGTCTGATCGCTGCGTGTAGTGTTGCTCTGCGGTGTTTAAGAATGTAGAAAGTGTTTAAGAGCATAGGAAGTGTTTATAAGAGTGTGGGAAAGGTTAATATGAGTGAGAAAGGTTTAGTGGGAAGGGTTTATACAGCCTTAAAATATATATAAATAATAAAATAAATATAGGTCGCTACTTCACGGGTTTTCACCTATCGCGGGGGGCCCTGGAACGTAACCCCCGCAATAGGTGTGGGATGACTGTATATATATTTTAAGGGCCATATATATATATATATATATATATATATATATATATATATATATATATATATATATATATATAAACATCTACACGTGGAAGTGTATGTGTCTGTCCAGCCCAGAAGTGAAAGGTTGAGTCGGGGTAACGGCTCCATCTCCGAGGATACGCAAACGAGGCCAGCACGTCAGCAAAACAAAACCTCCAAAGAATGAGTCACTCACTTAGTGGATAACACAGGAGCGAAGCGAGCACATTGGCAAATGGTATCTCTTTTACTTTTCCTCCCGTCGCTAATACACAAGCAAGGCGAGCATGCCTGCAAAACAAAACCTCAGAAGAAACTTTCAATTACCTGACATCTCCACATTTCAGATTTTTTTCTGGCGATTTCAATAGTTTCTAGGACCCCGTGCTTTTAATATATATATATATATACAGTGCATCCAGAAAGTATTCACAGTGGATCACTTTATCCACATTTTGTTATGTTACAGCCTTATTCCAAAATGGATTAAATTCATTTTTTCCTCACAATTCTACACACAACACCCCATAATGACAACATGAAAAAAGTTTACTTGAGATTTTTGCAAATTTATTAAAAATAAAAAAATTCAGAAAGCACATGTACATAAGTATTCACAGCCTTTGTTGTGAAGCTCGAAATTGAGCTCAGGTGCATCCTGTTTCCCCTGATCATCCTTGAGATGTTTCTGCAGCTTAATTGGAGTCCACCTGTGGTAAATTCAGTTGACTGGACATGATTTGGAAAGGCACACACCTGTCTATATAAGGTCCCACAGTTGCCAGTTCATGTCAGAGCACAAACCAAGCATGAAGTCAAAGGAATTGTCTGCAGACCTCCGAGACAGGATTGTCTTGAGGCACATATCTGGGGAAGGTTACAGAAAAATTTCTGCTGCTTTGAAGGTCCCAATGAGCAGAGTGGCCTCCATCAGCCGTAAGTGGAAGAAGTTCAAAACCACCAGGGGCCTCATGCATAACGCCGTGCGTAGAACTCACACTATAACATGGCGTAAGCACAAAAGCGGGATTGTGCGTACGCACAGAAAAATCCAGATGCAGGAATCTGTGCGCACGCATACTTTCACGTTCTTCCACTACATAAATCCCGATCACCGTGAAAAGTAACGCACGTGCACGCGCCTTCTGTCCCGCCCCAACTCCTCCCAGAATTACGCCTCTTTGAATATGCAAATCAATATAAATAGCCTTCTGTGAAAAGACAATGGGAAAAGCACAGGGGAAAATATAAGAATTTCAGCGAATACCAAGTAGAGGCAAAGGAAAAACGTACTATTTGTTGGTTTAAACAGTGGTATAATCAACAAAAGGAAGTTGATCGAGTGACAGAGTGTCGGAAAAACTCGAAAGATCAAATTCACAAAGTCGCACAGTGCCCGAAATAAAAAAGAAATCACATATCAAAGTCGCCGTGAAAAGGCAAGTCGTAGCCCACCGTCTGAGTGTCATATGAAAGCGTATTTGGGTACAAACAAAAAACATAGGCACACAGTGGGAAAAAAGCACGAAATGTCAACTTTAATCTCGAAATTTCCACTTTAATCACGTAGTTTATTTTGCCATTAAAGTAGAACATCATAAACTTCATCTTAAAATCGTTTATTTTACTAGTTTCTCAAGTAGCACGTTAAATGCTTTGTTTTGTGTTTGATCTTCTATGTGCTCTATGTGTGTGAATCACTACGTGCTTCCGTTCTTTCTCTTTCTCCGACAGGACACAGAATGCATTACATTCGAGAGATTACAGCTCTCTGAATAATTTAAATACTGAGATGTATACGTGATATCATTTTCATGATGATAGGAATGAAAGCATGTTATTAAACATGGGAACACGGTGGCGCAGTGATTGTTCATATCTCACGCAAGAGGCTTGCTGCACCATGTGCGACCTTCGATGAAATAATTTATTACAGAAGTACTGTCTCTTTCAAACATACTAACCTCCAATTCCTGTCCATACTTTTCTTTCTCCAATCACCACACAATCAGCTCTGTAATAGACGTTAAGCCATTTGTAAGCTTAGAACGCCGATTCTTCAAAACTTTTAAGGAACATTGAATTACCTTCGTAGTACATGTTTAATTATTGTATTCGTCTGTCCTTCCAGTGTCGCGTCAGCACCAGCAAGAATACAACGCAAGGCAGGAGCTATCCTTGAACTAGCTATACACTGCGGCACCGTGTCCTCACTTAATTATTAACAATACAGATTATTTAAATGAAGTTAAAGTTTTATCTGTATACTATAAGCAACATATTTTGCTGCATTTCATCTTAAAATGATATTGTCATCATACGCGCTTTATAAAGTGGCGCAGGTTGTGCAATATTATAACTGTATCTCAAGTTTACAGTGAGGCGATTGTACTTGTAAGTACAAACAGTTCTACAAGGAGCACTTGATGGACTGATTGAGTGCGTTTATAGTTCTTGGGATGAAACTGTTTCTGAAACGCGAGGTCCGTACAGGAAAGGCTCTGACTCTTTTTGCCGTGGTTGAGGTAGTGTGTACTTGAAACTGTATACCGATAATTCTCTTTCCGATCGTCTGCTGCTGTGATTCACACTCAGATACAGTGATATAAATACTCCGAGTGGTGCAGTGAGAGTAATATGGAAAAAGATGATCCGCAGTGGCAACCCTTAACGGGAGCAGCAAAAAGAAGAACAAGATGCAGTGAGCGTAACAACGCTATAGCAGTTATGGTATTTGGAATACTATGGCTATTCCCTGGACCATTATATTGCTACATGTTAATTACAATCAGATGCATTACACTAATAAACAATATGCAGTTAATTTCAGTGTATTTATAAAGCCGCGTCAGGAATGTGGAGCTAAGAAAGAAAGGATGAGCACACAGGAACAGTAGTTTGACCATTCTGTGGACCATTATATTGTTACAGGTTAATTACAATCAGATGCATTAAATTTATGAACGATATGCGGTTAATTTCAGTGTATTTGATAAAGCCGCCGCCGTGGATGTGGATACAAGAAAGGGTGATCACACAGGAACAGTAGCACTGCATTGACGCTGGGTGCCGCCAGTCTGCAAAACCGAGCGGAGAAATTGCGTACGCCAAGGTATGAGTTACCGTGGAAATGTGCGTGGCTTTATGCCAAGTTTAGGTTTTATACATCGCGATTTGAGCGTGGAAAGGTTCGTACGCAACATTTCTGTGCGTACGCACCGTTTATACATAAGGCCCCAGGACTCTTCCTAGAGCTGGCCGGCCATCTAAACTGAGCGATCGGGGGAAAAGGGCCTTAGTCAGGGAGGTGACCAAGAACCCGATGGTCACTCTGTCAGAGCTCCAGAGGTCCTCTGGGGAGAGAGGAGAACCTTCCAGAAGGACAACCATCTCTGCAGCAATCCACCAATCAGGCCTGTATGGTAGAGTGGTCAGACGGAAGCCACTCCTTAGTAAAAGGCACATGGCATCCCACCTGGAGTTTGCCAAAAGGCACCTGAAGGACTTTCAGACCATGAGAAAGAAAATTCTCTGGTCTGATGAAACAAAGACTGAACTCTTTGGTGTGAATGCCAGGCGTCACGTTTGGAGGAAACCTGGCACCATCCCTACAGTGAAGCATGGTGGTGGCAGCATCATGCTGTGGGGATATTTTTCAGCGGCAGGAACTGGGAGACTAGTCAGGATAAAGGGAAAGATGACTGCAGCAATGTACAGAGACATTCTGGATGAAAACCTGCTCCAGAGCGCTCCTGACCTCAGACTGGGGTGACGGTTCATCTTTCAGCAGGACAATGACCCTAAGCACACAGCCAAGATATCAAAGGAGTGGCTTCAGGACAACTCTGTGAATGTCCTTGAGTGGCCCAGCCAGAGCCCAGACTTGAATCCGATTGAACATCTCTGGAGAGAACTTAAAATGGCTGTGCACCGATGCTTCCCATCCAACCTGATGGAGCTTGAGAGGTGCTGCAAAGAGGAATGGGCGAAACTGGCCAAGGATAGGTGTGCCAAGCTTGTGGCATCATATTTAACAAGACTTGAGGCTGTAATTGCTGCCAAAGGTGCATCGACAAAGTATTGAGCAACGGCTGTGAATACTTATGTACATGTGATTTCTCAGTTTTTTTATTTTTAATAAATTTGCAAAAACCTCAAATAAACTTTTTTCACGTTGTCATTATGGGGTGTTGTGTGCAGAATTCTGAGGAAAAAAATGAATTTAATCCATTAAGGCTGTAACATAACAAAATGTGGAAAAAGTGATGCGCTGTGAATACTTTGTGGATGCACTGTATATATATATATATATATATATATATAATCTTTCAAGTACTGTGTTTTTACTGTAGCATGAATTTGTATCTCATAAAATGGCAAACAGGAGGAAACAGTATATGCTGTATAATATCACTCTGCATTAAAGGTTTTCACAATTTGTAAAAGGTAGCCTTAAACAAAAATGCATTTGAGAGACAGGAGTATAAATGTTGTACCTCGTCAATGAAAACTATGTAGCTGGTAAGAACATCAGGGCTTTGTAATTGGAGTCTGTGTAATATGTACCATTTTCTGTAATAATTGTAAAAAATGTTTTTGAAACAGGTGTTTGAATTAAGTGACCCAAAAAGTTTAATGGCAGAGGGAACTGGAGAAACCAGCTGAGTCAGATAGATAAAGCCTTGTTAACTATTAATGGATACCCAGACAGAGGTGTGTACTACTCAGAAACTACCAAATCAAAACCTGTATAAAGTGACCTGTACCTGCAAGTTGTAAACATGACCATGCTCAAGGGGCTGCAGTGGAGGGCTGGGTATGACATTTTAAGGACACAAAGGGACAAAAGTAGGTTTTACCTAGACATAAATGGAATTATTCAAAGGTCAAGAGGCCTGAACCAAGCATTGGCCCTGCATTACAACATCCTATGGATCCAAGAGGTGCATCAAGGAGGCACAAGACTAGCATGAACTCAGGTAAATAAAGAAGACAGGTCTCCCTGCAATTCCATCCACCCAGAAGCTTTTCCTGATCAGAAGCCTGTAATCTCTGCCATTCCATCCATCCACAAACCAAGCCTAATCAGAGACCACCCCAGACCAATCAGCTCATTAAGACAAAGAGCCACCTGGAAGACTAAATATATATAGAATGTTTAGTCTTCTAATAAGGCAAACTACTGCCTGTCCAGTTTATATAGTTATTATGCTACACTGTTACACTGATTTGGTTCTTGTTGGGCATATTTAAAAATGAACAAAGTCTCTGCACTCTTTAAAATTTAGTGTTATAATATGTTATCTAGATATACTTTGTTATGAGTATTTTGCTTCTGATAATCACAAAAGAAACCTAAAATTTAGAAGTGAAAGCAATATCCTACAGAACTACCTAAATCAAAGTAAGAAAATGGAGGATGACTTATTTTGTCATGTGTTTTCATTTTTTGATTGACAGTCTCTCTAGTGGTATTTACATTAATTGAGCCTTCTTGACAACCGCTTTACGTCATCAGTGTTGTTGAAATTTAGTTTTTGATCATTTCCATAGCACCCCACTTAGGTAAATGGGAGTGTGGCCCGCTTTCTACAATTGGCTCCTTGATTTTGCTGACATTGAAGAAGAGACTGCTCTCCTGGGACCACTGTGTGAGAAAACAAACCTCTTCATTAAAAGGTGTCATCACCCTTAGTGGTCAGGTCATCAGCAAATTTAACAATGGAGTTGGTGCTGCATTTGGCTAAGTAGTCATTGTTAAACAAGATGTACAGCGGGGGCTCAGTATATACCCTGAAAGGTGCCTGTGCTGAGGATCAGAATGGGAAAAGTGATGCCACCAATATTCACAGGCCGTGGGTTGCCAATTAGGAAGTCCAAAATCCCAATGCAGATCGTGGCACTAAGTCCCAGGTCTAGAAGTTTGATGATCAGTTTTAATGATACAAGAGCATTATTTTAAACCGTACTCTGCCATAAGGGTTTTTATTATCCATGCCAGGATTTCATGAAGTTAATTGCATCAAGCTTCCTCTATGGACTGGCTATGAAAATATGTACACTAAACATGGTCCAAACTATCTGGAAAATTCTGTTTAATGTGTCCAATCGCCAATGTCTCAAAGCACTTCATTGCATTAGAAGTTAATGTCACTGGCCTGAAGCCATTTAGTCAATCCATTTTATTTTCTTTGGCAAAAGGAAATTTCCTAACTTTCTGAAACAGGTGAGGACCACAAATTCTCTCAGTAAAATATTAAATATGTTTGTGAAAATACCAGCTACTCTAATTGGTTGCTGCAATGATTTTAAAATATGTCCTGAAATTCCATCCAGACTAGAGACATTGTGGACATTGAATCCAACCTCAAAGCAGAGAGTCAGACTAGGAGTGAAAAGCAGGGTTCTGGATCTGTGAGGCAGTTGTAGTTACCACTACACTACATTGATTAAGAACTAATCTAATTAAGAACATATAAAAACACTCAAGCAATATTACATTTCAATATTATATGAAACACTAAATTCCAACATTAATTGTTAATGAATATTTCACACTTTGGTTCTACAACCTTCTTACTATTGTGAATATTTCCACCACAAAGTACAAAAAAAAAATAGAGAATAGGCTTCAAAACCACCAACCAGACCAGAATTTTACCTTCATCTGGTTACCCTGGGTAGGCCTCACTTCTAGAAGCCATGCCCAAAACTCAATAAGCAGACTACAGTCCTGCCTAGGCTCTAAATGTGTCAAAATCTTTAAAATAGCAAAAGATCAAAATGTCCAGAAAAGTGAAGAGAAAAAAAGTGATGATCTGAAAACAAAACAAAGTTTCTTTATTTTGTGAACTGTGGGAGTCTCAAATGTATTTGATGGGAAACACCATCAAAAACCCCGAATAGAAATCCAAAGGGCCAAGACAAATCTTTATAAAAAATAAAAGGTTTATTTTCGCAAATGCTGTTCAAGTCCAAAAGCTCTGAAGAGCACAAAGGAAGTGCCTGGAGAGGCAAAGAAAAAACAGCAAATAAGTCCGAAATCAGAATCCAATAATCATACTTGAAAACAGAGCAGAGTTCCAAAAATCAATAAACAGTCCCAAAACAAAGAAAATTCCAATTAATCGCTAACCAAGAAGACAGTATCTCAGAAACAATAGATAGATAGATAGATAGATAGATAGATAGATAGATAGATAGATAGATAGATAGATAGATAGATACTTTATTAATCCCAATGGGAAATTCACATTCTTCAGCAGCAGCATACTGATACAATAAATAATATTAAATTAAAGAATGATAATAATACAGGTGAAAAAAACAGACAATAACTATGTATAATGTTAAATATTAACGTTTACCCCCCCCTGGTGGAATTAAAGAGTCGCATAGTTTGGGGGAGGAACGATCTCCTCAATCTGTCTGTGGAGGAGGACAGTGACAGCAGTCTGTCGCTGAAGCTGCTCTTCTGTCTGGAGATGATACTATTAAGTGGATGCAGTGGATTCTCCATAATTGATAGGAGCCTTCTGAGCGCCCTTCGCTCTGCAACAGATGTTAAACTGTCCAGCTCCATGCCAACAATAGAGCCTGCCTTCCTCACCAGTTTGTCCAGGCGTGAGGCGTCTTTCCTCTTAATGCTGCCTCCCCAGCACACCACTGCGTAGAAGAGGGCGCTCGCCACAACTGTTTGATAGAACATCTGCAGCATCTTATTGCAGATGTTGAAGGAAGCCAGCCTTCTAAGGAAGTATAACCGGCTTTGTCCTTTCTTGCACAGCGCATCAATATTGGCAGTCCAGTCTAATTTATCATCCAGCTGCACTCCCAGATATTTATAGGTCTGCACCATCTGCACACAGTCACCTTTGATGATCACTGGGTCTATGAGGGGTCTGGGCCTCCTAAAATCCACCACCAGCTCCTTGGTTTTGCTGGTGTTCAGGTGTAGGTGGTTTGAGTCGGACCATTTAACAAAGTCATTGATTAGGTCCCTATACTCCTCCTCCAGCCCATTCCTGATACAGCCCACGATAGCAGTGTCATCAGCGAACTTTTGCACATGGCAGGACTCCGAGTTGTATTGGAAGTCCGATGTATATAGGCTGAACAGGACCGGAGAAAGTACAGTCCCTTGTGGCGCTCCTGTGTTGCTGACCACAATGTCAGACGTGCAGTTCCCAAGACGCACATACTGAGGTCTGTCTTTAAGATAGTCCACGATCCATGCCACTAGGTATGAATCTAATCCCATCTCTGTCAGCTTGTCCCTAAGGAGCAGAGGTTGGATTGTGTTGAAGGCGCTAGAGAAGTCTAGAAACATAATTCTTACAGCACCACTGCCTCTGTCCAAGTGAGAGAGGGATCGGTGTAGCATATAGATGATGGCATCTTCCGCTCCCACCTTCTCCTGATATGCAAACTGCAGAGGGTCAAGGGCGTGTTGAACCTGTGGCCTAAGGTGGTGAAGCAGCAGCCTCTCCATGGTCTTCATCACATGTGATGTCAGAGCAACAGGCCGAAAGTCATTCAGCTCACTAGGACGTGATACCTTTGGGACTGGGGTGATACAAGATGTTTTCCAAAGCCTCGGGACTCTCCCCTGTTCCAGGCTCAGGTTGAAGATGCGCTGTAGAGGACCCCCCAGCTCCGATGCACAGACCTTCAGCAGTCGTGGCGATACTCCATCTGGACCCGCTGCTTTGCTGGCACGAAGTCTCCTCAGCTCTCTGCTCACTTGCGCTGTTGTTATTATGGGTGGGGATGTTTTTCCTATGCTGGTATCAGCAGAAGGATGTGTGGAGGGTGCAGTACTCCGAGGTGAGAGTGAGAGTGGGTTAGGGTGGTCAAACCTGTTAAAAAAGTTGTTCATTTGGTTTGCTCTCTTCACGTCTCTCTCAATGGTGGTCCCCCGCTTCGAGCTGCAGCCAGTGATGATCTTCATCCCATCCCACACTTCCTTCATGCTGTTATTCTGCAACTTCTGCTCCAGCTTTCTCCTGTACTGCTCCTTCGCCGCCCTGAGTTGGACTCGGAGTTCCTTCTGCACGCGCTTGAGCTCATGCTGATCACCGTCTTTAAAAGCCCTTTTCTTCTGATTCAAAAGGCCCTTGATGTTACTTGTAATCCATGGCTTGTTGTTAGCATAGCAGCGTACTGTTCTTACTGGAACTACAATGTCCATACAGAAGTTGATGTAGTCAGTAGTGCAGTCAACAACTTCCTCAATGTTCTCATTATGAGATCCCTGCAGGATATCCCAGTCTGTAGTTCCAAAAAGTTCTCTCAGAGTATTCTCAGCCTCCGGGGTCCACTTCCTGAATGATCGTGTGGTTACAGGTAGGACTCTAACTTTTGGTTTATAGTGAGGCTGAAGCTGAACCAGGTTATGATCTCCTTTCCCAAGCGCAGGCAGCGGGGTGGCGCTGTATGCGTCTTTAACGTTTGCATACAGTAAATCAATAGTCTTATTTCCCCGGGTGTTACAGTCCACATACTGGGAGAATGCAGGCAATGTTTTGTCCAGCGTCACATGGTTAAAGTCTCCAGCGATTAGCACAAGCGCCTCAGGGTGCTGCGTTTGTAACTTAGCAACAGCGGAATGGATGATGTCACTCGCTGACTCCACGTCTGCCCGAGGAGGAATGTATACAATAACAACAATGACATGTCCAAACTCTCTGGGCAAATAGTAGGGACGTAAACTTACGGCCAACAGTTCGATATCCCTGCAGCAAGTGGAGATTTTGACGTTAACATGTCCAGAGTGACACCACCGTGTATTAACATAGAGAGTGAGTCCTCCTCCTTTGTGCTTACCACAGGTACTTGCATCTCTGTCCGCTCTAACTGTGCTAAACCCGGGTAGCTCCACGTTGGCATCTGGGATGGTGTTATTTAGCCACGTTTCGCAGAAACACAACAAACTGCATTCTCTGTAGGTCCTTACATTTTTCACCAGCGCAGCCAGTTCGTCGATCTTATTTGAGATTGAGTTTACATTCCCCAGAATCACAGAAGGCACCGAAGGCTTGAAACGCCACTTTCTCGCAAGCCGCTTCTTTTTTAGCTTAGTGCCGGCTCTGCTGCCACGATACCGCCTTCTTACCTCGTCGGGTAAATATGGAACCACACCGGCACTGGCATTTGTTCTCAGCGCCCGAAGTTGAGTACTTGAATAGGCGAGTCTCGGCGTGTTAAAATCCATGCCCACGTTGTAAAAGTAAGTGTGTCCAGGGAAGGAATCCACATAAAATAAAGTGGTAGGAGTGATCAATAAATAAAAATAGAAAAATAAAAGTAGAAAAGTACACATACATATACAGTCATACACGGAGCTGCTGAAAAGGCTGCCACTCACGGCGGCGCCGGATGCATGCATATGCAATGCAGGGGTCAAAGCCAGAAATTCCATATAAGAATGAAAAAATCATAAACCAGGAATCAAAATCACAAATCTAATGCAGAACCTGTTGGGCCTTCCTCATCTTTGGCTTAAATATTGCTGGGGCCAGTCCCCAGGGTGCCTAAATAGGTTTCACATATACTAAGCAGAGCAGACAACAAGGAAAACTAAAACAGAGAAACATAATAACAGTAATACAAAATTGAAAATAATGAAAAAAACAGCATTAGATTAAGTAAATAAAAACAAGCAGAACAAAACCAAAACAGAATTAATAACAGAATATGAAAATAATATTTAAAATATAAAAACATTAAATTAACTAGGCAAAAACTTGAGCCATGGCAGCAACACGTGGCTGTACTATAACACATTTTATTTAACTTTTTTATTAATTTATCTTTTGTGGAATAGTTGCTTACACAAACAGGACATCATTTTGGAAATTCTGGAGTTTGCGTTCAGACATTTGTCTTTCATAAATATTCCTAGCTCTCTCTACCTAGTTAGTTTTCTGTTAATTCTGTTCTATCCTACTTTCCTCACTTTTACTAACATTTTACATCTTTCCCTCAGCGAAATGGTACAACTAACCAACTGAATGTTAAACAGATTGATTTGCAGAAGGTTAGCACCACAGCACAATGCTTAGCACTTTATTGATCAAGTATCCTGGGGCTGAATTTCATGTCCAGTTGTTGTCTTTATGGAGTTTATACTATACCTTTTCCCATTGTCCATAAGGGTTTTACTCTAGGTACTTTGGTTTTTCCTTTCACATCTCCAAATAAATCTTTGAGGAGATTCTGGTCCACCATCCGGCGTCTCAGGAAGGGGAAGCAGTGCAGTGTCAACACTGTATATGGTGGGGATGGTGCACTGCTGACCTCGACTTGGGACGTTGTGGGTCGGTGGGGGGAGTACTTCGAAGACCTACTCAATCCCATTAACATGCCTTCCAATGAGGAAGCAGAGCCTGGGGACTCAGAGGTGGGCTCCCCCATCTCTGGGACTGAGGTCACCGAGGTGGTCAAAAAACTCCTTGGTGGCAGGGCCCCGGGGGTGGATGAGATACGCCCGGAGTTCCTCAAGGCTCTAAATGTTGTAGGACTGTCTTGGTTGACACGCCTCTGCAACATCGCATGGACATCAGGGACAGTGCCTCTGGATTGGCAGACCGGGGTGGTGGTCCCCCTCTTTAAGAAAGGGGATCGGAGGGTGTGTTCCAACTACAGAGGGATCACACTCCTCAGCCTCCCTGGAAAAGTCTATTCAGGGGTCCTGGAGAGGAGGGTCTGTCGGATAGTCGAGCCTCGGATTCAGGAGGAACAGTGTGGTTTTCGTCCTGGTCGCGGAACAGTGGACCAGCTCTATACCCTTAGCAGGGTCCTGGAGGGTGCATGGGAGTTTGCCCAACCAGTCTACATGTGTTTTGTGGACTTGGAAAAGGCATTCGACCGTGTCCCTCGGGGAATCCTGTGGGGGGTACTCCGAGAGTATGGGGTACCGGCCCCCCTGATAAGGGCTGTTCGGTCCCTGTACGATCGGTGCCAGAGCTTGGTCCGCATTGCCGGCAGTAAGTCGAACCCGTTTCCAGTGAGAGTTGGACTCCGCCAGGGCTGCCCTTTGTCACCAATTCTGTTCATAACTTTTATGGACAGAATTTCTAGGCGCAGCCAGGGCGTTGAGGGGGTCCGGTTTGGTGGGCTCAGGATTGGGTCACTGCTTTTTGCAGATGATGTTGTCCTGTTTGCTTCATCAGGCCGTGATCTTCAGCTCTCTCTGGATCGGTTCGCAGCCAAGTGTGAAGCGGCTGGGATGAGAATCAGCACCTCCAAATCCGAGACCATGGTCCTCAGCCGGAAAAGGGTGGATTGCCCTCTCAGGGTTGGTAGCGAGATCCTGCCCCAAGTGGAGGAGTTCAAGTATCTCGGGGTCTTGTTCACGAGTGAGGGAAGAATGGAGCGTGAGATCGACAGGCGGATCGGTGCAGCATCCGCAGTAATGTGGGTGCTGCATCGGTCTGTCATGGTGAAAAAGGAGCTGAGCCGCAAGGCGAAGCTCTCAATTTACCAGTCAATCTATGTTCCTACCCTCACCTATGGTCATGAACTATGGGTAGTGACCGAAAGAACGAGATTGCGAATACAAGCGGCTGAAATGAGTTTCCTCCGCAGGGTGTCTGGGCTTTCCCTTAAAGATAGGGTGAGAAGCTCAGTCATCCGGGAGGGGCTCAGAGTAGAGCCGCTGCTCCTCCGCATCGAGAGGAGTCAGATGAGGTGGCTCGGGCATCTGATCAGGATGCCTCCTGGACGCCTCCCTGGTGAGGTGTTTCAGGCACGTCTAACCGGGAGGAGGCCCCGGGGAAGACCCAGGACACGCTGGAGGGACTATGTCTCTCGACTGGCCTGGGAACGCCTTGGGATTCTCCCGGAAGAGATAGAAGAGGTGGCAGGGGAGAGGGAAGTCTGGGCATCTCTGCTCAAGCTGCTGCCACCGCGACCCGACCTCGGATAAGCGGGAGACAATGGATGGATGGATGGATCTCCAAATAAATGCTGGTTAGGTTAACTGGTGATTGCAAACAGGCCCTCTGTGGATGTGTGCATGACTGGGAGCTGTGATGGACTGGCAGCTTATTTGGGGATGTTTTCTTGCTTTGTACCCAGCGCTGGTGTGATACACTTTGGCCCCTTTGACCCTTAAAATGTGCAGTAAATCAGAATTTTCAAAGTTATCACTTTTTGAAAGAAGAAAGACATGCAGTTAGTGAACTGGCATTGCTAAATTAGCCATTTTGTGTGTTGGGGAGTGAGTGTGTTGCCAGCCAGCAATGGACTGGTACCCTGTCTAGGTGTTGTTCATGTCTTACCTCTGTGATTTCTGGGATAGGCACCAGCTGCCCTACAATCATGCCCTGGGTAAGCAGGGTATGAAGATGGATGGATAAAATGACTCACCTCTCACAATAGAACATGGAATATGTAATTGGCCAACAAATTTTATTTTATCTGGCTGCAGGGATAAAATTTTCCAGTTGGCCTCAGAGTGTCTGGGAATCCCCTAGGAAGAGCTGCAGGAAGTTACTACAGATAGCACAAAGTTCAGTGTATTGCCATCCTAATCCGGAAAAGATTGAGGGAAAATGTTCATGACAAACATCTGGATATATTTAAAGAATAACTACTGTAGTTGTGAATGTTGTACATTTGTTGCTTCCATTTAAATAGTAAAACATCCCATAACAATATGTTTCATGAAAATTTATAAAGACTAGGAAAGCATTAAGTTTTTTAAACTAATATGAATAGGCAATGTCACACTACTTCATTGAATTTTTCAGTCAGATCTTTCATTTACATAGTCTCAAGAAAATCACAGCGAACTGAAGATTGTAGCAATGCACACCCATTACTGTCAATTGTGTACTGTGGCACCCCAGTGATTCAATCATAGCATTTGCAAAACAATCCTTACAACTCTTTGCATCCTTCTAGGACAAAAACAAACTAGTATGATTGTATCATAGTACGTCACCAGCCTTAGGGGTGGCGTCTTGTGTCTGAAACAGTTAACAGCCAATGAGTACTTGACCAGAACAGCAATGCATACAATGCTCACTAACAGTGAAGAACAATGCTGGCTACAAGAGAAGAAGGAAAGTTTTTCTGATGTAATTAAAATTGTAAATTAAATTTGACACAAAGCTCTCAATTCTCAAATAGATAGATAGATAGATAGATAGATAGATAGATAGATAGATAGATAGATAGATAGATAGATAGATAGATAGATAGATAGATAGATAGATAGATAGATAGATAGATAGATAGATAGATAGATAGATAGATAGATAGATAGATAGATAGATAGATAGATAGATAGATAGATAGATAGATAGATAGATAGATAGATAGATAGATAGATACTTTATTAATCCCAAGGGGAAATTCACATACTCCAGCAGCAGCATACTGATAAAGAAAATATTAAATTAAAGAGTGATAACAATGCAGGTATACAGACAGACAATAACTTTATATAATGTTAACGTTTATACCCCCCCCCCCCCCCCCCCCCGGGTGGTATTGAAGAGAATATTCAAGGCACTTTGTGAAGAAATGGGCTCTGAACATACTCATCTTTTTCTTCATGCTGAGATGAGATAGCAGTTGAGAGGTAAAATACTAACCTGATTGTTTGACCTGCGCCAAAATGTAAAATTATTCTTCCAGCAGCAAAATAATTAAAAGTTCCAAGATCTCTCAATTATTGGTTAGATAAGCTTGCATATCTGGCAGATATTTTTTTTTTGTTAAATGAGCTGAACACATCCTTGCAAGGACAGCAAGGACAGCTTACGGATGTGCAAGGTAAAATGGATGTATTTTAAAAGAAAATATTGCTGTGCCAAACACAATTAACTGAAGAAGATCTACAAGTGTTCCCAAATCTCGATGAGTATGTGAAAGAGAAGGATGTCAACCGACAGGTAATAATTCTAGTTCAACAGCATTTATGGTTGCTTACAGAACCTTTTGGCCGTTATTACCCAAAGGGAGAGGACCCCAGACGTGGCACTATGTGGATAATGGACCCATTTTCGTCAAAAATTGAAGATAGCAACTTGAGCATGAACGAAAAGGAAAGCCTAAACAATCTATCATTTGACGATAGTCTCAAAGCTAAATTCCACTTATCTCCATCAAGATCTTAATTTTGGCTCTCTGTAAAAAGTGAGTACCCAGTACTGAGTGAAATGGCCATCAAAATTTTGATTCCATTCACAACAATCTATTTATCTGGAAAGACATTCTCATCTGTTATGGCAATCAAAAACAAGTACCACTGCTTGAAATATATGCCGCTTTACATATTGAAATGATATCATTGGAACCAAGAATCCATAAACTAATTTCAAACAAGGAACAACAAATATCGCATTAATAATTTTGTTATTTCATATTGTTATTTTCAAATTTAAACTTTGCTATACGGGCGGCACGGTGGCGCAGTGGGTAGCACTACTGCCTCGCAGTTGGGAGATCTGGGGACCTGGGTTCGATTCCCGGGTCCTCCCTGCGTGGAGTTTGCATGTTCTCCCCGTGTCTGCGTGGGTTTCCTCCGGGGGCTCCGGTTTCCTCCCACAGTCCAAAGACATGCAGGTTAGGTGGATTGGCGATTCTAAATTGGCCCTAGTGTGTGCTTGGTGTGTGGGTGTGTTTGTGTGTGTCCTGCGGTGGGTTGGCACCCTGCCCAGGATTGTTTCCTGCCTTGTGCCCTGTGTTGGCTGGGATTGGCTCCGGCAGCCCCCGTGACCCTGTGTTCGGATTCAGCGGGTTGGAAGATGGATGGATGGATGAAACTTTGCTATACAGTAATTAAACAAGCTTTAATTGTTGTTAATTGTTGTAATTGAACAAGTGTAATTATCATTTCACATTAATAAATGGAAGCTTTATGATCACCATTTTATAGCTGTTTGTACCTTTTAAAAAATGTAATATTAGTGGTCCACAAAATTCAAAATTCTGAGTTTAGTGGTCCATGAGGTCCGAATGGTTGGTGACCGCTGCATTATAGTATTAAATAGAGCCATCCATCCATCCATTTTCCAACCCGTTGAATCTGAACACAGGGTCGCGGGGGTCTGCTGGAGCCAATCCCAGCTAACATAGGGCACAAGGCAGGAACCAATCCCGGGCAGGGAGCCAACCCACCACAGAAACAGAGCCAGACCCTATATGAAAAACTCTGGAAACATTCCTGGAAGAAACACTAGTCCATATAATGGCACAGTCATGCATACCATGACCAGTTAATTGTCTCTGGTCAATCTGAGATGCATGGCTTTGTGTCATGGGAGGAAACACAGAAAACCCATGGTAACATGGGAAGACCATGCAAATTAAGCACAGACAGTGACTTAGCTGGAAAAGAAACTAAGGTTCCTGGAGCTTTGGAGATATTAGAAAGAAGCAGTAAGAACAACTGTGAAAATGTGCCAATTACCTAAAAATAGACTACTTAAAGCATGCAAAATGTGGAAAATAATTGTTTAATTTTTTTTTCTTTTAGGGACTTAACATATTAATTTGGCAGAAGATACTTACAGATTAAACAGTAAAACATTTACAATCTGTCATTTTGTTCAGACTCACCATGGATGGACAGTGAAGCAGGGTCTATAACTAAGACCCTGTTTTCCTCAAACTCCTGATCATATAAATGTTGTCTAAAAATATTAACCACAACTTCTTCATTTAGTGTATATTTAAGCAGCAGTGTGTTTTCTTCTGGTACTTGAAACTGTAGCCTGTAGTATGCAATGGTGTCATTAGTTCTGTAAAAAAAAACAAAAAAAAAAACAATGAAAAACTCATATTTCTGTATTACGAAATCAAAGAAAAAGCAAACAATACAAAAATTATAAATACAAAAGAATTTAAAAATCTATGTTAGATTATGCTACTAAAAACACACAAAAAAGGTAGCAGTATAACTTCAGTCAGTCATTTACCAACCCGCTATATCCTAACACAGGGTCACGGGGGTCTGCTGGAGCCAATCCCCGTCAACACAGGGTGCAAGTCAGGAACAAATCCCGGGCAGGACACACACACACACACACAAACACACACACACCAAGCACACATTAGGGTCAATTTAGGATCGCCAATGCATGTCTTTGGACTGTGGGAGGAAACTGGAGAACCCGGAGGAAACCCATGCAGACATGGGGAGAACATGCAAACTCCATGCGGGGAGGACCCGGGAAACAAACCCAGGTCTCCTTACTCCTCCGTGCTGCCCCAGTGTAATTTCAAAATAACGATAATTATAGAAACATAAATACCATATTTATGATACCATTTTTCTATCTGTTAAATGATCCAACTACTTTCATTATCTGTTGGATCCTTATTCACATGGATATCAAGTAGGCAGGTAACATATAAAGCCTTAAATGGCCAAGGTCCAGCTTACTTATCTGAACTTATCATTACTTACTAACCAGAACACACATTAAGATCTCAAGATGCTGGTCTGCATATGATTCCAAGGATTAAGAAAATAACAGTGGGTGGTCGAGCTTTTAGTTACAGGGCCCCAAAATTGTTGAATGGTCTACCTGCTACTATATAAGATACACCTTCAGTCTCAGCCTTCAAATCCCTGCTGAAGACTCATTACTTCTGCATGACACCCAGACGAGAGCTGCTGATTAACTGTGCATATTGCTTATCAGGTCTTAGTGATTAGAACTAAAATATTAGTAATACTGTATGATATTTATAATTAGTTTGTTTTCTCGGTACTTAAATGTGGCGCTTGGTGCTACTGCCCTACTGCCAAGTTGTTTGTCTGCCTATTGAAAAGTCATCTCGGATAAAGTAGCACTGGAGTCATCAGGTAGAAGGGTCCTTTCATCAGATTGGATGGCGCAGCACTGACTCAGCTGTGGAATGACCAGTGGTTGGGGTGCAGCTTGTTGGCTGAGGTCTCCAGGGGCCTCATGTATAAACAGTGCGTACGCACAAAAATGTTGCGTAAGCCTGTTTCCACGCTCAAATCGTGATGTATAAAACCTAAACTTGGTGTAAAGCCATGCACATTTTCACGGTAGCTCCAACCCTGGCATACGCAAGTTCTCCGCTCGGTTTTGCAAACTGGCGGCACCCAGCGTCAAAGTAGTGCTGCTGTTCCCAGGTGGTTTCCCTTTCTTTTTTACATCCAGAACACCGGCTTTATCAAATACACTGAAATTAACCGCATATTGTTCATTAGTTTAAGGCATCTGATTGTAATGAACCTGTAACAATATAATGGTCCACGAAATGGCCAAACTATTCCAAATACCATAGCTGCTTTAGCATTGTTACTCTCACTGCACCTTCTTCTTCTACTTTCAGCTGCTCCCATTAGGGGTTGCCTTCGAAAAGAGAATTACCGGTACACAAAATCAAGCACACGCTGCCTCAGCCATTCGCTATTTGAACTGCTCTCATCCGACAAACGCTTCAGAGCCTTTCCTGTACGGACCTCACGGTTCAGAAACAGTTTCATCTCAAGAACTATAAACGCACTCAATCAGTCCATCAAGTTCTCCTTGTAGAACTGTTTGTACTTACAAGTACAATTACCTCACTGTGAACTTGCGATAGTTATAATATTACACAACCTGCGCCACTTTATAAAGCGTGTATTTACATATGATGACGATATCATTTTTAAGATGAAATGCAGCAAAATATGTTTATTACATTATACAGATAAAATGTTAATGTCATTTAAATAATATATATTGTTAATAATTAAACATGTGAGGACACAGTGGCGCAGCGCTAGCTAGTTCAGGGACTGTTCCTGCCTCGCGCTGTATTCCTGCTGGGGCTGGCGCGACACTGGAAAGATAGATGGATAGAATAATTAAACATGTACTACGAAGGTATTTCAATGTTCTTTAAAAGTTTTGAAGAATCAGCGTTCTAAGCTTACAGATGGCTTAACATCTATTACAGAGCTGAGTGTGTGGCGATTGGTTACTTGGAGAAAGAAAAGGAAGAACAGGAATTGGGGGTTAGTACGTTTGAAAGAGACAGTACTGCTGCAATAAATTATTTCATCAAAGGTCACGCACGGTGCAGGAAACATCTTGCGGGAGGCAGGAACAATCTCTGGACGAGGTGCCTGCTCGTCACTATCACTGGGCCACCGTGTTCCCATGTTTAATAACATGCTTTAATTCCTATCATCATGAAAATGATATCAAGTATACATCTCAGTATTTTAATTATTCAGAGAGCTGTTATATCACAAATGTAATGGATTCTGTGTCCTGTCGGAGGAAGAGAAAGTCAGTTTAAGAAGCATGTAGTGATTCGCACACATAGAGCACATAGAAGAACACATACAAAACAAATCATTTAACATGCTACTTTAGTTACGATGGTATTTGAGAAACTAGTAAATTAAACGATTTAAATATGAAGTTTATGATGTTCTACTTTAATGACAAAATAAACTATGTGATTGAAGTGGAAATTTCGAGATTAAAGTTGTCATTTCGAGCTTTTTTCTCACTGTGTCCCTATTTTTTTTCTTTTCTCTGTACCCTAATAAGCTTTCATATGACACTCAGACGGTGGTCTACGATTCGCCTTTTCATGGTGACTTTGATATCTGACCGCTTCTTTTTTATTTTGGACACTGTGCATCTTTGGGAACTTGAGCTTTCAAGATTCTCTGACAATTTGCCACTCCATCAACTTCCTTTTGTTGATTATATCACTGTTTAAACCAACAAATAGTAAGTTTTTCCTTGCTTCCACTTGGCATTCGCTGAAATTCTTCTATTTTTCACCATGCTTTTGCCATTGTCTTTTCACAGAAGGCTGAGCTTAAGGGCTATTTATATTGATTTGCATATTCAAAGAGACGTAATTCTGGGAAGAGTTGGGGCGGGACAGCAGGCGCGTGCACGTGCGTTACTTTTCATGCTGACCGGGATTTATGTAGCGGAAGAACGTGGAACTTCGTGTTCGCACAGATTTATGCATCTGGATTTTTTTGTGTGTACGAACATTTCCGTTTTTGTCCGTCTGCCATGTTATAGTGTGAACATACATGAGGCCCCAGGACTTTGAAATAATCTGAATCCTCCTCCCTCTGAATTGCCTTTTCCAAGATTTCTTCCATTTTTCCCTACAAGGTTTTTTTTTTGGGAGCTTTTTCTTATCTTCTTAGGTAGTCAAAGCTGTGGGCTATTAAAAAACAGGGCCCATTAAAGCCCATGCAGCACTGCTTGTGCGATTTTGGGCTACACAAAAATAAATAGTTGATTTTGTTGTTGTAACTCAAAAAAATAAAACCCTCAGATTAAGGTAATGAAATGCTTTATTTTAAAATATTTGTACCATTAACTGCTGTGTCCTGTGAGGCAGATGTCTATTTTTGTATGAATTCATGGATGGAACACATACAGAACAACACTGTGCTGTGATGCCCAACTTGCCTGCATCTTTGACACCTTCTTAAACCTGGGTCATCGACAGTCATGAAGCCGGGGATGAACTAGTGCAATGAGGACACATAACAAGAAGATGGGTACAAAACAGTGCAGTGTGCAATTTATTCCAAATGGTAAAATTCAGAAAATGTCTAAATGTGTGCAAAGAAGTGCAGTACACAAATCTTCTTTCAATAAATAATCCATAAAAGTACAGATGCTCTAGTGAGGAAGATCCATCCATCCATTATCCAACCCGCTATATCCTAACTACAGGGTCACGGGTGTCTGCTAGAGCCAATCCCAGCCAACATAGGGTGCAAGGCAGGAAACAAACCCCGGGCAGGGCACCAGCACCCTGCAAGTGAGGAAGATAAAAATCAATAAATACTCCATTAAAATCAAGGGTTAAGTCAGGGTTAGAACCTGTCTTTTAGCTTCTCTTCCCAGTGCTGCTCTCTCTCACTCCTTCCTCATAGGCATCCAAGGATGAAAAAGTCAGGTTAATTCTGCTGTCACCACAACAAGAACATACTGCACAGGCTCTACTAGTTACTAAACGATTCCTTGATGTAAATATGTATTATTTTAATTTTCTTTCTCATAATATTTAGTGAAAAATAAACACAGACTGATAATACTCTTTTCAATCTACAACAATATTTTTTAAAGATAAAACCTCCCTCCTGAGAATCTTTAGTGTTGAATTGAAGTGGGAAAAAATACACCATCTTTTGCATTTTAATCTGAGTAGCCAGGACAGAGTTAGTGAAATTAAGAACTTAAAACAGCAGTCTAGCCTTTGTAGCAAGAATATACAAACAAAATACAGTGTATACAAGGGTAGGTGCAAGAATTCCATCAGAATGGCACAGTGAGGTGATTTTCCTTTAAAACCGTTTGAAAAGAAAGAGAACCATAATGACAGTTTGAGAGGTCCTACAGTGGCTTCTAGAGGGCTGTATATCATGTGTGGGCATGGTGCCCTGGAAGTGCAATAGCCAGGGGCACTTTTAATGAACAAAGTGTGATGCAGCCTGAGAGGAAACATGTAGTGTGAATCCCCCACCCTCTGTTCAGAGACACTGGGATTGCAGACAAGAATATCCAGATGTTGCAAGGTCTTCTTTTCGAAAATCATAGTACAGTAGGCTTGTGACAGAGAGAAAGATATATTTCTCTGGTTGGGTTGGCTTACATGTGTGGTTATTAATGAAATGTCCTGAATTAAGAATAAACTGAAGGTAACCAGGGTAAATGAAAAATAGTGATATATTAATACAAGTACACATGGGTTAGTAAAAGCCCTCCTTAGCTTACCTAATGCAGTGATAGGTCCTTTACTAGTATGTGAGGTGGTGGGTCCACTTTTCCACATCACAAAATAAAACTCCTTTCTATGTCCTTCTACTTTCTCTCCAAATACTCTGGCCTCTCCTGCTCACATCAGGTAAGCCCTTACCACTCGACTAATGGCTTGAAGTTCAATAAAGCAATGACCAGAAAGAGCTTTTAAGACTCCTTCTGGGACCATATCTGGATCTCAACCCTGAACCTCTTCTGGGGTCAGAAATGATTGATAAAACAACAGAAGCCATCCTTTTGCAACTTATTTTATGACTCAGGTCTCCCTGAAGTGCAGAATCCCAAATTACACTAAAAAGGGTGTACTAACCCAGCAAAGGTTTAATTTTTGCAATATGTAACAACAGGCCATTCATAAAGTAAAACACTTCTTTACTGCCATCTAATGGCTCAAGCCCTGTTATTCTATTATTCCTCACCCCCTCACTGTCCTTTGTTACAGACACTATGGATTGCCTGGCAGTCTGGATGGGATCAATGATTTCTAATGCAATCAGGATGCCTTTATAAGGAAAGGACACACACGGTCAAACATCATTTTGGTTGTTGGCATCTTTCCCGGCAAGGAGGCCATGAGAGTGGATGGACAAAGGAAGACACCATTATGGGACTATATATTTCTCCAGTATTTTGGGTTGCAGTATTCCCCTGGTGGAGCTCCCAAGTTTGCACCTGCAGGGCAATATAGGAGCTGTAGTTTTGTTGTGGAACCATTCTGGTATAGTTGGATGCCGCTATGGACAGCTGCTAAGAACTAACTTCACACTATTAAGAAGGCTCTGACTGACCCGGAAGTGGATCCTGGTTGTAATGCTGTTACAATGGAAGTTCTCCGGGTCCATAAAAGTAATCACTTCACCCCACCCAGGCAAGTCAGATTTGGGAGAGGAGCTGGACATCACTCCCCTGGGAAGGAGTGAAGGAGAAAAGAGAATGAGAAAGTGAAAAGAAAGAATTGAATTTCTGTGTTGACTGGGAACAGAAGCCTGTAAAAGATACTTTGTTTAATAAAAGTACTTCTTTTGAACTGGGAACTTATGTCTGTGGAGTTGAGTCTGGGGTTTAGGACTTGGTGGTGCCCCTTAATGGTCACACCTTCTGTTGTGAAATCCTCTCCAGAATAGCTACAGTGCATCCTGGATTATTCCGATTCTTCAGCACACTGTTTACTTGACTGCTGGCATTCCATCTCTAGCTATCCTTTCTGAGCTTTAATGAGAAATCCAAACAGCATACATATTTTAAATGTCATGTAATTAGGGGTAGCGTTACAGGAGGATTTTTATGTATTTGCTAATTACTTTGGTACTTAGTGTTCTCCCATGTGTTTAAATGTATTAATTTTGATTATCAAAATCCATAAGATTAACAACATACAAAAATGTGTTAATTCTATACTGAAAATGTTAGAAATGCAATGTTTCAGTTGTTGAGTATATGATGAAAGCCCAGCAGTCAAAATTACATTTCTAAATTTTATCTTATTTTTCCAAAATACAGATAATTCAAACATTTTTTCTTTTTGCCTGCTGTAATACATTATATTAACAGTAAAATAAAACAAGTTTACATTAAATAAATACACAGCTTGAGAAGAGAATAATTGTGTACTCCAATAAGGAATTTGGAAAACATTGTTTGCAGTTATTTTAATAGTTAGAAATCACATCCCACAGATGTTACTAATGAAAACATCAAAGTCAAGTTTTATGTGTTTCTACAATCTTTGCTCACAGAGGCCTGACTCATGAAGTACATGCACATTTGTCGTGAGGAGACAGAAGTCACAACCATAGCCACAGGCAGCCAGAGCTCATTTCCCTTTTCATGTCACACCTCCCTCATAAATTTCACAATCACAAGAACTCACAATGCAAGAATAATATATACTGAATGTACAGTGTCGCATGTGCAAGCTTGGAGAGTCTCTAATGTGCACCAGGTTAATGCTAATAGGGAGGAACACGATTTCTGTTTTTCTCTGTTGAATTGCGGATCACCAGCAGGAAGAAGCCTGGCACCACTTCTATCATGCCTCAAGACCCACCTCTTCCAGACAGAGAGAAAAGGATGCCCCTGCAGTTCTGTTCATATTATAGCATCATGACACTAAAGGGTTCCACACAGCTATTTTGACCAATATTTAATTTATTTTTATTGACTTGATGAACTGCTAATTAAACAGCAACTTCTGGCTAGAGCTCCAACTCTTCCTATGTATATTGTTATTCTTTTATAACATATTTTAAAGATGGTAAAGTTTTTAGGCTCTAAGGCCATATTTTAGAAGGTTGTTATTTATTACTAAAACATAAAAAATGTTTCTGTTTTAACGATGTGTTTACATAGATTGTTGTAGACAAAAAACACACATCAAATTATTTCCCCTTACAATTTTGGGTAGCTTACTCCCAGATAATCAATCAAGGCAGGAACTGGGAGAACTTCTTGCCCGTTCTGAGGTGGTGGGGGGATGGTATAGGAGACTGCTTGCTGCTTGGGCTTATCGACACATTTAGAAGATAAAAGATGCTGATGGAGAGGTGCAAAGGGATTTAAGGTGGGCCGGATTTACAAGTTTTTTCGCAGGCTCTGGTAATTCTAGTGTTAAGTTGTCTGCATATATCGCAAACTAAGCACAATGCATTTTTTTTATTTTTAAAAGTACTTTATTGAAACAAAAAATATAACAAGAGCAAACATATTAAAAGTATACATACAACAAAACATGTTATAAATAACCTATTCAAAGAAATGAATAGTAGAAAAAAAATCTAAATATTCCATTCCTATTAGCCATGTGTAACCCAACATAAAGTTATCATATAAATATTTTATAATGTAAAAGGTGTTTGAATTTCCTTTTTTTGTTATTGATGACTTATTTAGAAAACTGTATTAAAACAAATTAACATCATTTATCCTACAGTGAACAGCCATCTTTAATATGACTGCATAAGATAGATAGATAGATAGATAGATAGATAGATAGATAGATAGATAGATAGATAGATAGATAGATAGATAGATAGATAGATAGATAGATAGATAGATAGATAGATAGATAGATAGATAGAGTAATCTCTCGCTATATCGCGCTTCGCCTTTCGCAGCTTCACTCTATCGCGGATTTTATATGTAAGCATATTTAAATATATATCGCGGATTTTTTGCTGGTTCGCGGATTTCTGCGGACAATGGGTCTTTTAATTTCTGGTACATGCTTCCTCAGTTGGTTTGCCCAGTTGATTTCATACAAGGGACGCTATTGGCAGATGGCTGAGAAGCTACCCAACTTACTTTTCTCTCTCTCTCTCTCTCTTGCGCTGACTTTCTCTGATCCTGACGTAGGGGGATTGAGCAGGGGGGCTGTTCGCACACCTAGACGATACGGACGCTCGTCTAAAAATGCTGAAAGATTATCTTCACGTTGCTACCTTCTGTGCAGCTGCTTCGTGAAGCGACATGCTGCACGGTGCTTCGCATACTTAAAAGCTCGAAGGGCACATATTGATTTTTGATTGTTTGTTTTTCTCTGTCTCTCTCTATCTCTCTCTCTCTCTCTTTCTCTGCTCTTGACGGAAGGGGTGTGAGCTGCCTCCTTCAACAGCTTTGTGCCGCGGTGCTTCGCATACTTAAAAGCCAAACAGCCCTATTGATTTGTTTGCTTTCCTCTCTCTTTCTGACAGTCTCTGCTCCTGACGCGCACTCCTTTGAAGAGGAAGATATGTTTGCATTCTTTTAATTGTGAGACGGAACTGTCATCTCTGTCTTGTCATGGAGCACAGTTTAAACTTTTGAAAAAGAGACAAATGTTTGTTTGCAGTGTTTGAATAACGTTCCTGTCTCTCTACAACCTCCTGTGTTTCTGCGCAAATCTGTGACCCAAGCATGACAATATAAAAATAACCATATAAACATATGGCTTCTACTTCGCGGATTTTCTTATTTCGCGGGTGGCTCTGGAACACAACGCCCGCGATGGAGGAGGGATTACTGTAGATAGATAGATAGATAGATAGATAGATAGATAGATAGATAGATAGATAGATAGATAGATAGATAGATAGATAGATAGATAGATAGATAGATAGATAGATAGATAGATAGATAGATAGATAGATAGATAGATAGATACTTTATTAATCCCAAGGGGAAATTCACAATAAAAATGTGAATAAATAATAAATAATAAGTCATAATGCATTAAATTGTGAATTCAAACAGTGATTTTGGTTTTAGACAGTAATGCAGCAGTTTATTAGATTCTTTCAATCCAGTTTTGCAGTGGATACCGAAGCAGAGATCAAATGGAGCCTTATTGTTTTGCACCCTTATAAACAGATGCTGTACATGGGTAAAAATAGACCGCACTGTATATATGAAAACACATAGATTTTAAAGCAGGACCTGAACAACCAAAGCACTGGTATGGTGTAGCAGTGATTTGTGCTACTGAAACATTGCTCTAGAGTCTTGTGTTTGCATCCTTGGTCTATGTGAAGTTTGCCTGTGTGTTTTTCTCTGGGCAGTCCAGTTTTCCTCCTATATCACAAACGTGTATGTGTGAGTGTTTAAATTTAAACTCGTATGGTATCATTGATTGGTATTCTGTGCTTGAATATACCTTGTGATTTACTGGCACTGCATTCAAGACTGGTTTCTGCTGTACCTGGTTCTGCAAAAATAATCTCCACACCTCCACAATTCTGAAATATGCTCCACACACTTGGATTTTCCAGAATGCATAAAAATACACCAACATTAACGCAATAGCTAGTCCAGCAAAATAGCTTAGGATTTAAAGTGAAAATTAAGGACATTCATATAAACCATTAATTTAAAGTAAAATATATTTATTACTGCAAGAAATACTGCTGCTGTGTTCACTTTGTCTATTACACGGATAAATTGAGAGCAAAACTTTCAACAGAGTTTCCTTCTGCTACATGTAGATACTCACTACCCCTCAGCTGTGGGTGTGTTTCTGACAAGTCTTTGATATCATTAAGGAAGTTCTTGTATATGAGTCACTTTACAACAACCACAAAGAACAAATTAGGACAGCAGAGCTCAGCAAAAACTGACTACATGAGCATTGAATGTATATATGTTTTTAACTTGATTTAAAATATATTAAATATCAACAATTGTGAGATACTTAATTTTCCCACTTGTTACATTTGCAATAGAGACACTGATAAACTCTTTGGAGCATATAAAAGTGGATACAATAATAAACAATTCATTAAACGAAATGGCATAAAAGTCTTTAGAGAGTTAAAAAAACAGGCACATTAATATGACTCAACACTTTGCCTGTAGGCATTTAAATGCAAGAGTTAAGAGTTTAAAGGAATGCCTTTGCCTTCCATTCTTGTTAACACTTGTAGTACCTTGACTAGATTAATTATTTAAAATACTTTTTTAAAGAAGCCACTCATTTCTAAATATTCTCAGGTGCAAATAATTATTCAAGCTAACCTACTTGTACTCACGGGATTCTCCTTTGCTGCCAGTCAGTTCTACCTTCATTGAACATTCAGTTCATTGTTTTACACTGACATGTTGTCAGGACATACATAGAGATCTGCTCAATGTCTCATTACTTTCCTTGTGATCTAGTGTATTTTGCATTCAAATTTTGTGTAGCTTTATAACATACTGTGCATGGATTCTTGTGACACTGTTTATTATGAATACAACTGTATCACATAAAGATCAATGTTAATTACACATTCACATTAGCTGCTTTCTGTTTGCCAACTTGTCATTTCACGCCTTTTCTTTGCTACTTTGCTGCTATGAAAAGATTCCTAGCAAGCAGCAAGATTGAATAAAATTAAAGACTTGTGTTCATACAATAAAAGCAGCGATAACACACAATTCTGGTAAATCACAGATTTTGTTATGTTTTAGACTTTACACAGAAATCTAAACAAGTATTTCAGACCTTCAGTCATGCACTTGTCTTTAAAGTCATTTTTGACCTTATAAAAACTGAATGGCTAAGAAATCCTTTTTTCTTACACAGAGAAAATATTTCATATTTTAACATCAATATTGGTGTTACTTTACTGAGATACTGTATCTGTACATCCAGACTTGTCACACTTAAATATATTAAACATAAGATCCCAGTATTTCACATAATGCAGCCAGGGAAATTAAATTCTCTGACAGGTAGAGAATAGTATGGAGCATTGAAAAACAAAAGAGACAAACATGGAGCAGCTAAAATCCTTCTGCATTTTTAGTGTTCTCACAAGCAGCATGAAGCTCAGTTTCCACCAGATGACCTCTGCATGCCCCTATCATTGCTTCTGCTTCAATGCTGCATGAGCTCACCACTCCCATCAGTAGGTGTGGATTCAAAGGGACACAGCTTCATCTGATAGTAACTACGCCCAACAATTTCCTTCTTGATTTGAATGAGGAAGGTTCTAGTATTTCATAATCCATCCATCTTTACTTTATTCACACTTTCCCTCAAAGTGGATCATTGGAGGGATATATTATTTTTAGTGTTTTATAACTTATTGCACTATAAGACTTGTATACATAGCAAGTGGGCTTCCTTCCATGAAGTAAAATTGTGACTTGACTACCTATTATTGAGTGGCACAGCATTAAATTGTTCAGTGCTTCCACATCACAGATCTAGTCTCCTGGGTTCAAATCTTGTTTCTGGATATTAACTGTTTGTAGCTTTCCTGTACTCCCTGTGCCTGTGTGGGTTTCCTTCAGGTATTTTGGTTTTCCTCCCACATCCGAAAACTTTTCCTGGTTAGGTCTGTCTATGATTCCAAGTAAGCCAGGGTGTAGCTCTTGTGATGGACAGGTCCCTTGTGCCAAGTGTTGATGGGATAGGCTCAGGGCTCCCTGTGCCCTTGAATTGGATTCAATAGGTTTGACAGTGGTATGATTCCTGTTGTTTTGCTTTAGTTCCTTACTAGGGAAGACTAGCATGGGGCTTTATATTTTGGAATGTTTCATCATGCTTTTGTAATAAAATGCAGGTTGGTGTCAAAGATATTGGGCTTAAATTCAATCAGTTTACAATCACTATTTCAAGTTCTCCTTTAGCACTTAATAGCTCAATGTCTTTCAGAGCACTGAATATATTTAGATACAGTATGTCTTGAAACTAGCCGTGTTGAGGAGATGGCCAAAGTAACTATGGAGTCAATGTTATTTTTTTTTTCAAGGTAGAGTCAGTCTCTTCAGTCACAAGATTGGTGATTGGTGTATGCAGAAAATTTACGTCCAGGTAGCTTAATACACCTATAGGACACCCTGTTCCCTAGTGGCAGCCTCCTTGATGCCTGGCTCCTGTCACCCTCCACTTATAGCCCTTCATAACAAACTGACATGTAGTATAACCTCCAAATACACATATAACCATAATATTCTTTCAGCTAAAAATAATTATACAGTATATAATACATGATTTGCATTTTCTTTTTGGGCTTGTTTAACACTAGACAACACTGTCTGCTAGATAGATCGATGTACAGATCTTTGATTTTTTTCTTTAAATTATTCTATCCCTTGATTCAATGTTATACCACCTGCTTACTTGTAAGGTTAAACACAATTATTTGAGTTTTTATTCCATTTTATGTTTAAAATTGTCATCAAGATATATCTGAAACTTCTCAAAATTTTACTGTGTAACAATAAAAAAACATATTTCAGACTTCATATGTGCAGCACTGCCATAATGAAGTCTATCACATTCATTCATTTTCAAATCCTATTAAATGAAAAATCCACCTCAAATTATATTTTTAATATGTTCCTTACCATATGTACTTTGTAGTGGTTGCTGAGAAAATAATTTAATCTAATTTTTTTATGCAAAATGGATAGATAACATTTTACGAAATAATAATAATCCAATATATACTAATTCAGTATAAAAGCAAACTTAAAAAGGCATAGTCCACATGTCAGTTATCTAGTTGTGTGCTCAAAACATGCAAAGTGCATGCTTTTTTGCTAAAATATTGGAAAACAGTTACTTCTAGAATAATCAGTGCACATAATAAACATGAAACTAAAGCCTCATTAGAATGAATTTAGGAAATGAAAACAAATAATATTTATTGACCAAATAAATGAGGGGGAGAGGTGGGTCTTTAATTCAAAAATTCAGTGAAAATATTTTGTAGGACACAGTGAATGTGTTCACACATTTTCCATCCATCCATCCATTTTCCAACCCGCTGAATCCAAACAGGGTCACGGGGGTCTGCTGGAGCCAATCCCAGCCAACACAGGGCGCAAGGTAGGAACCAATCCCGGGCAGGGTTTCAGCCCACCGCAGGGCACACATACACACACACCCACATACCAAGCACACACTAGGGACAATTTTGGATCGCCAATGCACCTAACCTGCATGTCTTTGAACTATGGGAGGAACCTGGAGCACCCTGTGGAAAACCACGCAGACATGGGGAGAACATGCAAACTCTACGCAGGGAGGACCCGAGAAGCAAACCCACGTCTTCTTACTGCAAGGCAGCAGCGCTACCACTGCGCCACCGTGCTGCCCTATTCATACCAGCTTAAATATAAGATTTTTTTAAGAAAATATAATATCCTTACCCATTTGGTAGTGAATAAGCATCTACAAAATAGCGACCCAAAAGAGGAGAAGATCTGTACAACTTCAGTAGCTGAAATAAAAAAAGTACAGTGGAATTAAAATTTGGAACGTTCTACTCAATTAAAATCATTATACAAAATGCAATGATTTTTTGAGGAGTTCAACAAAATTAGATGGAAGTATCTTTATAAAAATATGCTAGTTATGGAGCATTTAAAAAACTCATGCTACCATTAAACTACCTGAAGGTACAAGTGATCTCTAATGGTAATGTTTTTGTCATGACAATCAAAGCTTTCACCGAAGTCCAGACAGATCAAAATTTTAAATTAAGAGAGAGATTTTTAGGAATGTTTGAGAAAGAGGAGTCACACAAAATCAAAGGCAAACCACTAAAGGTCAGCAAAGTGTTCATTCAACTTTAAAAGACAATCGTTAAATTGAATGCCATTAACAAAACCTCAATAATAACCAAAATATTCTAACCAGAAAAGTGCTTTTTCTTGTTAAGTCTTTCCTCTGTTTTGCAAATGAGTTCATACACTATTTAATTGCTTATAATGTGGTAAAAATTATCTTACTGATCACATGCCACCTACATCAAATGTAGAATTATAGCAACCTGTACTTGCCACACAAATTGTATGAATCCTGCATTCTTATGTAATGTTATCTTAAACACAAATGGTTCCAAAAATGTGGATCCAACAAAATACAGAAGATACTACTAAATGAATACATACCTAATATGTGAGTGACAGTTTTCATAATTTGTAACAGGGTCAGGGGGTTTTGGGGAGGGTGTATTGGAGCCTATCTCAGCAAGTATAGGGCACAAGGGCAGGAACAAACACTGAATGGGCACCAGTCCACTGCACACACACACACACACACACACACAGGCCAGGTTAGCCTCACCAATTCACCAAACCTGTATGGCTTTGGGCAGTGGGAGAAAACAGGAGCACTTGGAGGAATCTCATGCAGACATGGGAGAACATGCAAACCCCATGCAGGGAGGACTTGGGTTTGCAAACACTGGCCTTCTTACTGTGATGCAGCAGTGCTCCCACTGTACCACCGTGCCACCTCATTGTCAATATTACTATTCCTTATTTAGGAGATGCCCTTTATTCATTACATAAGCAAATATATTGAAACAGTTGAATAGTTATAAATCACAAAGTTAAGCATATTAAGTATAACAGTGCTACTACTAGCCTTCCCTGAAATCTGGGAAGTGAGAGATCAACTCAAGTACAGTACATTAATATAAAATATAAAAATGTAATCTTACCATATCTCTCAGATGCTGTGAAATGCAGGTGCTCTCAAACTGATGCTGAGGTGATTCTGTTGAACCTTGGCAGTTAATTACTCTAAGTGTACCATTGTAATTATGAGGTGTTATATAAGATTGCTTATCAAACTTTTCATCTTCATCCTCATAAACCACTGGAATATAAGTAAAAATGTAAACTTAATTTACTATTTTGCTAAAAAGGCAGATCTCAATTTCTTCTTGAAACAGAGAAATATTTGTCAAAAGAAACAGCTTCTGGTCAATTTGTTTTACTTATTGTCATGTATGGCCATACATTTGGTACTGCTGCACCTACCAATATATTCAATTCAATCACAGCTACTATTAGGTATAATTTTATACTTGTTAATATACATTGCACACAATATACATATACACACAATAACACTGAACAAAACACAAGAACATCACACAACATACGTATTTAAAGACACCTATCTAATATGTTGGTAGGTTGGCAAAATGGTTCCAGAAATGCAGGGTTCTGAAAAGTGGCAAATGATAGGTTGAGGCCATCCAAGTACCTAGTAGGTATAATAAAACCACTACAGCTGTTTAACTGGTGCCCATGAAATAATTGCTCCATTGGCACCCAAGTGAAAGAAAGGTCACTGAGGATGAACAGAATGGCAAAAAAATCCCCCATCAGACAGATGACAACACCAAAAAGTGGCCATGTAGAACAGGTGAAGTCTCTGCCATTTTACTTGGTTGCCAAACAGTCTAACATTTACAGAGGGATCTATGTCCTTTATTTAAAACTTAGAGTAAAAAGTGTAGAGGCAAAAGTTGACACTGGAAGCACCAGTGATATAGCCCCAGGACTTTCAAAGGGATTTCTTGACTGCAAATGGTGTTTAGTATTTCTAATATAGCATATGCTGAGTTTGGTTTAAAGTCTGTTTCCTTCTAGTGCTTAAAGCAAAATAAAGACAAGAGAGTATCTGAGGCAGCACTGCCAGAGTGAGAAAGAAAAAGAGAGACAGACAGAGACAGAGGGATGGGTGCAGATAGGAAGCAAGAGAAAGTTGTGAGGTAGAGTAGTTTGGTGCTTAGACATCGTATTTGAAGTGGGCAACTGATGACCACCTCACCTGATAGTGGGGGAGCAATCTTTATAATGAGGTTCATTTGAGTAGCTGCAATTTGCTCCTTGTGTTCTGCTTGATCCTTTCTTTTATTATTTAGCCTTCTTAATTACTTTATTTGAATTGAAACAAGATTTTTGGTTTAGACTCTAAAGCACTTTGTTTAAAGTTTACAATAGTGGTGTCTCTGGACAGAATGTATCTTAATATTTAAAAAAGCCTGGGTATTATACCAATATGTAAATACAACAGACCGGCACTCTGTCACCGTTAGTTCTGGCAATATGTCTGGTAATGTATAGATAGGCTCTGGCTGCTTGTGACCATGAATTGGATTGATCTGATGAAAGAAATTGACAAAAAATGATGTAACACACAAATATATGAATGCAGTGTGAGGGAAAAGGTATTCCAATAAAAATATGTGTTGTAATTTTTATTCCAAATGGGAAGGCCAAAGTCATAAAACCACCCTGAAACGCAATCACCAGTATTTAAGTTAAGTAAATGCACATATCTACACTTTAAAAATAAATATATAAATAAAAAAATGATCAGCCAAAAATCAAGCAAAATTACCAAGGAGCATGAGTAAGAAAAGGAACAAATAACAAAAAGAAAACAAGTTATTACAATAATTAACTAACAAGCAGACAATAGTAAAACAAAATCTCCTTTGAGATGTAACTGATAAGAGACATAATTAACCCAAAAAGAATTTTTTTAAATCAACAAGCCAAAAAAGTCACACAGCAAAGCACAAAAAAGGAACAAAGCCGAAAACTCATCAAGGGCAAATTCCATTAGTCCTTTAACAAGCTCAATCGCTAAATCTCTTCCTATAATTTTATTACTGGGCTTCCTAATTGAATTACCTATTTGGATGGGGTTTTTTGACAGGTGGGGAAGAGATGAGCTGTGAGCTTTATGCAAAGTATTTTTTTATGTTCTATGTTTTTCTAAATTATGAAAAGAATCTTAAATCTACTTGAAGTGTCACAAACAGTGCGAGAAGAGAGGACGCTGCCCGACCCATTGTTTACAGCTCAGCGCAGTTAAAAAGTAGAAAGACGCAAAGCTGTTTTCCTCATCTCTTCTACTATCAAGTACTGCCAACTAAAAAAAAGCTACAATGTGGCAGTTTCCGCGACAGTCACGTGGACGAATAAATAAAACTTCTCGGTGTGTTTGTGTTTGCTTCTTTTTAATATCAGTAAAATAACTCACACAAATAATAACAATTCGTAAAGACGATATAAAAATGGCGTTCACAAACTAAGTGATAAGTTCCTGTATTATAATATGTTCTGTGGTCATATGTAATTTCCATATCGCGTGGTCATACGTAATTTCCATTTTATACATAATTTCCATATCACGTGGTCATACGTAATTTCCGTTTCAAACACGAGAAGAATTTTATATATATACATATCTTATAACAGAAAAAATAAATTGAACTTTTGTCAAGAGTCTTCTACAGTAATTTATTTAATATATTTAAGTGTCCATCCATTCATTCCTTCATCTTGCTAACTCATTTATTCAGGGCAGGGTTGCAGAACAGCTGGAACCTATCCCAGCAATCATCAGGTGCAAGGCAGGAACAACACTGGGACAAAGCACCAGCCCATCTCAGGGTGAACACACACAGACACACACACGCACTCACACTAGTGTTTTTGTTAAACTTTATATATAATGGCTGCTAGGTTACACTGATTACTGATGTCCTGATGTTCTATGTTGGCATTAATGTTTTATTTGTACATAAGCTTCACCAAATCAAACTCCGCGCAAATAATGTTGTTATGGAAATAAATTTAAAGAGCTGTGACCTAGAGGGCATGTGGACAACACAGACAAATGACAGATTAAAGCATTCCAAATTAAAAAAAAAAAAAACTACCTAACTTAAACTGTCTTTTCCCTTTTGGAAAATAACCAAATTAACTGTCTTCACTTCAACACAGGAGCTTTTGTTGTAAAGTTCAATATTTTTGTCATGTGTAAGTAGTACAATGAGAATATTCTTTGTATGTCTCTTCACAATAGTAGCAATAACACAATACTGAGAAAGACACAAAAAAGTATACATAGCATACAACATATATATGTAAACAATTACATACTGTACAATATATTTATGTGAGTATCTGTTTACAAATGTTAGTAAATACAGTTTTTTGTATGTTACAATATTTGTTGTTGTGATTAGCTGTTCAGTAATTTTTCAATGTGTGGATAGAAACTATTCCTGAATCTACTGGTCTGAGTGCCAATGGTTCTGTACTGTTTACCAGAAGGAAGGAGTAAGAAAGGCGGCTCTGCAGGATGGCTGAGGTCTTTAATAATATGCTTTCCTTTCTAAGGCATTTTGTTCTGTACAGGTACATGTCATTATCAGAAGGCAGCTGGGTGCCAGCAAAATGCTCTGTTGCCCTCACCACTTTCAACAGTGCTTTACCATCTTGAGCTGAGCAGATGCTCTGTTAGTGAAGATACACTTTACTACACACCTGTAGAAAGTGGTAAGACTAAATAGAGAAACTTGATGCCTTCCTTAGATGTCTTGCATTTGATCTTGTGTTGCTACTCTGTAACCTGCTTCTCTTTTCTTGACTGCTCATATACTGAAATCTATGCCACACAATGTAACTAATAAAACAAATACAGCGGAAATGCTGAACTTTACCTTGTTAAATACTTGTGTAAAGGGCATACCTGAATATAGAACACTGAAACATTTGCATGTATCATTTCATGGATTAATAGAAAGGGTAAACTAAGCAGAACACTCAGTTGTTTCGCAACAAGGTGCACAGATTGTACTTTCTACATCACAATAGATCACCATGCAGCCAAATACTGATCAAACAATTTCTGCTCCTTACCTTTTTTACCAGATTAGGGAATTGGAGGAGGTATGATTATTCACCATGAGAAGTATTGAAAAGAAAATCTAGATAACCTTATACAGTACTAGTAAAATAATTTTAATTCATTAAGTTGTATCAAAAAAATAAACAAAATAAGATTGAAACTGGAATCCTAATTTTCAATACAGTCTATACATTACTGTATTTGCTTTTAGGATAGCAAAAAAGAGAACAAATATGCTATTCTAGATAAATTACATCTTAGGAACATTCTCATTTAGGTCACACCATAAAATACCAAATCTATGTAGCTAACAAATGATTAAACTGACTTTGAGGGGAAAAACAAACTGAGAGGGAAAAAAAGACTGGGAAGAAAAAACAAAAGAGAGCAGTCTGGAATGCAGAAGGCTGCCAAACCAGTTGTGGATGTAAAAAATGTAGTGTATTAAAGTAGTAGTATAGTAGGAAAAAGTATACAATATGTTCTAATGATATGAGAAGATAAAAGACTATCTTAACTGATAAAATCTAAGGAAAATCCTAACCATTTCAGAAATGACTTGACACAATCACTGCTTGAAAACTAAAGCCCTGTTACATTTTTCCCATGACTCTTAGCTGACATTCTTGCCATTTATTAGGCTGCACTTCAGACTTCTCTTCAGAGTTCTCTTTTAGATTTTTTCTGTACTTTGAAATATATTTTAACAGCTGTGCTCCCTTCTTTATTTTGTTTATTTTTGAAAATCAGAGACTTAAAACTTTATTTACTAATTTATTGATCTATTGAAGCTAAAATGTGTCTCTCATTAATATATAAACTGTACATTTAATTTAAAAAGTTTTACATTCAGACTTGCATTGTCACTGAGCATGCAGTAATACAGTGCAATCATCTGTAACTGAAAAAAAGATAAGCACATTAAAAAAACTTTACTATCTGTGTAACCACATAGTTTCCTTGTTAATAAATAGAAATTCTAAAAAACAAAACATTTTTTTGTAATTTATTTGTAAAATACAGTGATTTTTTTCAATTACATAAATTCCTATTTTGCATTAATACTTAAATATTAATACTTTGACTACCAAAAATGATAATGTGAAAACAAAACCATTTATTGATACAAACTAAACAGCCAAAGGATTGGTAATGGTAGAAGGAGCCTTATAATGCAAAATAAAAAGAAATGAAAACCTAGCTAAACCATAATTAGATCCCCCTTATTAACTCATGGGAAAAGCTGCCTTCACTCATTCTGTTCTCTGGACTTCAAGTACAGGGTGAGTCAAAATTATGTTAACACTATTAGTACTGCTATGTGTATACTTTTATACAATTTCTGTGGACAATTTATGTGCCACATATGGTACATGTGTTGAACATGATGGAGAACAGGTAGAGACATTCCTGTAAATTATCTTGCACATATGAAGTATGTTTCCATCCATCCACCCATTATCCAACCCGCTATATCCTAACTACAGAGTCATGGGGGTCTGCTAGAGCCAATCCCAGCCAACACAATGCGCAAGGCAGGAAACAAACCCCGGGCAGGGTGCCAGCCCACTGCAGTTGAAGTATGCTTTGTGAATAAATTATTTCCGCAATTCAAATGTTAACATAATTTTGACTCACCCTGTATAATAGCACCCTGACCCAAAACCACTTTTAAGCTTCAGGCCATTAGTACTTTTATGGACACCTCTGGTCCTCTCAGAAATACCTTCAGGTGATGGCCCTGGACCATTCGCCAGTAAGAGACACCAGGAAAGCAGCTCCCCATAATATAATTTGCAATCCCTGTATCCCCAGAGGGGTCGGTTCAAAACAAATAATAGGATGCCCTATATAATATAAGAATACCAGTGTGCTTCTATAATTAATCAAGGAGTGAATATGAATAAATATTTAATCATTTTTATTATTAAAACAAAATCTTATATTTGTAGTTTATACAATTTCAGTTTCAAATCATATTTCAGTCTGTTTTTTGCTTTATTTATTCATTCATTCATATGATTTTCTGAACAGGATGCCTATGCACAAACAACCATAATTCCTCAGAAAACACCAGCTAACAATAACCATTCAACTTTGCCTATAAACGATTGGAATCAGAGAAGAAACCTGAAACCCTGGTAAGAGCCCAATGCTCCATGAAATTATGCAGGAATTAGTCTGAATCCAAGAAAATGCACTTGACTGGACAAAGGGACAACTCTGTACTACTATGCAACACTTAATTATTTAATGATTATATAAATAAAACTGCTGGAGATTGTTTAAAATTTAAATAAATATTACATTTTGCCTGATGATGCATATTGTAATCTTTTTAGTTAGCCAATAAAAGGTGTCACTTTACTTGACTTTTCACTACAATAAATATATTAGAAAATCTTACCAGAATACAGGACAAGGCTAATCACAATTGCCAGGAGGAACAGTAGAATGATCAATAAAATAGTATGCCACAGCTTCAGCTTCCAGCAGACTAATTTACTCTTTGAATAGCATCTTTTCTTTCCTCTGTTTGATATAGGCTGTTAAGAAAACAGATTACATAAAATTAGGCGCAAAATGACAATATAGTATATCAGTATGTGGTTTTAAGCTTAAGTAATATAATGTGTAAAACTCAAGCAAAATGTTGTTCTTTTCAAGCATACCTAAACATCCAAATTACAAAAGCAAAGTTTGTACTACAAGTACATAAAAACACAAAAAAATGATAGGTGCAAGAGAAACCAACCTGCTTATGCAGACATATACCTGTACACCCTAATGAATCCCTACCAGATGATTGTCTGGCTCTATTTTCATATGACAAACCTCCAGGAATTCAAGAATAATGGACCACTGCACCACTTCAACTATAAAGGATTATATTCAAACAAATAGTGAAATGTGGAATTCATTAACAAATTTTTATTTTTAGTGATGAGCACCAGACTTAAAATATGCTGTTGTATTGATTTCACCTGTTGTCACTGGAAGTGTATATGAAAATATAGTCATATGAAAATGTTTGGACTCTTAATTCTTTGGATTTTTGTTTATCATTGGCTGAGCTTTCAAAGTAGCAGCTTCCTTTTAATATATGACATGCCTTATGGAAGCAGTAGTATTTCTGCAGTGACATTAAGTTTACTGGATTAACAGAAAATATGCAATATGCATCATAACAAAATTAGACAGGTGCATACATTTGGGCACCCCAACAGAGATATTATATCAATGCTTAATTGAGCCTCCTTTTGCAAATATAACAGCCTCTAGATGCCTCCTATAGCCTTTGATGAGTGTCTGGATTCTGGATGGAGGTATTTTTGACCATTCTTCCATACAAAATCTCTCCAGTTCAGTTAAATTTGATGGTTGCCGAGCATGGACAGCCTGCTTCAAATCATCCCATAGATTTTCAATGATATTCAAGTCAGGGGACTGTGACGGCCATTCCAGAACATTGTACTTCTCCCTATGCATGAATGCCTTTGTAGATTTCGAACTGTGTTTTGGGACATTGTCTTGTTGGAATATCCAACCCCTGTGTAACTTCAACTTTGTGACTGATGCTTAAACAGTATCCTGAAGAATTTCTTGATATTGGGTTGAATTCATCCAACCCTTGACTTTAACAAGGGCCCCAGTCCCTGAACTAGCCACGCTGCCCCACAGCATGATGCAACCTCCATCAATTTTGACAGCAGGTAGCAGGTGCTTTTCTTGGAATGCGGTGTTCTTCTTCTGCCATGCAAAGTACTTTTTGTTATGACCAAATAACTCAATTTTTGTCTCATCAGTCCAAAGGACTTTCTTCCAAAATGAATCTGGCTTGTCTAAATGAGCATTTCCATACAACAAGCGACTCTGTTTGTGGCGTGAGTGCAGAAAGGGCTTCTTTCTCATCACCCTGCCATACAGATGTTCTTTGTGCAAACTGCACTGAATTGTAGAATGATGTACAGATACACCATCTGCAGCAAGATGTTCTTGCAGGCCTTTGGAGGTGATCTGTGGGTTGTCTGTAACCATTCTCACAATCCTGTGCATATGTTGCTCCTGTATTTTTCTTGGCCTTCCAGACCTGGGTTTAACAGCAACTGTGCCTGTGGCCTTTCATTTCCTGATTACATTCCTTACAGTTGAAACTGACAGTTTAAACCTCTGAGATAGCTTTTTGTAGCCTTCCCCCAAACCATGATACTGAACAATCTTTGTTTTCAGATCTTTTGAGAGTTGCTTTGAGGATCCCATGCTGTCACTCTTCAGAGGAGAGTCAAAGGGAAGCACAACTTGCAATTGACCACCTTAAATACCTTTTCTCATGATTGGACACACCTGTCTATGAAGTTCAAGGCTTAATGAGTTAATCCAACCAATTTGGTGTTGCAAGTAATCAGTATTGAGCAGTTACATGCATTCAAATCAGCAAAATTACAAGGGTACCCAAATTTTTGCCAGTTTTTCATATTTGATTTAATTTCATACAACTAAATACTGTTTCACTAAAAATCTTTGTTCGAAAAACACCCCAGTACTCAGATGTTCCTAGGAAATGAAAGACATACCACTGTTACCTTTTTTGTTGAAAGTAGAGAAAATGATTATGCAGGCTGAGAGGGGTTCCCAAAATTTTTCATATGACTGTATATATATATATACATATGTAACCAGTGAAAGGTTATACAGCACTTCAGCTTTTCCAGGTTTTATGGAAATGCATGCAGTTCAATGTCTTAATGTTTAATTAAATCAAGGTATTGAACAAATAAACACTGGAAAATAAAAATAAGTCAAGGGATCATTAATTGTACTAAATTTTATTCAAATATGTGATTCAACAAAGTAGCCGGCTTTTGCTGATATAACAGGCAAACTGTGGTAACCTTTTTGATTTAAAATGCCAATCACTGTGCAAGTTACCAACTCTGCCTCCAGAAAAAAACACCACACCATCACACTTCCTCCTCCATGTTTCATAGTTGGTGTCACACTCTGGGGAACCATCCTTTCACTGACTCGATGGCATACAAACAATTTATTGGGCTGTGACATTGGACCTGCCAGATCTCTTCCTATCAAAGTTTCTTCCATTTTACTGTTGCCTTTGGACTGTGCAGGACACTATTCTCACTGATACTTTATTTATTTATTTATTTATTGCAATTCCTCAAAATCAAAAGCCTACACTTTTGTTTTGTCTCGTTTCATTGGTTAATTGACATTTTCATGCCATTATCATTGGAATTTACAATTTTCTACAATGTACTATTGTCCAAGTAGTACTTCAGAGGGTACAGAAACACATTATGTTCCAACTTTGACAGACAGAGGGATTTTAAGTAATCAACAGAAGTTGGGATACCTGTGCAAATTATTTGCTTCAACTTGCAAAGCTTAATTTACTTTAATTGCTGCAGAACATCTGTAGGTTCTAACATATTAGTTGTTCCCAGAAGAAAGCCCATTTGTAATACTCTGAAATTTCCTTTTTTTCATTTTTTGCTAAACTAAACTTTAAATGTAAACCTTTGGCAGTTTACTGCTTACCTTTACACCATTTTAGGTTATTCACTGCATTTCAACTGATTAATTTTGAAGAAAAACTGAGGTGTTATAAAACTTTTGACCAGTAGTATATATATGAAAAACGGCATAGCTAGTCTCTTTTGATAGATAGATAGATAGATAGATAGATAGATAGATAGATAGATAGATAGATAGATAGATAGATAGATAGATAGATAGATAGATAGATAGATAGATAGATAGATAGATAGATAGATAGATAGATAGATAGATAGATAGATAGATAGATAGATAGATAGATAGATAGATACTTACTTTATTAATCCCAAGGGGAAATGCATATACTCCAGCAGCAGCATACTGATAAAGAAAATATTAAATTAAAGAGTGATAACAATGCAGGTACACAGAGAGACAATAACTTTGAATAATGTTAATGTTTACCCCCCTGGGTGGAACTGAAGAGTCGTATAGTGTGGGGGAGGAATGATCTCCTCAGTCTGTCAGTGGAGCAGGAAAGTGACAGCAGTCTGTCGCTGAAGCTGCTCCTCTGTCTGCAGATGATACTGTTTAGTGAATGCAGTGGATTCTCCATGATTGACAGGAGTCTGCTCAGTGCCCGTTACTCTGCCATGGATGTTAAGCTGTCCAGCTTCATGCCTACAATAGGCCCTGCCTTCCTCACCAGTTTGTCCAGGCGTGAGGCATCCCTCTTCTTTATGCTGCCTCCCCAGCACAGCACCGCATAGAAGAGGGCGCTCACAACACAACCGTCTGATAGAACAACTGCAGCATCTTATTGCAGATGTTGAAGGACGCCAGCCTTCTAAGGAAGTATAGTCGGCTCTGTCCTTTCTTACACAGAGCATCAGTATTGGCAGTCCAGTCCAATTTATCATCCAGCTGCACTCCCGGGTATTTATAGGTCTGTACCCTCTGCACTCAGTCACCTCTGATGATCACGGGGTCCATGAGGGGTTTGGTCCTCCTAAAATCCACCACCATCTCCTTGGTTTTGCTGGTGTTCAGGTGTAGGTGGTTTGAGTCGCACCATTTACCAAAGTCCTTGATTAGGTTCCTATACTCCTCCTCCTGCCCACACCTGATGCAGCCCACGATAGCAGTGTCGTCAGCGAACTTTTGCATGTGGCAGGACTCCGAGTTGTATTGGAAGTCCGATGTATATAGGCTGAACAGGACCGGAGAAAGTACAGTCCCCTGCGGCGCTCCTGTGTTGCTGACCACAATGTCAGATCTGCAGTTCCCAAGACGCACATACTGTGGTCTGTCTTTAAGATAGTCCATGATCCATGCCACCATGTATGAATATACTCCCATCTCTGTCAGCTTGTCCCTAAGGAGCAGAGGTTGGATGGTGCTGAAGGCGTTAGAGAAGTCCAGAAACATAATTCTTATAGCACTACTGCCTCTGTCCAAGTGGGAGAGGGATCGGTGTAGCATGTAGATGATGGCATCCTCCGCTTTCACCTTCTCCTGGTATGCGAATTGCAGAGGGTCGAGGGCGTGGCGGACCTGTGGCCGCAGCTGGTGAAGCAGCAGCTGCTCCATGGTTTTCATCACATGTGACGTCAGAGCGATAGGCCGGAAGTCATTCAGCTCACTAGGATGTGATACCTTTGGGACTGGGGTTTATACAAGATGTTTTCCAAAGCCTCGGGATTCTCCCCTGTTCCAGGCTTAGGTTGAAGATGCACTGTAGAGGACACTCCAGCTCCAATGCACAGGCCTTCAGCAGTCGTGGCGATATTCCATCTGGACTCGCTGCTTTGCTGGCACAAAGTCTCCTCAGCTCTCTGCTTACCTGGGCTATCTATATATATAATTCACTAAGCTGCCGCCAGAGCAAGCAAGACACCCATGAAAGCATGCAGAGCAAGCAAGACACCCATGAAAGCATGCAGGAAGGGGCGTGGATTCACTAAACTAAGCCGCCGCCAGAGCAAGCAAGACACCCATGGCGCACGCAGGAAGGAGCCACGTCCACCAACTCTAAGACCATTGGATACGACGACAACTCGCAGAGCCACGCCCACCAACTCGGACGCGACAACTCGGAAAAAACGCCGTCATTTATGTTCGCCTGTGCTAGAGTACACATGAACCTCTGAGCCACGTTGACTTTTCGGTATAATTCACTAAGCCGCTGACAAGTAAGACACCCATGGTGCACGCAGAAAGGGGCGTGAATTCACTAAGCCGCCGACAAGTAAGACACCCATGGCGCACGCAGGAAGGTGCCACGCCGCAAACTCGAACAGCTCATCAAACACATACTCACTCGCTTTGGTCTGTGCTGCGGTCCAAATCCAGCTGTGAGCCACGTTGACTGTTCATTTGCCCTCCATGGCTACTGCTTCAAATGTATTTCATGGAAACAACACTTCTTTCAATGTTATAGAAATTCCTGCATCAGTCAACTGTTTGTTTCTATGAGTCGGGTTTTTCTGGAAAAATGTCATTGACGAAACTGTTGCTCTCAAACTTCGCAACATGGCTGACTTTCAGCAACACTTCCACGCCCCTCGCTACGCTGTGAGCGGGGTGATTCTTTATTTAAAAATGGCCTTTTTTTTTTAGGGGAGCTGTGGACCCGCTATACCACATGAACACCTGTGACATTGCCTTCACATTGTTTACAATTTATTTCTGATCCCGTCGAGCAGATCAGACACCCAGGCAAACAACACTGAATAATCAATAGCTGCAACTACTTTGCCCACCCCAACTCCTCACCTGAGTCGGTTTTGTCTGTGTTCAGCAGTGTTTCCCAATCTCGGTCCTGGTGAACCCCTGTGGCTGCAGGGTTTTGTTCCAACCAGATTCCTAATCATTAATGCCGGTGAAACTCATCCGGGATAAATCGGTTTTTCAAACGCAGCCGTGTAGCAGATTAGCTGGATGTAATAATCCGAGATGAATGCGCGCCCCAGTGCTGAGTGAAAAGCAAATGTATATTGAGCCTAGAAAACATGATCAGCAAGTCTTTGATAGGCTGCAACAAAATGATGAAAGAACGGGCGCATTTTTTTCACACAAGCTGTGTGTGTTGTTGGGTGGGTGTTAGTTAGTTAATTAGTTACTCAAAGGATTTCAAGATTTAATATGCACAAGCGGTAACACTGCAAAAGCAGCCCAAACCATAAAGGACGGCTGGCAAAAAGTGGCCGACAAATTAAACGCGTGTGCATTGTACTTACTTAAAGCAGCGTTACGGATTTTGCAAATGTTCATTTTTTTCCCTCTGCTTAAAAAACATTAAAAAAGCTGCGTGATTATGCGGCGTATACTACACCGCGGGTTGGTATGCAGCGTATAAAACAGCTTGTTTGCCGCGGATAATATATCTTTTACACGAAGACAATTTCCTGTTAGACTGGCCTTTGCAATGACAATTAATAAGGCACAGGGCCAAACTTTCAAAAAGATATGCATGTATCTGCCAAAACCAGTTTTCAGTCACAGACAGTTGTATGTTGCTCTCTCCAGAGTTCCATCTTTTCATTCACTTACTGTTGTATCCTCAACCCCACTCCTTTTAGACAACTGTGTCTTTCCGGAACTGTTCAGCCATCAATAAATAATTATGCGGCGTATGCCTGCAGGAACAAGTGCAGCAAGCGACACACACACACATACAGGCACGCGCGAGAGAGAGACAGTGCTGGACGCATAAGAATAATAATACTTCGTTACATTGATATACCGGTGTTATCAGTATTCAAAGCACTATCCACACAGGGAGGAACCAGGAAGCGAACCCAAAATCTTCCAGAGTTTCTTTACTGCAAAGCAGCAACACTACCACTGCGCTACAAGGCAGTTAAAGAATGCACACGGCTCGATTTTGTTTTCACTTCTGTTTACAGCGATCGGGTCGTTGCGTGCATTATTGCAATGTTACTTTTCTTGGTGCCTTATTACATTATGCCTTATTACATTACGGATGTTTCACATGTTCATTTTTTTCCCTGTGCGTAAAAGACATTAAAAACGTGTTTCTCAACTGTTACTCCGGAACAACTCAGTACGCAAGCTATATTAAGCGTCAACAATGAAGACTCGCTACACCTTAATGAACAAATGCTGAAACTTATCCCTACCGACGAAGAAACTTTCACCAGCATGGCCTCTATCGTCACAGACGATCCTGCTTTCAGTCACGGACAATTGTATGTTGCTCTCTCCAGAGGTCCATCTTTTCATTCACTCACAGTGGTATCCATAAAACCCAACCCATTTGGACAACTGTGTCGTTCAGGAAGTGTTCACCCATCAATACATAATTATGCGGCGTATATATATATAGATAGATAGATATCAGCGCCGGAAGTGCAGCAGTTCACTGATGTGGAATCCAGAACAGAATGTGCATGCAGCCTGTTGCGAATTAAAATAAGGAGAGAGCAACAGCTGGAGTGTAACGGCATAAACATTTGTAGACGTTCCTAGAGACTCAAGCATAATTATTTAAAGATTAGCTTGTAACGGTCGTCTGGAATATGTGTGTGTGTCACTGTGAGTTTGCACCTTTCCCCATTCCTTATAATGGTGGAATGGCATAACTTGTAAGGCCAATGGTACATGGGGAAGGGAGCACCTGGCTTGGAGGGCCAACAGACTGTATGGGGAGGAGTCAACTTGTATATAAATGGGTGGTGGGAAAAGGGAGAGAAGGAGCGCAGAGCCAAGAGAAAAGCAGATGCCATGAAAGGAAAAAGCAAGAAGGAAAATGATTGACACCGCATGGAAAACGTCAGGTGAACCCAGGTTCATTTCAGCACAAATTATTTTCCCTTTCTGTTGAAGGTATTCGGGAGAGGATGGGCCAGCACAAGGGACTGTTGATCTGTATTTTTCCCAGAACAGAAAGTATGGTTCAGTGCATCATTCCCCACCACAGACTGTAGATGGTCATCCCTAACAGAGAATATTTAAAGGACTACGAATACATTAATTTTTCTTTTTCTCTCTCTCATATTTATGTATTAGTGGCGTATGTGGTTGAGTGTCTTGTGCCGTGATTTGTGTGGGGTGGGAAGCGCTGCAGCACGATAATATGTATACAAAGATTTTTGTTAAGTGTGTGATTTCTTCCAATAATAATTTTTTATCCTAACTCTGCATTCACTGGTGTGTTTCTGTACTTGGGGTGGTGTAGTAGAAAAGTAGTGTTAGTCGCTCCACCGCGGATTATTTCTTTTTTTTTGTCTTTCTTTTTCTTTGCTGCCGCTCTAGGACAACAGAGCATATATAATCGTGCCGGCTAGAGGAGTGGTACAAGCTGATTAAAGGGCACAGAAACTCATCCAGGTTTAATGGGAGTACTCACGTTTTCAAATTAAGATGCCAAAAACTGGGGGACAGATGAAGAGAAACAAATGTAGAAGTCTTCTGAACTGTACAGACAGTACTAATAGTTTTAAAAAACTCAGTATGACTTGCTCTAACCACTATTCTCCATTAATAGACAACAACAAAAATATTCTTCATGTACTGTTTAGAGCAGTTGGATTTAGAACAATGCAAAAAATGGGAATTCTGAACTGAATGCGTACCTAAAGACAACAGCAGTGCAGACTTTATGAACTTCTTTAATGATGAAATTAACAATATAAGATCCCAGATTTGAGCATCAGCTTACACAGTAAATATTGTATTGTCAAATTCTGTTTGTCCTTTTGTAATTTTAACTCAATAACAGAAAAAGGAAGACATGAATTTAATTTCTAAAATGAAATGCACTACCCACTCCCTACAAAACTAGTGAAACATTTTATGGATTCATTTCTAATTGGATCGACTGCTTCTTGTTGTTTTTCTCTGGCTGTTCAAACTGATAGAAGCGATAATATTTGCAAATATTCTCAAATGATTATACACATCTGAGAAAAAAGTTTGTAGTAAATAGTGGTGAAATCTGCCACTGCAAAGGCTACGTCCACAGGGGTTCTTCCTAAAATCCCAGTCCCACTTCCTCTAGTCTGTATACTTTAAATCCCAATGGTTTCAGGAATAAATCAAAAGAAACTGAACAAAAGAAAATAAAAAAAACTGAAATTGCTGTAATTCAGTCAGGAACTCAGAGGCACAAGGTAAATGAAGCTTAATGATTAATTTGTACATTGCAATGAGCACATCATCACGAAAGACAGACAGACACACACACATAGGCCAATGCAGCTACTCAACTCAACATGTCTGAGAAGTGCCTCTGTCTGCTAGAATATCTTTCTATTATTTTGACTGTTACATCATTATATGACATAACAATAGAAGAGTTTAAATAAGCATTTCTATGTATACAATATACTAGGTGTCAAAATGCTGCAGCTACATTTTGGTAAGTTTGCATTTCCAGTTAGACAGTAATGTTAACGTTCTTTAGTTATTCGTTTAGATATGGAGCCCAAAGGTAGATACCGTGCAGCCTTGTCTATGCTTCTACTGGTGTCATTAGGCACATTTGCTGATTTGGGTGTTTTGAGTAGTGAAATTTTCATCTCTTATGTCTCTTTAAACAGCAGTTTTTTTCACCTCCTTTTGAAGGGGTGTGACTCATTGAATGAATATCTTGCAGTATTTTCATGAACATAGTGTAGCTGCCAATTCCTTCAACCTTAATTCATAATTCATTTATGTCTTCAAAAGCCAATATATAATCTGATGTTACAAAAGATTCTTCCCTTGCAGCATGTGATGTTTACTTTTAATACATGCAATGTGCTCTTTATGCGTAAAGGCACAAATGTATATAGTTAATAGGGTTATTTCACAAGACTTTTCTACTGTAAACTGTTCATAGTAGTAATAACCTTGCTCTGAGAGATTAAATTAGCAAATGCACCATTAATCTTTGCAGCTCAAGATCACTACCCCTACTTTGAGCACCACCTTCACAGCACGTCGGATTAACTAAGAAATGTAATATCCAGTGAGCTGTCTAATTGTCCCCACCCAATTTTAAGTAAAATTCACTCATGGTTATTTCCAAACACATATATTACACATCTGGCTCAACAAGTCTACCAACATGCAGACCTGCCCCATTATGCAGGCTGCAGCTAGGTGTACTTGCAATGACAGCAAAGATAACTTAGCATTAGCAGTGGGAGTGCACATGTCTCAGACTTGGTTTTCATAACTGTGAAAACTCAAGTTCATTTCAGTTTATAAGATGAAAAATTGTATTAAACGACTTTGCTCAGATACCCATAGTTTTGTAAATTGGTTACTAATTGCTTAGACCTGCTTCCATTGCTCGGCCTCACATGACTGGAAAGGTTGGGTGTCAGGTACTTAGAGACTGACTTACAACTGTTGTGAAGTTGTGAAGTTTCTCCTAGGTCCTGGAGTGTGATGCTATGGTGAGTTGCTTTCAGTTCTTTCACTAAATAATCTTTAACAACTCAGACTCATTGCGACTATACTAAAAGACTGAATAATGTATATTTTGCTTCTTATTACTGCATCCTATTTTTAATGATGTATTGTCGTTCAATACTGTACATTCTACTGGGTTTTGCACCTGCTTTGGTTTGTACTGACGTTGTTTCACTGACTTTTTATTTAATGATATCTGGGTGAGTAAACCCAAGTAAGAGGTCCAGTTCCAGGTCCAATGTCCTCTGATATGTAGAATAAAATTAACTTGGCTCGGCTCTGCAAATAAGTAACAATTTAATTTTTTTAACAGTCACATATAGCTATTTGGGTTTATGTGATTACTTGTTTTTTGTCAGTCTAGTCAGGAGACCTTCTATTAAACTGAGACTACCACATGTTTTGGCAGAGCACATCTGATGCTCATGTATGCTGTTATGAAATACACTGGGACAAAAAGGCATTGAATTCAAGTTCTGTGTACATCTGTTTTCTCATCTTATTATTTCTATACAGGGTCATGGGAGCACAAGGCAAGAACCAACCCAAGACAGTGAGAAATCGAGCTACGATACACCCATTCTTATACTGGGTAAATTTATTATGGAAAGCAGTACGAGTATCAGCAAAAAGCTACACTGGGCAAATGTTCACACTTCACACTGTTAGTGGTTGGGTCACGATTTGGAGCCAGCCCTTAAATTTATATTGAGTTATATTTTACATTAGAGTGTACTCTTTCTCTTTGCGTTATGGTGTGCTATGCTTTTCTCACCTAGGCTTTTTTGCGGTGTCCCGTGCAAATTCATACAAAAAAGCATTACTTTTTCTGGTATAAGAGTTTAGATGCTAAAATCCCATTCTTGAAGTAATAGCTGCTTCTCAGTCATCTCAGCCCAATGGCCGAGTGCTTGGCTTGGCAAGATGGGTCTTAGCTTTCAGGTCCAGCGTTTTGGTTTTACAGAGGAGACAGGTTTCAAAGAATATAGAGTTCACTGTGGAGAGTAAGAGAAGAGTTAAGACACTTTCTGGAATGTAGGCTGGGGGAAGGTGAAGCTGGATGTCCGCTTCCCTGTTAAATCTGCCTTCTTAACAGGCCTTCTCTGCCACACTAAGGTGCCTTGCAGAATGAGCAATGCCTAGTTTGCACTACGGTGTATATATGTACAAATGCATTACAGTTAATATAAAACACAAGATAAAATCAAGTAATGCTTCAAACACTATGCAATATATATATAAGAAAAAAATATATACACATTTTTAATATTAGATTTTTAAAGCTGTTAATTAAAAAAATACTTTAGAATAAATCAGTAGGTGGAAATAAAGAAAAAAGTCTGAATAGTGTAAATTGGCCTAACTTGGGGTGTTGATAAGAAATGTAATGATCTACTTGATGATGCAGAAGTACATAAACAATAATAGTTGCATCAAATATTTGAAATATTAAAATGTATGATTTAATGTAAAAATTTAAAGTGTAAATTAACAGAAATAACAGATTGTAACATTTTCACCTTTTGATAGAGATCTATAGAGGACTAGATCCCTAGTAAGGGACCAAAAATTATATTTTTAATTATTGGCCTTGAAATAGTGTAAAATGGTACCCCACATGGTTATATTTAAAATTTGTCTTTTTAATCACTTGGGAATGGCTCATGAAATAATGAAACAACACTCCACTTACCTGTATTACTAATCCCCATTTTTTCTAATTTTCGTGAAAAGGAGAAATTGTGATGTCTTGTGTCTTGGAGGTGAACCCCTGAGGTCAGCTGAAGTGGCATGCACAACCTCACGTCCTTCTGATAATTTTTATTAAAGATAACTATTGGTTTACTCTTTATCATAAGGGTGTGCCTTCCTGTGTAAAATATAGTCCAAAATTGACATATACCGTAGATACTCGCGTATAAGTCGAAAAATTTATGCCTTAAAATTCGTTCAAAAAAACAGAATCGACTTATCCGCGGGGCAACACAATTGTCCATAGAATTTGGGTAATGACATTGTACACTCAGCGCTTCATGGTGTTAAGTCACCGGTCATCTGCCGTTTCCCATGGTCTTTGAAATAAATATAAGCCAGCAATACTATTGCTAATTAGCTTGTTTTTTTAAATTTCATTAAATAATTCTTTAAACTGTGAAATACTTGAATTTGAGCATTAGCTTTTGCAGGTTTTGGATAACAAACATACCAGAAGCTGCCACGTGCAACCAGATTTGGAATCAAAAGAACCAAGGCAACACACGCTATCAATGCGATGCAAGCGCAGCCCGCGATTCAAAAAATTTCTCTGCCTACCTGTTTGTCTCGTCTGACAGTAGCTGAAAAGCAGCATCAGGAGAGAGCAGCCTGAAGTAGTCCAGCAGCGGGTGATCTGTCGTGTCCAACAGCAAGCCATGCTGTCTTGTGAAGTCCGGTAGGTGCATCGGCTGCGCGAATGCGTTCAGCTGGCAGCCGATCAACTGGCACGGCATTGGCTGGTGTCTGATCAGCTGATGCCAGCTTCTCACTCTCTTGCTCGATTCCTGATCACTGTCAATAAAATCCGACTCTGAAAAATCAGAGTCCGACTCAGCGATAATGTGCAAAACATCGCCTGCCGAGTGTTTTCTTTTCTGCACTCGCTTCACTTCCTTGTTACATATCAACGCCATCTTGCCTTTGTTTACATTTCGCAACTCACGCACACTCAAGGATTTCACCCTCTTGCTCGATTCCTGATCACAGTCAATGAAATCCGATCTTGAAAAATCAGAGTCCGACTTAGCAATAATGTGCAAAACATCGTCTGCCGAGTGTTTTCTTTTCTGCACTCGCTTCGCTCCATTGTGACATATCGATGCCATCTTGCCTTTGTTTACATTTCGCAACTCACGCACACTCAAGGATTTCACCCTCTTGTTCGATTCCTGATCACAGTCAATGAAATCCGATCTTGAAAAATCAGAGTCCGACTTAGCAATAATGTGCAAAACATCGTCTGCCGAGTGTTTTCTTTTCTGCACTCGCTTCGCTCCATTGTGACATATCGACGCCATCTTGCCTTTGTTTACATTTCGCAACTCACGCACATGCAAGGATTAGTTGCAGAGTCAACAAGTCTAGCATTTCTCCAAGCACAGAGGGGAATGCCTGTGACATGACAGTGAGTTTTGTCGCCATTAACAGCTGATTGTCGCCCTCTATCTCTGATAGCTGTCAAGTTTTACTCTCGACTTATACGTGGGTCATAACAAATTTCGTAATTTTCGGCTCAAACAATACACTCGACTTATCTGCAAGATCGACTAATACGCGAGTCTACAGTAATTAGGAGAATTTTGGGTCTAGAGGGCCAAAAATATGGGGAACCTCCTAAAGGTTGAAGTTTTGCATAACTGTAAATCAAGATGCATTGAACAGTATATCATATGTAGGGGTTTTATTGTACCATTGAGTCAAGAGTAGCTAGAAAAAAAAAATGAAGTGATTTCACACAATAAAGCAAAACTCCATTTTTGGAATGTAATTTGGTACAGAGTCAAAAATGGCAGAAATGACAAGGGTCAAGCAGAATTCTAATTTTTGAATACATAAAACTTACGCTTGGTGTTAAGTGTAAATTAAAATAAGGCACTTGTTTTTTTATTATGATTTTGAGGCAATCCGAAGTACATTGGATAAAAGAATTTATTGTACCTTCTGTTTATTTGTCAATTTCACCCTGTCTGTATTTACCACTAGTAAACAGATAAAACGCCCATTTTAAATATAATGTGAAGGGGGTTCCCTTTTATTACTCATTTGCTGATTAAGGTTCCTTGTTACACGAGGTTGATGAACAGAAATACTTATCAATTAATGAATCCATTTACACCTGAAGAAGTTCTCTCACTCTCTGTTTTCATTTACAGTTTTCAGTGGTTTTTCTGTGCACATTTCAGCCAAGTTTCATGTTGTACTCTCTTTGGGACATGGTGAAATTTCATGACACACAAGTACTAATAAGAATTAAATTCATCTGGGAAATATGGCTTTCTACTCCGCACACAGACGATAATGTGGAAATTTTCAATATGACATATTCATTCTACAAGAGAAGTTGAGCCTATTTTTTTAATAAAAAAGCTCTAAAAATTTTATACAAGAGATGCATTCACTTTTCCCACCACTTACAAAGCCAGACACTTTCCCTGAACTACCATTAATGGAGGTAGTGTAAACTATGCAAATGTTTTGTCCATAATATTTCAGAAAAAAAAATGTATTATTGCTTTCTTGATTATATCATGTATTTTTTTTTTGCCAGGTTCAACATAATGCTTAAAGTGTAGAGTGTTGTCCAGGGACCATACAGATATTGATAAATTAACCAGACATCCAAAAATGGAAATGACCTATTAATTACTTATGAGCTTTAGTACATGTTTTCACATACTGTACAATTCCTCCCAGTAAGTATTTCATCATTTGGAACTCAACAGAAATATTGTTTGTGTTTTTTTAGAACTATTCCTTTTTCTGCAGTAAAACAGCGGAACACCTATATAATAACTTGACAATCAAGAGAATTCAGGAAGTGGCTGTAATACAAAATTAACGTTGCAATAAAGCTACAGAACTAAGCAGCCAAGAAAAGAGAAATGGCTACACTTGAGTTCATTGTTTATACTGTATGTATGCTAAAACCACATTGAAGTGACTTTAGATGGCAAAAGTGTATTTCACAGCTATAATTGGTCTCTGTGGTTTGGTGGCACAGTGGTTAGCACCAGTGCCCCAGGGTGTTAGGAAGAAAATTAAAAATGTAACCCTAAAACCTCTTTATTGAATTGTATTAGCAAATGTAATACTGATCATAATATAATGAATTCTACTTCAATATTAAAAATCAAATGAATATGCACTTTACATGCCAAAAGTGCTTCCTTTTCATGTGTCTTGCACAGCATACAAACAAAGCAAAATATAATATAATAAAATAAATATAATAATACTAAAATTAACCTGCTATATGGAATAGTGATAATATGTAGCCGAACATTTTTAAAATAGCTTTACATTTGTTATATATATATATATAATTTTACTTGTATGCTGCCTGATAGTGTATTTTTTTTACAAAAGAGTATAATGTTATCCTTCATTATGATGCCAAATAGGACTTAAATACATGGATGGATGAATGTAGAAGTCTTGCCTAAATAGAAGTTCATAATTACATGGTTATATGATAGAGGCTTTATAATCATAATGATCAACATTAAACATGCTTTGAATACACAGTTTACATCTTATAACGGCCCTCTACAAAAACAAGTCTAATGTAAAATTTCATCATACTCACCAAAGGGTAATAACATGTTTCAATAGGGTACAAGACAGGATATTTTCACTTTTGACAATAATGGTAAATTTTATCTGTTTTGCTCAGCCATGATACATTTGCCCAAATCATGTTTTAAATGTAATTTTTGCATTCCATGCAAACCCAGGTCACTTTACGAATGTTCTAAGTATTTAAAAAGGATAATCAGCTATAGGGAATCAATGTCCTTTGATGTGTGAGTTGGGCAAAATCTACTGCTTCTCTATAGGCTAAACCCTGCTCTCACATGTAGCTTCATTTTACTAGTGTGCAACTAGCATTGAAATGAGGAGAATGGGAACACTAAAAAATTCTGCAAGTATACTTTCAAAGATTTTTGCACAGAGGTGGTGTTTCTGACAGTCACATTTTAAACAATGAGTAACTTCCAGTCTCCTTGTTCAGTTCAATGCCATAGATAGAAAGCAATTTCAGTTAACTCACCTCACTAAAGGCTGAAACTTTCTTTAGTGCTGTGAACTTTTTATCTATACTGTATGTTTTCCTTTTCTCATATCTTGCAAGTCAAATTGTGTTTTTTTTTCTTTTTGATTGCATATGTTTTAACTAGACATTATAAACTTCACCAGTGTTTGGGTTAAAACCCATCAAGTTCAAGTTTAAACCTTCAAATCCAGACTGATAAGAATATCACTGTTGATTAATAGATGCTTTAAATAAATATTTCCAAAGCTAAAAGTAGCACTTAGCACTGCTGCTGCCTCATACATCCAGTGTTCTGGGAATGAATCCTATGTGTGGTTGTTGTGAAGTCCAAATTTTCATTCTTTGTCTAAATGGGTTTTTCACTGGGTTCTCTCCTCCAGCTTCCCAAAAGGTTTACTGGTCAGGTTTCATATTCTATTTCTGAAAGGTTTATAGGTAAAATATATTTTTGATTTAATTAGTATTCTGAATATTTTGCTAGCAAAAAAACACTAAATCAGTTGTCCATCCTTCAACTTTCTAACCTGCTTTTTCTGAAACAGGTTTACTGAGGCCAATTAAGGCACCAGCCTTTTATGGACACCAGTACATTGCTAAAAATATTAAAACATAGAGAATTATTTGTGAAAATGATTTTGTTTAACTCAAGAATGTACTGTGTAATAATAAAACACAATTATTTAAAACAACATTTTTGAATTATACCTACCTGGTGAGATTCAGCTTCACAGTTAATAGACAATGAATTAGTTGTTTCCAAAGGTAATGTTCTGGTATCTAAATCCATACTTTGCAATGGAATGCATTCATCACTGTTGCTCCCATGATCCTATAATTAAATATTGTTTTAGAATAAAGTAACTCAGTTTTTTCAGTTTCATGGAAAAGCATGCAGTTTTATGTCTTAATGTTTCAAGAAATCAAGGTATACAACAAATAAACATTGTAAAAAAAAATAAGTCAAGGAATCATCCATCCATCCATCCATTTTCCAACCCGCTGAATCCAAACACAGGGTCACGGGGGTCTGCTGGAGCCAATCCCAGCCAACACAGGGCACAAGACAGGAACCAATCCCGGGCAGGGTGCCAACCCACCGCAGTCAAGGAATCATTAAGAGTACAAAATGTCATTCAAATTTGTGATTCATCAAAGTATGAACCTTTTGCTGACATAACAGCCAAATTGTGGTAACCTTTTTGATTTCACCAAAGAACCCCAAACCATCACACTTCCTCCTCCATGTTTGACAGTTAGTATCATATACTGAGAGACCATCCTTTCACCAACTAGATGGAGTACAAACACCCTTCGTGATGAAACAAAGATTTCAAATTTTGATTCATCGGCCCATAAGTTGGTGACCCTCAGAAACTTGTCTCCCGATTGGGTTGTGACTTTGGGGCTGCCAGATGTCAGAGTTTCCTCACATTTCCAATTGCCTTTGGATTGTGTAGGACAATTTCTCTAAATGAAAGGCCTACACATCTAAGGGTAGCAAAGTTCTATCTCGTTTCATTGGTTAATTGCCATTTTCTTGCTATTATCACTGGAATTTACAACTTTGTACAGTATAATATTGTGCAAGTAGTACGCCAGAGGATGTAGTAACACAGTCTGTTCCAATTTAGACATTTGTGCTTCAATAGGACACATATACTATATAAAGCACACTGGTATGACAACAATGCAGTGGCTTAAAAGGAAAAAACAAAAAAACAGATGTTGAGAGGCCCAGTCAGAACCCTGACCTTAATCCCACTGAAAATCTGTGCCAAGATCTCAGAATTACTATCCATCATTGTGCATAAGAAATCTAACACAGCTAGAGAAAAACAAATGGGTAAATATTGCTCTTTTATGAAGTACAAAGTTAATGGAGACTTATAAAGAAAGATAACTGAATGTTATAGTTGATATGACTTTGCCATACAATGAATCAAATGCTTAACCATTCTTTTACCTTAAATAGATTTTATATGAAAACTAGTTTTACCGTTTACACCTACATTACTCTTCATAACATATTGTAGCACTGCTGCCTCGAAGTAAGGAGACCAGGGTTTGCGTTCTGGGTCCTCCCTATGTGGAGTTTGCATGTTCTCCCTGTGTCTGCATGGGTTTCGTCCAAGTACTCCACTTTCCTCCCACAGTCCAAAGACACGCAGGTTAGATGAACTGGGGAATTTAAATTGGCCCTAGTGTGTGGTTGGCTTGTGTGCATGTGTGTGTGTGTTTGCCCTGCAATGAACTGGCACCTTGTCCAGGATTTGTTCCTGCCTCGCACCCTATGGTAGCTGGGATAGGCTGCAGCGGACCCCCACAACCCTGTTCAGGAGTAAGTGGGTTAGAAAATGACTGAGTGACTGACATTCTTGTAGATGGAATATGTAACTGATATACTTTGTCAAGAATTTGAACATTCGGAACTGCTGCTTTTCAGTAATGAGTGTATAAATCCTCTTCAATCTTTTTACTTGTATTTGTAACTAAATACAAATACCTAAGGAAAAAACAAATTCTAATTTGAACTGGCGTATTCAGTTTGCTATAACATTTTTTTTAATGTAATGGCAAAGATATGTTTACTTACAACGCCAAAGGACTACACCATAGCTATCACGCTAAAATGCATAACACAAGTAAACACTGGATAAAAAATATTAGCCATGTTTGTGAAGCTATAAAAAACAGATGTCTGGATGTTCTTTTTTGATCTACTAGCTTGTCAGTTACTCTGATTCTCCAGAACATGCAAATAATTACATGAATTAGAAAACCACAAAAAATTCACTTACTTTGCTAATGATAACATCCAGCAGATTTACTGTATGGAAGTGAAGAACGTTTGTTTTATTTGTAAAGTAAGTTTAATTAACTTTTAAGAATTAAAAAAATATACTCACATTAGCATGCTCTCTTATGAAAGCATTGCATTGTCATTGAAATGACCAATATTTCTGACACACACATAGTTATACAATGGGTACTAAAAAAGGCCTAACAAGGAGGCCATGGCATGACCAAGCTTGTTTAGGTATCTGATCCCATCTAACCTGAAAGAGTACATACTTTTCAATTAATCTCTAAAAAACTGATTTTTAGAAAATTAAGCAAATGACTACTTTAATCTAATAAGCTCTAAGAGTGGGTCAGAGAACACTTTAAATTCAAGTAATGCCTTTAGCATAAATGCATTAAATTAATCAGCTTTCAATTACCATTACATCTTGCCTGAAGAAGGGGCCTGAGTTGCCTCGAAAGCTTGCATATTGTAATCTTTCTAGTTAGCCAATAAAAGGTGTCATTTTGCTTGGCTTTTCTCTACAACTGAAAGGAGAAATAAAATCTCCAATTCAGATGGACACAGAAGGTAACTATCAGTTGTTTTTATTAGGTTTGGCTAACAGATATTTTCCTGTTGAGGTCACTATGAATCATTTAGAAATCTAAAGGAACTACGCTTTTAAACTTTTGCAGGGGAAACAGAAATACAGAAAAAGATTAGGTAAGTGGGTAAGATTTATTTGGAATCAAACCACTAACCAAAATGGCAAACAACTAATATTTTTTACTTTAAGTATACAATCAGCATTTTGAGGTGCCAAGTAATTTAGAGTGTATCATTTTTGATTTAATAAGAACCAACAGGAAGACTACAGCTTTTACATAACTACAGCTTAATGACTAAGTGATTATTTAAAAATTTTCCTTATGTTTAAAATAGCCAGACTAAAACAAGACAGACAGCAGGAACATAAAATACTTAACAGAAACCTGACAGCAAACTGTTTATTCTGACCTAAAGGAAACTTGGATAAGGAATCATAAGAAATTGTTCCAAGTTAGAGATGACCAGCAATTCTAAAGTCCTCAACATGACAATCCAGCTGTTGCCAGATTTTCAGCACACTTCGATAAAGCCTGAAAGATTTCCAATGGGGAAGGAACTACTGTCCATTAAGAAAAGTGCACAGTCCAATTCCAGGTTGCCCACTTGGTGCAGAAGGGGACACGCTAATGGCTTCCACGACACAGCTATATGACAACAGAGCAGTTTTTGTAGAGTTTGTAGTCTGAAAGCATTTTTCCTGCTACACATGTCCACCGGTCCTTGCCCTCCTTCATTCCTGCGTAAGTGCAAAATGCCTTGATTCAGCCAATGTTTTCAATTCCAAAAAAATGAATCATCTCCAGCACAGGTGGGGGCTCCAGGCATGCCAACCTATCCCGGAGAGCTGATTGAAGTTGTTTATGATTAGCATCTGCCCTGTGAATGACAGTTGGGGGAGTAGCCATCTCCAGTATTGTAGTCGTTTTCTGATATTTTCTGCATCTCCCAATTCTTATAGTCACTGTTTATTCCTATACTATATGTTCAGGTCATATACAACACTCGGTGCCATATTAATTACAAAGCCATCCTGCACAGTCACTTTCCCAGATCTCACTTCTAGCAAACAGTAGAGAACCACTGGCACTCACACCAGTAAATTCAGGGACAGTTTCCACCCACAATTCATAAGGTTACAGAAGAGTCAGTCATAAAAACAAATATTGTAATATATCAAACACTGCAAATATACACTGTACATATACTGTACTGTATATATACAATATATATATATATATATATGTTATGATATATACAGTATATGTACTTGCATGGTATGTGTACTCTTTCTTTCATTTATTTATTTATTTATTTGATTGTGTTTTTCTCAACTGTTCTCATGAGACATGCAAGTAAGAATTTCATTTTACTATGAACACATAACAGTTAGCTTAAACATGACTTGACTTAACATCAACTGAGTTTATGCTGGCTGAACCCTTCTTGATTATTTTCAGGGTCATTAGGAGTAAGAGTTATCGTTCTCATATCACCTATGGCTATTTCCATGCAAGTCTTCTTTAGTCTTCCTCTCGTCTTTATCCCAGCCAACTTAGTTGCTATGGGCTTCCTCAAACAGCCATTTTCTTCAAATTCACAAGCTCAACCACTTCAGCTTGTCTTTAATCACCATGCACATGACTTATCTTCTCAACATACCTTCTTTCTCTCATGTCTTTGCTCATCTTACTCTTCCTCAGTACAACTCTATAGTTCCACCTACATGTTTGAATGAAACGTCAGATACACATACTGTGCATGCACAAATTCTTAAATATGCTAAACCCATTTAGGGTTATGTAGGGCCAGAGTCCATCCTGACATCACTGGGTGCAAGTCAGAAACCAACACTGGAAAGGGCATCAGTTCCTCACAGGGCCCCAGTCTTTCAAGGCCAATTTATAACTGGCAATCAAATACATACTGTATATCTATACACTGTGGAATAAAACCAGAGTGCCTCATGTATAACATCATGCGTAGAATTCACACTAATACATGACACATAGACAATACTGGAAATGTGCATACGCACCGAAAAAACAGATGAATAAAACTGTGCGTAAAGGAAAGTTTAACACACTTTCCCTTAATAAATCCCAATCAATGTGAATTTTAATGCACATGTAGGCACCTACAGCCCCACCCTGACTCCTCCTTGAATTCTGCATATTTGAATATGCAAATCAATATAAATAACCCCTTCTGTTCAGTGCTTTGTTAAAAGATAAGGCAAAAGCACATGGTAAAAACAAGAATTTCACCTGATGTTAAGTGGAGACAAGGAAAAATGTCCTATTTGTTGGCTTAAGCAGTGGTACAGGTGGTCCCCAGGTTACGGACATCCGACCTACGACTTACGAACGGGGCTGTAGCTGCGATGCATGTGCCTCAGTAACTGCTGCTCTGTCATCTTCGGCCTGGGGACGCTGCAAGTGGTGGCTGGACGGAGGCTGGAGGGGGACGATTTCACTGCTCGCGCAGTGTAATGTCCCTCGGGCGGCTCCCAGCGGCAAGCGGTTTCACTGTCTGCCCACCACACATGGCTGCCCCGTTCATTCTCGGTGGGTTGCTGATAATGCTGCAAGCGGTGGCTGGACGGAGGAGATTTTGCTGCTCGCGCAGTGTTGTGTTCTTCTGGCAGCTCCCGGCAGCAAGTGGTTTCACTGCCTGCCCACCACACACAGCTGCCCCATTCGTTCTCGGTGGGTGGCTGGTAATGCTGCAAGCGGTGACCCGGTTGTGGCTGAATGGAGGCCATTGAGGGTGAACGGGGCGGTGGGGGGTAGCATTGTAGTGTGCATCGGATGGCTGCCTGTTAAATGGGGGTGATTCACTACCCGCCTTTGGCCACACCGTGTTCGTTCTTGGTGGGCAGACACTGCAGGCGGCGTACTGTAGTGGAGGTGACTGTGTGGTGGGCTGGTGATGAACCGCCTGTCGCTGCCCCATTCATTCTCAATAGCAAGCCTGCTTGTATTGTTACACACATAGCAGGAAGTTGTTTCTTGTCAGTACATCAGACGTGTTGACGACTGGTGCCTTCCTGCTGTGATAGCGTGTACAGTGCTGTCCAGAAGGGCTCATCTTAACCTTTTGTCTTCACCCTTCAAGAATGTCTCTGAAACACAAATCTGATGCAAGTGCTGGTGATACAGTAAAGAAGTGAAAAACCATCACCATTGAAAATAAAGTAGAAATAATAAAAAGGTCAGAGAGAGGTGAAACTCCATCATTCATTAGCAGAGCACTTGGTTACAATCGGTCAACAATAGCATCTATTAAAATAATGTACCTGTTCCAACTTACAGTCCCTATCTCGTACATAACCCGGGGACTGCCTGTATAAGCAACAAAACAAAATTGATGATACAGTGATACAGGAGTGATACAGCATACGGAGCCAAGGGCCACAATGGATAGATTCCCTGCTCTTTACATGGCTCGTTGACGTGATTCACCATCCTTAAAAGGACTGCTCGCCTTTTGCTGCACTAGTTGGAAAAAACACCTATGACTGTGTGGACTTGCCATTTTTATAGACTCTCTTGCTTTAGATGATATAATGCCAGCTCATTCTTTTTGTGACTCATCCCTGGCTGATGTAACATATCCAGTGTCGTTGCAATAGCAATGTGCACGTAGTTGACCGCTCTGATTACATTTAGAAAACTGGACATTGCTGCAACTTGCACTTTGATGTTTGCTAGTTCAACCACATGTGACGATGCGGGTTCTGCTTCATGCTCCCATCGGCTGTTAGGGAGCCCTTGAACCCAACACCGTTGGTAATGTCACCGATGAGCTAGACAGTGAGGCAATAAACAATTGAGCAAGGGGATGATGTATTAAATGTGCAAAGTGCTTTTATTCAAAGAACAATCAAAACAATCAGTGTTCTAATAAAGTGCTGTGCAGTTCATTCAAATGTCTTCATTAAATAAATAATCCATAAAATGAAACGTGAAGGTTAAAATCAATAAATAGAAAAACTCTTCTAAAAACCACGAGGTAAAATGTCTCAGGAAGTAATGTTAAAACCACAAGCCCGGTGTCTTCTGCTTCCATGGTGGCTCCCCTGCTACGCCCATCTGGTCTGCTCTACAGGAGAGTCGCCTACCTGCAAGATCAGCTGCCCTTCAACCTAGTCCTGTAGCCCTCCGTTCCTTGGCTTCGTCGGGCTCCCAACCAGACCAAAACTTTGGATCATTCCCCAGCGGCCAAGGCGCTCACACTGAGGCTACACCAGTCCAAAGCCTCATCGACTCCCGCTGCCTTCTACGGTCAAGTCGATTCCTCCACTGGTCACTCCAGCTACTTAGTTGCTCAGCTGGAGCGACTGCTTTCTCAGCCCCACTGAGTGTCGGCCAAACACTCCCCACGTGGGCTCTCTTCCCAGCTGCCTGCGTTCTCTAATACGAGCCTGCTCTCGCTCGCTCGCTCGCTCTCCTTCCTCACACCGGCTTTCTCCACCTGCTTCCTGCTACCTCCCGTTCTCTCTTTCCTTCCTTTTACTTCCTTTTGTTCTTTCCCCCCTTAACCGGCTCGCGCTTCTCTATATATGCGGAGAGGACATAGCAGCTGCAGCCCATTAGCCACAGTAACAATCACGGATGTGGGCAGTCTCTCACCTGTGCACTTAGGCGAGAAACGCCCACACAGATCGCCCACATAGATCGCCCTGCGGCTCACTACAGCTACCACGCCCCCTCGCTAAGCCGCGAGCGCGGCGATTATTTATTAAAACAAAACGGCCTTTGCTGGAAGAGCTGTGGACCCATAACACCACATTCCACCCTCCATAAGGCTCCAGTTGCATGGGAAGGCTCCACTCCACTACCAACCCTATGCAACTGGAGACCAGGTCCACAGCTCAGCCACTCTACACTGCACTAAAACGATAAAAGCACTAAAACAATCAATTCCCACACCACAGGGTAAGGAAATCTTATATATCTGGTTGACAAGTGGATAATACCATCCCATACAGCTGGCATAGTGTAACTCAGTGATGTTTGTGAAATACCCAATCAGTCAACAAGTTCACATTGAAAAGCTCCTGTGGCTAAAAACCCGAGAGTGGACAGAACTTGCAAAGCAGCAGGTAGAGCACAATTCCTCGAAGTCTGCCTTTGTAAAGCTGGAACCAGTACAGCACAAAGCTCCAAGAGGAAAATTTTTGGAAATCAAAATCGACTTAGAAGCCAGTCATAATCATCTACAAATATTTGCTGTCTTCTAATTCTTCCATTTGCAATGTCTTCTAACAACGCTAAAGCAGCTATGGTAGTTGAAATAGTTTGGCCATTCCGTGCACCATTACATTGTTACAGAATGATTACAATCAAGTTAATTACATTTGTAAACAATATGCAGTTAATTCCGGTGTAGTTGATAAATCCCACATTATAAATGCAAATCTAAAAAAGAAAGGGATACAACACAGAAAGAGTAACACTTCTTTGACACTGGGTGCCACCCATTTGCAAAACTGAGCAGAAACTTGCATATGCATGGTGTGAGGCTGCCATGAAAATGTGCATGCGATTCTAAATTGTCCCTAGTGTGTGCTTGGTGTGTGGGTGTGTTTTTGTGTGTCCTGCGGTGGGTTGGCACCCTGCCCAGGATTGGTTCCTGCCTTGTGCCCTGTGTTGGCTGGGATTGGCTCCAGCAGACCCCCGTGACCCTGTGTTCGGATTCAGCGGGTTGGAAAATGGATGGATGGATGGACATCTCGAAGTGAATGTGGAAATGGGTGTACACATTGTTTATACATGAGACCCCTACAGAAAACATGCATACTTTCCACAGAACATGACTGACTGCAGGATTTGAACCCAGCATGCTTAAACCACAAGGCACCCAACTGTGTTTTTCAATATATGTGTAAGTATTGAACATTCATTTTTGTGATCAAATGTTTATTGGAGTTGAAATAACAACAATGAGCAGTAGGTTTCTCATAAAATAAAAGGTTATAAGAAGGTAATAATAATGACAGTAATAATAGTAAAAATACTACCCCACCCACCCACAAAATTAGTCCTGTTCCTAAAATAAGTGAAACGACAATCATCAGAGTAAAAGCTAAAAGGAAAACACAACCCTGATGTTAGGCCCTGTGGATAAAAAATTTAGGTAGAAAGAATTGAGAATGATTATATCCATAGGCCATGTGGATCTGCTGAAGTTGTACCAATACACACCATTCTGTAATACACAAGCCAGAAGATTAAGACTGAAAAATGAAGCTTGCCAAGATGTAAAAGAGATAGTAACATCAGATTTCCAGTGAGAAGTTGGCAGTGCCTTTGTAGCTATTGCACCTGGGCTGCTTAAAAAAACTGAGGGAGAGACAGAGAGACAAGAGGTCCAGTAAAAGAAGAATTTATTAGTGGGAGATAAATTTGAACATGATGACACAGAAGAACTTTTGCCGAAAAAAGGATCCACGTCTGTTGTCTGGAGATTTTGGTTTTAAAAGGTCGAATGTGGACCAAACAACTATTCACTGCAAATGCTGATGATCTAAAGTTGTCGCCGGAGATGGCAACACAAGAAATTTGCTGCACCACCTTAGTCGCAAACATGCTTTGGAGTACCATAAATGTAAGGAACTAAGATTGGCACCCTTCACGTCCTCAGGTAAAACTGAAAAAGCTAGAGGACACTCAAGTCAGACATTACTTGTAGACGCATTTGCTACAGGACTGCCTACGACAAAAAAAGCAAGCGGTGGATCAAGATAACCAATGCCATTACAATCCATATAGTTAACATGTCAGTGGACAGAGATTGTTAACATTAACAGAAAGTGTAGTTGGTTTACAAAAAATATTTACTCTTTATTCCTTTTCTACAACTATTGCAATACAACTTTTGACAAGCACCTCTGAATATTTTACTAAGTCTAAATGCCTCTTTGGATGGTTGAAAATATGTTGTCAAAATTATATTTTAAGTTGTTTGCAAAATCTGTTCATTAAAATGGTTCTATATTTTGACTGCAACTGTCATGTGATTTAATTCCTTCTCTTCATTAGTGCCACCCCCTTGAAAACTATCACTTTATGGGGCCATGCAAACCTGTATTAATACTTGTGTGCACATTAAAAAAAATTTTGTACAATGTACAATTCTCATGACAGAATAGGTTATTCTTAGCCTGCAGTAATTGCAGTGGAAAATATGGTTAAAATCCACTCATGCATAGGGAAAAAATACCGTTGAATACCGTGAAACTGGTATAATTTTGAAAAATTCCGTGATATAGAACTTTGGTCATACCGCCCAGCCCTAGTTTGGACCACAAATTATTTAAAAGTTGGATACAGTTGGAATTCCCCCTTTCCTATACTGTAAAAGAAAGTTAAGAAAATAAGTGGAAGACAAATTCCTATGACACTGTTTATTTTCTTTAAGAATGACTGTAAAAACATTTAAACAAATTTTGCTCATGAAGTATTTGCAACTTTTAAAGCTTTACCAGTCATATTAACAAAAAAAAAACATTTTTTATGATTTGATAACTATCTGCACTGCCCTATAGGTACTGAAAGGTGTCGAAAAACACTTTCACTTCCTCTAGTAACACTTAAGACACCACAATGTCTTTAGATCAAAAAATCCATGCATTGATTATATAACCAGTGTCATGGGGCCGTGACCAGTCCTAACAACATGTGGTTCAAAGTTGACACCAACCTCAACTTAAATACAAACACACATCTGTAGCATGTGAGAAGAATGTGAGAAGAAAACTACAATATAGGCAAATGTACAAACTACACACAAACAGTAACTAGACCAGAATTTAAAAAATTGTACTAAAGCTGTGAGACAACTGTGCTAAGCACTGTGCATCCAAGCCATCCATAGATCAAAAAATGCAAGGATAACTCCCTGATCATGTGGTTAGTACTTAAACTAGTAAATGTAAAAAGGAGCAGTCACTGCAATACCTTTGGATTTCATTGCTGCCATTCTGAATATCAGTAACTGTTTTGTACCTGCAACAGACCATTCTCCTAAATTAGATTTCTTGTTTATTGCTGCCTTCATTCAAATTTGAATTGTTGATTTTTCAACATGTTAGCACTAACCCTCTAATAGCCACTCCCAGAAGGTTAAAAATTACACATTTACAATGTAAGCAAGTGGGGTATCATTTTAGACTCTTTCAGATTCAGTGATTATGAAAATGATAGATCTTTTCTATTACAATCGAGAATACTTAGACATTAAACATTTAAATGGAAGCATACATTTTAATATTTCAAATATTTGATGTAGCTATTCCTGTTTATTATGTGCTGTACTTCTGTCTCATGAAGTAAACCATTATAGTTCAATGAACACTCCACATTAGGGAAGCTCACGCTAATTCAGACATTCTACGTTTCATTTCACTTGCACCATTATCTAAGGTGTCTTGTAACATTTCAGGCACAGTTGGTTATTATTTCTTTTGTTTTCCAATTAGAGCACAGGCAAGTGAAGTGACTTGCTCATAGTTGCCTGGTGTCAATAGCAAGATTGGAACCCACACTCTCAGGGTTTAACGTCCAAGGTCTTAACCACTACACCTCAATACATACAAACCCATCCACACAGGTTGCTAGTTTGAACAAAGCAACCCTAAATCAATACTAAGTTGAAACAGAAGAGATATATGGTTAATATTTGTTTTATTGATTCTGATCGGTGCCTATAGATGGTGTAGCAATCAGGTATTCCCGCACATGGGATTCCTATCAAGTACTTCAGCACAAAGCTATCTCCAGTCATAATGTATCCTTCAAAGCTTAAATATTCTCCACATTTCCAGTTCTGAATGTTATGTATGACTACTGCATGCCTTATTAAACTTCTTTCCTACTAAGCAGTTTGTCCTCTGACCCTGAACTGAATGAAGTCAGTTTGAGAAAGTTACGATAATATCTGAAATGATCTTTCCTTCTTATTCTTTTTTTTTCACCTCTGCACTGAGATGTGTGAATGTTTACCTTTACTCTAAAGAAATAATACAGATAAAGATGGTTGGGGTGGGGTCGATGTTTTCCTACCCTCTCTTTCTAGAAATGTACAGATAATTTCAACTACAAAAGGACCGGTTTTATCAAACTCGATTTTCGATTTACCACCAAAATAATGCAACGCAAATTCAGTTTCATAAAATTGTTCAGTATAGATATGATTTATATAACGTTACATAGACCTGTCACACGGATTCCGTGCAGTTTGGTTTCAGTAAAACGATTTGTGGTAGTCAAAGGTGGCAGGTGGAATGTGACATCGGATGTGTCATTGGTTTTATGAAAAAGAAAACATTTTCATCGATCGTGTGCAATGAATGCAGCTTTGTATGATGAAACTAATAAAGACCATAAACTAAGAAAACATTAGTAAGCTCTAACATATTTCTTACCTGTCCATTGTACACTTGGGTGCCAGGCATTATCTGCATTTCCACTTCTTTGCCGTCGTTCATTTTATTTTTCGTTTAATCGGACACCGTACTGAAAGGATGTATATCCACTTTTAAGTCAATGTCGGGAAGTCCGGAAGTTGGCTCAAAACTACAGAATTAAAGTTATGCGTAAGGAAAACAAAAGCCATCGACGTCCCCTCAAAGGCCGGTATCAGTGACGTTACGGGACAGGGCTGGGAAGTGGTGTTTGCTGACTATGTCAACCACTCCCCTTTCTCATACATTCCTCGGGCTCAGGTAATAAGTAACAATGGCAAAATTTGCAGCTCTTTCATAGAGAAACCTGATCCCTCCGCTGTAATGTGGGCGTTGTAATCTTAGGAGAAGGTGAGGGCTTCTCAAAGCGAAAGTAGATGAACAAGCAGAGAGGCAGAGTAATGGAGCTGCGGTTTCAATCGAGTTCTGAATGAGTTCGAGTGGGCTCCGGAAGCCGAGTACCCTCCCCACAGAGAGATAACTGAATGCTTCTGTTCCAGGAAATGTTCCATTGCGTCCGACAGCGCTGGTTAATGAGCAACTCCAAAAATATTGTCATCGATGAACGTGCTGCGTAAAACCCTTCTTTCAAAATATAAATGAGACAACAGTAAAGCTTAAGGATCAAAAGTAACTCCCGGTGACTGGTCCAAAAATGTTTATATATGCAGTACAAGAGAATTGGAATGAGCACTCAGCCCTTGAGAGTGACACTGGCTTATCCGTTCGTTCTCTTTCTTTCTTTCTTTCTTTCTTTCTTTCTTTCTTTCTTTCTTTCAACAAAATCAGTACATCTTTCCATTTCAACAAGTCTCTTCATTCCTTACAGAGCAACTGGAAGCCGAGCGAGAAATGCAGGCTGGTATCCGCCGCCAGTTCAGTTACAGTCGCAAAGCAAAACTGTAGCTGTGCCAGAATTGTGACCTGTGATGAAATCCAGATTGTAAATTTTAAAAGAAGCAGAGTTTGAGTCTGTCGAGCTGAAAAGCCAGTGTGGCAGTTGCCCTCTTCAAAATTATGTGTTTTCATCTGCTGTAACTTTCATTATGTTTTTTTGACCTTGAATCTTTTTATATTTATGTTCTCATTTTTTTATAACTGTTTACGGTTGCTATACGTAAATTTTACTTCAACACAGTCTCGGGACAGTAGTGCACAATAAATTCTGCGCTGCGCAGAGTTCTCATGATTTCCCTGTTATATAGCTTGCATTTTTTAGTGTGCTGCGCGGTGATTGTGCTGAGTTATGAGCTTGGCTGTGGTGGACAACAAATATGTGAGATGGCTTTACATTGATTATTAATCCTTAATAGAGGTCTAATTATTATTTCTGTGAGCATCATTGGCATTTTTGGCATGACATTTCTATTGAGGCCATACCAGAATTTTCCATTATGTGTGCAGACACCTCTAAAGTAAACTTTAAATTATCTAACTAATAACATTTATCCTTCCTTTGTTAATACCTTACATGTCACAAAATTCAATCAATGGGATGGTGGTGCCTGAGTGGTCTCTGGAATCAAATCATTGCGTTACCCTCTGACATTATAGATTCAAGGAATATAAAAAAGTGACTCTTTTGTAACCAATCACTGCTGAGGAAAAGTAACAACACCACAAGTTTGGGAAAAAAAAACAGATGTAATTACACAGAAATAATATGCAGACCACATATGCCTGACACGAACTACATACTTCTTGTCCTGTAATAGCGTTAATTATCATGCAGCCAGGGGTGTTTGCTGGTCAATGCAAGGCCAGCAAACAATTTAAAAATACTTTTCTACCTCTCCTTTCTGTGTCACCCATGCGACTTGGTGTCGTCTGAGGGCACCCAAGCCCAGCCATGACACCCTGAGTTGACCCCACCATGATGCCATAAAACTTGAAAACCTGGGAAGGTGGCAGTAGCTTCACAACCAGGAGTTAATACTGAAGGAGCTCCCATGCAAAATCACGGTGAGAAACACGCCAGAAAACATTGTCAGTCAGTCAGTCATTGTCCCAACCCATGGCCCTTAAGCTGCAATAGCTCCATCCTGGGTATGACGTTAATCAGCACCCAGCCCTGCAAGCAGAACCTCCAACTTACAGGGAAAACCTCGGGGTTGGCAGCAGGATTGGCACTCCAGCAACTGTAAAAAAAAACTCACACTGTCCCAGTGTGGTGCTGAGGTGTCACCTGCTGTACTCGGGTCCCAATCAAGGTGGTTCGTCATCTGGTGGGTGCAGCATTGCTCTTTTTTTTTGGTTAACTTCAGAAATTTAAGATTTAATGAAAATTGATGTGATGGATGGGTGCCTCATCTAGAACTGGGTTTTGTCTTATATTTGATGCTGCTGGGGTCTGTGGCAATGCAAGGTTTCTTAAAGTGTGGAGTAGCTCAGGTCCATGAGTGGAGGTGTTTGGAAGGGAAGCTGTGTGGCTGTGGAGAACTTAATGAGGGAATTGGCTGATTCTAAATTTTATGCGTGAGTGCAATTATCAAAGCCACCCCTCATTGAGGCTCCATGGATTGTTTGGTGCAGATACACTAATTCTCCTAGTTCTTTAAGAGGTGTAATATACAAGTGTTCACTGCATGAGTAGAAAGTGTGCTTACACATCACCTTTAAAAGCTTAGATCACTGTGATGTGCTCAAGCTTGCATGATTCATGGAATCTACAAACGTAAAGTTAGTCAGTCATTTTCATACCCATTTAATCCAATTAAGAGTCATGGGGCGGTGACACCCATCCCAACAACACTGGACAGAAGTCAGGAAATAGCACACAGGGCCCACTGACACATATGCTGTAGCCAATTTAGACTTGCAACTTAACCCATCCAGAATATCTTCTGGGATGTCAGAAGAAAATCCCATGGTAAAACAGGACAAGTGTACAAACTATATAGGTAGAATATCTGAACCCAGGATGCTGGAATCATGTGGCAACAACCTCCTGTGCTGCCATGAAATGTTTTACAAAAATTGAATAAAATGCACTGTTCTTTATTTTGGAATCTGTGACAGTCCAGGTTGGTCAAACAGTCCTTGGCAAACTAGAACCATCTATAACATGTCTAAGGATGAGCCGGGAAAATGAGGACACACAGAGACAAGAGGTAGGTGAAGCTGCTTATTGCTTTTGTTCACATCGAAGTGTTTCTAACCAAAAGTGCAGTGTTGCTTCAATAAACAAAAACAAAAAAAATCCAATAAAATGGTGATATAGAGAGTTTAAGCTCCAATATTAAATGATACTTCAAAAAGAGGTTAAAAGACCCTAGGTAGAATCCTTTCCTTCCCTTAAAAACAATCCAGAGCCTCAGTGCCATCACTCTAAAATCAATGTCTCATCTGCTTACCCTTTCAGGTCTCTTCAGCAAGAGCAGACTTCCAACCACAGACACAGTCAATCTTTAAAATCTGGCTCATGTTCCTTGCTGCTTTCCGTCAGCCTCCCAGGGACATCGCAATCCCTTCTCCTTCTCATGCCTCTTTCCTCGGCATCTGCAGGAGATTACACTGAGCAATTATTCGCTCCTGCCCCATGCATGCTTAGCAGGAGCGACCCCTACCCCTCAAGTGTTGGCCTTATGCTCTTTTTTAGGATAATACCCGACTGCCTGCCTCCTCTGTTTCACTGAACCTGCTCCACCATGAGTTTACGCTCATTGCTCTCTCTTTTCTCTCTGCTCGGGCTCCACTTATACTGCACTTAGGTGCACTGGTGCAAATTACAGAAGCAGTTGAATCAACCGCTTGCATCTGCATGTGAATGCACACTCAGCCAATCATTCCAATTCACACCCTCTGCCATGCTACCACACACTCTTACACCCCACATAAGCCTGAGTGCTCCTTTATTTATGTATTTTATTAAATACCCAACGTCATGGACTCCTCTTACAACAGAACAAAATATTTCTTTAACATAATGCATTTTAAAAAATGTTTAAGCCTTGTTTAGGGTTAGTTACTGCCCCCACAAAAGAGTAAATCAATTTTAAAATATCTGTATTTTTTCTTAACCAATATATCAGTTTTTTCATTGAATGCATTTAATACAATTCATAGTCATCAGCTATTGGGAAAAACAGTGGCATCTTTAGGAGGTGACAATCCAGGCTGGATTGCTGTACACATGGCTGCCAATGACCCAATCTGCACATCTTTGGGATTTAAAAAGAAAATGATTACTCTGAGAAAAATATTGCAAGCACAAGAAAAAACATGCAAAATCCAGATCCACAGTATTAGGTAATGTTGTAACAGTTGTAAAGAAAAGCCCCATACAGCTTCCCCTTCAATATTTTGCCACAGCTAACAGACAACATATCTGTAAGGACAGCTGAGATACAAAGACCTTTCCACCACACCACAGTCACCGTCACAGGTGAGGTAAATGTGTTTATTTTCATTAAGTTGAAATTTTTTTTTTTACCACTTCTGTTAATCCAAAGGATGACAGCATGTCAGGTTTTTCTGTCAACAGTGATGTGCTTAACATTTCCAATCTGTGCTTTGGTATTTTTTAATGTTGAATATTTTTTACATTTACCTCCATTTTTGCTTTCTATATAGAGAAAAGCCAAGCAAAATGACACCTTTTATTGGCTAACTAAAAAGATTACAATATGCAAGCTTTCAATGATTCATGATTACATCTTGCCTGAAGAAGGGGCCTGAGTTGCCTCGAAAGCTGGCATATTGTAATATTTTTAGTTAGCCAATAAAAGGTGTCATTTTGCTTGGCTTTTCTCTACATTCATAATGGCTAACACGGTACAACACCCTAGTGCTTTCTATATGTAATTTTGCTTGGTATCAGCCCTTTCTTTTGAAAGCTTTCTTTTCTCATTACGTCCCAAACATTTCTTAGAATCTGCATTAGTGTAGATGATTTCTGTTCATGATTTTGCTAGATTTGATCTAAAAGTAAAGGACTGTTTTGTTTGTCTTGCACTTCACTGATTTTGTAATAATTGTGTCTAGCAAAAAAATTCTCTTGCATTTCTTGCTTGTAGTAAAATTTGTTTTTTTCTATTTGCCTTTTTGTTTGTGATTCATCTTCCTTGAATTTTCTTTTTCATTGCAGGATTAGGCTGACTATTCCTAACTGCTGTACTTATTCACATGGATTTTTAATTCAAAAAATAAAATCTATAGCAATCTGAAATCCCCCATTGTTTATTATCCCTTGGACAAATGGACACTATATATAAATGTAAAGAATTATTTTTGTTATTATTATTGTCTTTAATAAAATGGAATTATACTTTTCTGCTTTAAATGGCATGATGGTGTAGTTCTTGAATTTTTCTATAATGTGGATTTTATATTTTCGCTCTTTGCTCTGGTGCACCCAGGTTTGCTCCCACACTCTAAATTGCATTGGTGTGTATTAGGATGTCCTCCACAATTAACTAATATCCTGCGTTGTGCTGATTCTTGTCTTTTTGCAGTAGATGGCTCTGTTTTAGTGAGAACTTGAGTAGAAAAGGGGTGAGTAGGAAAACTATAGTTTAAAATATGTGAGTATAGCATGAATCTTATGGGGACCAATTTAAAGGAAACATAGGGGAAGAAAAACAATGTTACACTGTGACTTTTCTTTTTGTCTCTTTCACATCCTGGCAGCTCGATCCAGACTTGGACCACAACCACTGAACCTATCTGTGCCTCAGCCTCTTTAGATCACTAGCACTTATAGATTAATCAATAGACTGAGTGAAGATAGCATTGCAGTGTTGCCTGAAGCACAAAGTATTTTCTCGCAATATAAATAAAATGTATTATTATTGTTATTATTGTTTGTTTGTTTTTCTCATGCCATAGTCCAATAAATGGGGATACCACCATGGTACCCCAATAATTTCACTTGTCTGTTTTGTAACATCTTGGCAAAAACTTTCCAGCCTTTCTGTATCTTTGAATATATGGCACACTATTAAATAATTCTGTTGTTTTGAAACAATAAGAAATGAAGTCAGTGATCAAAGAGACGATTACTGTGCTTATTATAATGTCATAATATAAAAACACCATGCCATTTTCTAAGCCCACATAAGCAGGGTTGCGAGGGAGCTGGAGCCTAACCCAGCAAGCATAGGACACAAAGCAGGAACAATCCCCAGACACGGCACCAGCCCATTGCAGTGAGAACAAACATACACACACTCCATGGTCAATTTATCATCACCAATTCACCTAACCTGCATGTCTTTTGAGTGTGTTAGGAAGCCAGAGCACTCAAAGGAAAACCACAAATACACAAGGAGATTATGCATACTCTGTGCAGGGAGGACCCAAAAGGCAAACTGTTGGTCTCCTTACTGTGAGGCTCAGTGCTACCACTGCACCACCATGCCACCCAGAAGTATGTTTCTGCAAACCTGGGATAGGAGTTGTTAAATATTTCTCCTATACTTTACTGCCACAAAAACATTCATAGGTCATTTCATGAATACAAAGTAGGTATATTCAAGAGGATGACAGAGTAGTCTGCTGCCTTATCACTACTGAGACCTTACATTAACTGCAGTTACTGCATGGCACTTGCATGTTCTCTCTGTGTTTTTAAATGTCTATTTGCTCCCTCATTTTCAAGTCATAGCAGTCAAGCTGATTCACAATACTGAATATTCTCAGTTGGTGAGATAGAATGAAAGCCTGTCCAAACCTGGCTCTTGTTAAGCACCCTGTCTTACAGGAACAGATTGTTTTCCTATGACTCTGTAATAAAAACAAGTCTGTACTGAGAATAAATGGATGGGTGGAGATGGGATGAAATTGTCTGTACAAAACTAGCTAAATTTGTGGTCTGTCTACCCCACAGAAATAATCTTTCAACCATGCTTCTGAGTGTAAGATTATTTGAGAGTTAACCTACAAGCAGATTTATTTTTTCAGGACACTAAAATAAAATATTATAGATGATTATGATGAGTCACATAAACTGTGGAGAAATTAGTTTTTGGAATGTTCATATTATTGCCATAGAATGATTTCTAGGGTTTAGGAAACCATCTGGATCTTGTGACTTTTCGTATAATGAATCACAGATTAAACCCACTTGAGTGCACTGTCTTTGAACCTAAAAACTGCTGGTTTGTCTTGATGACAGGGCCCCTCTAACATAAGCTGCAGGCATGCCAAGCTATTCAGGCGTCTCCTTAACATGCTAACTTGAAATGTGCACTGCTACTATGGCAAGATTTTAGAGATTTATATATGTCGTTTACAAATGCATCTTATTCCACTTCAACCAAATTGTTGAATGTATTTAATTGTTCTCTTGTAAATAGTTTAAAGTCAAATGATTTACTTGCCACCACTGTCATCTTGTTTTCACATGCTACAATGTATGTGTTTTTTTTACCACACACAAACATGAGATGCATCACTTGAGTTGAATAAGACAAGAAGTATAAGCAAAGTTAAACCTTTACAAGTTCACCAGGTTTTGCCCAGGTTACATACAATACTAATTCTTTAATCATGAGCATATGCAGATATACTGTTCTTTAAAAACATAAAGGTTTTATTGATTTTCTGACCTACAAGTGTCTCCATGCATTAGAGTATAATATGTGTCTGAGGTTTTGCCACAGGTCTCCAAACTGCTGGGTTTCAGTACCAGCTCTGTCTGTGCAGTTGTTTCACATTCTGCCTGTGTAGGATTTTCTCCAGTTTCCTCCCATATCCCAAAAATGTCTTTTATGTTAATTGAGTGGTAACTCTAAATTGGCCCAGTGTGAGTGTTTGTGTACTTTGTCTTCAATCCTCTTTCCTATTAGTGTTGAGTTTTGACTTATGCCAATGCCCCCAGTATGTCCTATTTATAAACCATGCAGCAGTGAATTAAATTATGAGTATTTACAATGATTGGTTTTATCAAATATATTTCTGCAAGTGATTTTAAAATTATAAAGAAATCCATCCATCCATCCATTATCCACCGCTTATCCGAGGTCAGGTCGCGGGGGCAGCAACCTAAGCAGGGAAGCCGAGACCTCCCTCTTCCCGGCCACTTCCTCCAGCTCCTCTGGGAGGACCTCGAGGCGTTCCAAGGCTACCCGGGAGATATAATCCCTCCAGCGTGTCCTGGGTCTGCCCCATGGCCTTCTCCCAGTGGGGCATGCCCGGAAAACCCCTAATGGAGGCGTCCTGGGGGCATCCTAGCCAGATGCCCGAACCACCTCAACTGACTCCTCTCAATGCGGAGGAGCAACGACTCTACTCCGAGTCTCTCCCGGATAACTGAACTCTTCACCCTATCTCTAAGGGAAAGTCCAGCCACCCTGCGGAGAAAACTCATTTCGGCCGCTTGTATCCGCGATCTTGCTTTTTCGGTCACTACCCAAAGCTCGTGACCATAGGTGAGGGTAGGAACGTAGATCGACTGGTAAATTTACAGCCTCGCCTTTTGGCTCAGCTCTCTCTTCACCACGATGAACTGTTGCAGAGCCCACATTACTGCAGATGCGCACGGATCCGTCTGTCAACCTCCCGCTTCATTCTTCCCTCACTTGTGAACAAGACCTCAAGATACTTGAACTCCTCCACTTGAGGCAATAATGTGTTCCCAACCCGGCGAGAGCATTCCACCCTTTTCCGGCTGAGAACCATGGCCTCGGATTTAGAGGTGCTGACTCTCATCCCTGCTGCTTCACACTCGGCCTCAAACCGCTCCAGTAAGAGCTGGAGGTCACTGTCCGATGAAGCCAACAGAACCAAGTCATCCGCAAACAGCAGAGACAAGATTCTGAGGTCACCGAAGAAGACCCCTTCCGCTCCTTGGCTGCGACTAGAAATTCTGTCCATATAACTTATTATAAAGAAAGATTAATTTTAATTATGCATGAATTCACTAAAAAATTAACTTTTTATGTATGATTGCATGGAAGTTCATCAGACAACTTTGTGATACTGTATGCAGTTGAAATTGATTTTCACTTGCCCACAAAGGCCAAATCTTTGAAAACCATAAAATGCTTTGACACTAAAGTGTATGGAAGCTGTCATTTACTGAGCACAGTTTTGGCATCACAATGTTGCAGGAAGCTGGAACCAATTTCAGCAGCAAACTGTGCAAAGGTAGGAGCTAGTTTTAGATGGGACACTAGTATATCTCAAACAAAACTCACTTGCACAACAGCACTAAATCTCACCATGTCAGTTTATTGTCACCAGTCAACGTACACTACATGCATATTTTTGGTCTGTGTCAGGAGGCCTTTGAGACCTCAACTAGCAGTCAGGAATAAAGATTCTTGTACAAGTGAGCCATTCCCTCTACTAATCGGTGCAGTAAATATTATAAATATATTTGTTTTATTAAGTTATGTAATTAATTGACTTGCTCTTAAATGTGTACTTATTCAGCTTTATCCCTTGTTCCCGATTCTGTCAGTCACCTCTTTTTCAGATTGTGTGGTTATATCCATGGGCTCACGTGGGTGTGCTCTGGGTTTTGTGGTTTCCTTTGGCATTTCAGAGACATGTTGCTATGATGTGAATGTTGGTTAGGCTTTGTTTGTGTGCATTTGATAACGTATGATTCATCCACTGGATTTGTGTTATGACTGGATACATAAACATTTTGCAGTTAGCTCAGACTGATCATGGAGTATGATGACTCTACTCATTATGCAGTAATGGTAAAAAAGAATGGGTGGGTGCAACTTGTTCTGCTATTCTTTATATTTTTGCTCATTATCCTGCACTGTCCAGACCTGCAAGTTACTCATCCTCAGATTTGCACTACAGCTTTATATCTAAAAAAATAAACTCAGTTCATTTTACTCTGAAAGCATTTTCCCACTAATAGTCCATTTACTTTGCATTATATCAGAAGATGATTAGTTAATTTGTTGCAATCTCCAGTTAGTTCAGTTACTTTTCCAACCTTCAAGCGAACAAGAATATAAAAATAAACAAACTGTAAACTTGTCACTGACTTCACTCATGGTACAGAAGCTATTTTTTCCTGGGATAAAATCACCATGGAGCATCAACAACAGCAGTGTTTGTGCACCATCACATCTGCATTAATTATATGCTGTGTTTATCAAATACATGTCTATGAGCAAAATGCTGATAACTAGAAGAGTCTATTAAAATTATGCACTACTTTGCATACTACAAAAAGTTAACGTTTCACATAGGCAACTCTACAGATGATGGGTGCTTCAATTTTAGACAGTAAACGTATCAGCTGCATTTTATTTCACTGTATGAGGCTGAGTATTTACTCTCGAGTAGCTTACAAATGTATGTAATCTCTATTTAGTTATTCTCAAATCAAATTTCTGCTGTTATTAGGCATTATATACACTTATACACACTTATACACAGGTTCTCTTGGGAAGGTAATAGCTGGACATGGATTCTCTTACCACTGCTATGCGGATGACACTCAACTCATTCTCTCCTTTCCACCCGATGACCAGCAGGTCTCAACCCGCATCTCAAACTGCCTTGCTGATATCTCCTCTTGGATGACTTCCCACCACCTCAAGTTGAATCCCAGCAAGACTGAACTCTTGTATATCAGAGGCAACTCATCTCCGAATCTTGACCTTGCAATCTCTATTGACAACTCGGTTATCGTCCCCTCAAAAATGGCAAGAAGTCTTGGTGTCACTCTAGATGAAGAATTGTCTTTCTCTCCACACATCAGCAACCTCTCCAGGTCCTGCAGATATCTCCTTTACAACATTAGGAGAATCCGCCCCTTTCTCACTACAGAGGCTACTCAGCTTCTCGTCCAGACCTTGGTCATCTCTAAGCTGGACTACTGCAACTCTCTGCTCCTCAGTGGTGGAACGAACTTCCTCTTGCTGTACGAACAGCGGAGACCCTCACTGTCTTCAAACGTCGCCTGAAGACACACTTCTTTCAACAGCACTTGGACTAAAGTCCCCATACTTTTTTTTCTACCCTTTTTTTCAAAAAAAAAAAAAAAAATTTGTACTAACTTACTATTTTCTTCTAGCAGGGTTTTGTATACAACTTGGTCAGCGGTAACTTGTTTAATGACAGTAGATTTAATCCTAGCCTTAAAGACTGAAGAACAGTCGTAGACTACTAAGCACTGTTGTAAGTCGCTCTGGATAAGAGCGTCTGCTAAATGATGTAAATGTAAATGTAAATGTTATATACAGTATTTCACAAAAGTGTGTACACCCCTCACGTTTTTGTAAATATTTTATTATATCTTTTTATGGGACAACACTGAAGATATGATACTTTGACACAATGTAAAGTAGTCAGTGTACAGCTTGTATAACAGTGTAAATTTGCTGTCCCCTCAATATAACTCAACACACAGCCATTAATGTCTAACCTGCCTGCAACAAAAGTGAGTACACCCCTAAGTGAAAAATGTCCAAATTGTGCCCAATTAGCCATTTTCCCTCCCCTGGTGTCATGTGACTCGTTAGTATTACAAGGTCTCAGGTGTGAATGGGGAGCAGGTGTGTTAAATTTGGTGTTATTGCTCTCACCCTGGTCACTGGAAGTTCAATATGGCACCTCATGACAAAGAACTCTCTGAGGATCTGAAAAAAAAGAATTGTTGCTCTACATAAAGATGGCCTAGGCTATAAGAAGATTGCCAACACCCTGAAACTGAGCTGCAGCACAATGGCCAAGACCATACAGCGGTTTAACAGGACAGGTTCCACTCAGAACAGGCCTTGCCATGGTCGACCAAAGAAGTTGAGTGCACGTGCTCAGCGTCATATCCAGAGGTTGTCTTTTGAAAATAGACGTATGAGTGCTGCCAGCATTGCTGCAGAGGTTGAAGGGGTGAGGGGTCAGGCTGTCAGTGCTCAGACCATATGCCACACACTGCATCAAATTGGTCTGCATGGCTGTCATCCCAGAAGAAAGCCTCTTCTAAAGATGATGCATAAGAAAGCCCGCAAACAGTTTGCTAAAGACAACTGGAACCTGTGGTGTTATGGGTCCACAGCTCTCCCACCAAAGGCCGTTTTTATTTAAATAAATAATCGCCGCGCTCGCGGCTTAGCGAGGGGGCGTGGTGGCTATAGCAAGCCGCAGGGTGATCTGCGGTGTGGGCATTTTTCGCCTAAGTGCACAGGTGAGAGACTGCCCACATCCGTGATCGTTCCTGTGGCTAATGGGCTGCAGCTGCTATGTCCTCTCTGCATATAAAGAGAAGCTCAAGTCGGTTAGGGAGGAGTAAAAAGAAAAGAAGTAGAAGGAAAGAGAGAACAGGAGGTTGTAGGAGAAGACAAGAAGCAGGTGGAGAAAGCCGGTGTGAGGAAGGAGAGCGAGCGAGCGAGAGCAGGCTCGCATATGAGAAAGCAGGCAGCTGGGAAGAGAGCCTACGAGAGGAGTGTTTGGCCGACACTCAGTGGGGCTGAAAGAAGCGGTCGCTCCAGCTGAGCGACTAAGTAGCTGGAGTGACCAGTAGATATGAGGGGCCAAACAGGCCAAAAATCATATATTTTTGTACGTAAAGTATTGGTTTACGCATGAACATTATTGGTTTATGGATGATTACTATCGGTTTGCGTGCATACTTAATTGGTTTGCGTGCGAACAATACTGGTTTCATTCATATGAACCATATTGGTTCGTGTCCGTATATTATCGGTTTGTGCGTGAACTATATCCGTTTGTATATGCATAGCACTGGTTTGCATATGAACTATATTGAATTGAACTTTATTACTGGTTCACGTGCGTTTGCTATCGGTTTGTAAGGGAATTGCATTGGTTTGCGTGCGTATGCAATCGGTTTGCGTATCAACTATATTGGTTTGTGTTCGTATACTACTGGTTTGCTTACGTATAGCACTGGTTTTTCATATGCAATATACTGGTTTCACGTGGGTAATATATCGGTTTCGCATATGAACGCTATTGGTTTTGTGTATGCACTACATTGAGTCCTTGTCAGTCTTCTACCGGTTTTATGTGTGCGTACTATGCCGGCTTTGTGAAAGTAACATGCTGGATTTATGTGTGTACTATATCGGTTTTGCGTATGAAACATACTGGTTTGCGAACGCACACTATCGGAATGTTGTGTATGAACTATATTGGTTCTGCGTGCGAACTATATTGGTTGTTCACGTGATCTTCAGTGGAAATGGGCGGGGCAAGAAACAGGAACTCAGGGGCCGGTAGTGTCATGGAGCGTGTAGAGAAGCTGACTGGAGACGGATCTGGGCTTACTTTAAACAGCGGCGTATTTTTTTCCACACGATAGGTTTGGGAAAGGACTTGGTGGTAATTATTACTATTTAATAGAATCAGCCATTGAGTGTGTAATGAACACAAAGCTGAAGTTAAGTACGTATTTGGTCCTCTTTTTATTCTCTTCCAGCTACATGTTCGCTTGCAACCCGCGACTGTACTTTTTCACACAGCTTTTGCAAACTAGTTACTTATTCTAAAGGCAAAATATTCTACATTTACGACTGACGCCTTTATCCAGTATAACATTTAGTTACTACTGGTTACATTTATGATGCCCAGCGATCCCGCACCGTGCCGCCTAGACAGGTGAAGTGACATGCTCATGGTCACACAGTGTCACTATCAGGACTTGAACCGACAAATGTAGGGTTTAGAGGACAAAGCCCTAACCACAATGCAACACTGCTTGCACATCTGCAACGTGCATATTATTTGACATGATATGATCGTGTCCATTCTTTGAAAAGCTAGATGTTCCATATTTAGGACCAGTATATGTGAGTTACATCATATTGGGCCACCTTACCTTTCACAGTTTTGTGACAAGGCATATGCTTTTTTTAAGCTGCAGCCGATTTTTGCCCTGCCAGATACGAGTACCTGCGTATTTCCACTCCAATATCTGATAAATAGGATTTACTGTGCTATCATGGGCACTGTAAAGTGTTAAATCACGTTCAGCCACTTTAATTTTCACAGTTTTGTGACAAGACAGATTCCTTTGTTAAATTAAAGTTGTGTTTAACATTTTTGACCTGTGCAGAACCAAAATGTGGAATATTTATTTTTTCAAATAATTGATCAGTTTGTAATGATTCTGATTAATGTACATGCTGTAGAATATTTTGCCATGCTGTTAGAATAAGAAGCTGGTGTGCAAAAGCTGTATGAATAAGTAGCTGACTGCAAGCATATACTGGATGTAGCTAGGATTGAATAAAAAGCCAGCAGAATGTGCACCTCACGTCAGCCCCGTGAATATTTCAGAAATACGGGAAAATACTGTTAAAAATAATAACCACCAAGCCCTTTCAGAAACAAACAGTGACATGCAAAAGTATTCATTCACTTTAAAAGTCATCCTAATTTTCTGTATGACAAAAGATTTTTCCACGTTTATTTATTCATTCTTTTTAATGTGAACTCTTGTGCTGTAACAATACATTTCTAAATAAACCATTTTCTGTAGATGTTTAACTGAAGAAGAAAAACTCCAAAGTTGATGTTTGCATTAAGTATTCAAGCCCAACACATTCATACTTTGTCAAGAACCCTTTTGCTGCCGTAACAGCTTTCGTTCTTTTGTAAGTAGGCCCCAGTTCTGCACATTGCTCAGGAGTGATTCTGCCCCTTTCTTCTTGGCAGGATTTCTAGAGACCCTCTACATTGGTGAGATGGCACCTCTGAACAGCAGTTTTCAAACAGTGCCACAGATTCTCAACAGGGTTAAGCTTAGGGCTTTGACTTGGCCACTTCAAAACATTCACCTTTCTGTTTTTGAGCTATTAAAGTGTCACATTGTCCTAATGCTTAAGGTCATTATCATGTTGAAAGATGAATCTTCTCCTGAGCTTTCATAGCAGACTGGAACAAGTTCTCTTGCAAAATTGTGCAGTATATGTGTCCATCCATTGTCCCTTCAACTCTGACAAGATTCTCAGACCCAGCACATGAAAAACATCCCCATAGCATCCCCATGAGACTGCCACCACCATATTCCACTGTAGGAATGTTGTTTCTTGAGGCCTGGGCAATGTTAGTGTTATACTTCACATACCTCTTGCTTCTGTCCAAAAACTTCTATTTTGGTCTCATATGACCATAAAACCTTCTCCCACATTTTAACTGGGTCTTTTTAATGCTTTGTGGCAAACGCCATACATTGTTTTATGTGGACCTTCTTAAGGAATGGCTTCTTTCATGCTACCCTCCCATAGAAGCCTGTTTTATGGAGAACTCTTGAAATTGTGGACCCCTGCACCTTTACTCCAGCTAAAGATCGTCGCAGACATCTGAGAGTGACAGTTGGATTTCTAGTCACCTCTCTCACCAGTTGATGTCTCACTCTGATGTTGAGTTTTGAGGGACAGCCTGTTCTAGTCAGAGTCTGTGTACTTTGATGAACCTTCCACTTTCTGGTGATGAATGCAACAGTGCGCAATGGGACATTCAAACTCTTTTGATATTTTTATAGTCATTCCCAGTCTTGTGCATTTCAATAACTTTGTTTCTCACATCAGTAGAATGCTTCTTTGTTTTCATTTTTGCAGTGACTGTCCACCAAAGATTACGGCCCTTACAAAGGGGGCTGTTTATATCCAGAGAGACAGAAAGGACTCACAAGTAGCACCTCATCATGTTTAATTATGACTGTTAAACGACTGTCACCTTTGTAATTAATTTGTCATTGGTGTAATGATGGAGCTTCCAAAGCACAGAGGTTTAAATACCTATGCAAACATTAACTTTGGAGTTTTTCTTCTTCAGTTAAACGTCTACAGAAAATGGTTTATTTTGTCTTTGGAAATGTTTTGTCACAGCATAAGAAAAATACTGAATGAATAAATGTGTATACATCTTTTGTCTTGCAGAAAATTATGACTTTCAAGGGGATTGAATACTTTTGTATGCCACTTAATGTTTGTGAAAGGGCTTGGTGATGATTAACGTTTAACATTTGAAATGATCACGGGACTTAAGTTAGGTACACATTCAGGTGGCTTTTTATTCACTCCTAGCTACACATATGCTTGTAGTCAGCTACTTATTCACAAACCAGCTTCTTCTTCAATGTTAAGTGCATGGTAAAATATTATACAGCGTGTACATTAATCTGCAAACTGATACATTATTTGAAAGAATAAATATCCCAGATTTAGCTCTTGAACGGGTTAAAAATGTTACACTCAACTTTAACAAAGGAATCTGTCCTGGACAAGATTATATTATGTCAAATAATATACACATTGCAGATGTGCAAGCATTGGGGCATTGTGGTAAGGGCTTTGCCCTCTAAATCCTACATTTCTCGGTTAAAGTCCTGATAGTGACACTGTGTGACCATGAGCATGTCACTTCACCTGAATAGGCGGCACGGTGCGGGATCGCTGGGCATCATAAATGTAACCAGTAGTAACTAAATGTTATACTGGATAAAGGCGTCAGTAGTAAATGTAGAATATTTTGCCTGTAGAATAAGTAACTAGCTTGCAAAAGCTGTGTGAAAAAGTACAGTCGCGGGTTGCAAGCGAGCATGTAGCTGGAAGCGAATAAAAAGACGACCAAATACGTACTTAACTTCAGCTTTGTGTTCATTACACACTCAATGGCAGATTCTATTAAATAGTAATAATTACCACCAAGTCCTTTCCCAAACCTATTGTGTGGAAAAAAATACTGCACTGTTTAAAGTAAACCCAGATCTGTCTCCTGTCAGCTTCTCTACACGCTCCATGACACTACCGGCCCCTGAGTTCCTGTTTCTTGCCCCGCCCATTTTCACTGAAGATCACGTGAACAACCAATATAGTTCGTACGCAGAACCGATATAGTTCATACACAGAGTTGCAATAGTGTTCGTTCACAAACCAGTATGTTTCGTACGAGAAACCGACATGGAACACACATACAACCAATAGAGTTCAAGCGCAAAACCGATATGTTACCCACATGAAACCAGTATAAGACGTGCATGAAACCAATATAGTGCATACACAAAATCATCGTTAGACCGGCACAGAACGCAAGCCAATATAGTTCATACGCAAACCGATAACATACAACCGAAAACCAATGCAGTTCACTCACAAACCAATAACAAACGTACTGGAACCACTAATATACACACGCGAATCAATATAGTTCATATGCAAACCAGTGCTATGCATATACAAACGGATATAGTTCACGCACAAACCGATAATATACGGACACGAACCAATATAGTTCATATGAATGAAACCAGTATTATACGCACGCAAACCAATTAAGTATGCACGCAAACCGATAGTAAATATTCATAAACCAATAGTGTTGATACGTAAACCAATAGATTACACACAGAAATATATGATTTATGGCCTGTTTGGCCCCTCATAAGTAGAAGTATCGACTTGGCCGTTGCTAGGAGCGGGAGTCGAGGAGACTTTGGGCAGGTGTAGCCCCAGCGTGAGCACCTTGGCCGCTGGGAAATATCCCAAGTCTTGGTCCAGTTGGGAGCCCGACAAAGCCAAGGAACGGAGGGCTACCGGACCTGTTTGAAGGGCAGCTGATCCTGCAGGTAGGCGACTCTCCTGTAGAGCAGAGCAGATGGGCGTAGCAGGGGAGCCGCCATGAAAACGGAAGACACCGGGTTTTTGATTTTAACATTACTTCCTGTACTATTTTACCTCGTGGTTTTTAGAAGAGTTTTCCTATTTATTGATTTTAACCTCCACATTTCATTTTATGGACTATTTATTTAATGAAGACTTTGAACACTGCACTGTTGCACTTTTTGGACTTTGTTTTGATTTATGTTAATAAAAGCACTTTGCACTTTTTAACCATCCTCTTGCTCAATTGTTTATTGCCTCATTGTCTAGCTCATCGGTGACATTACCGACGGTGTTGGGTTCAAGGGCTCCCTAACAGCCGATGGGAACATTGAGCTGAACCCGCATCATCACAGAACCTTGTCTGGTGGTCTGATGAGACCAAGATAAACTTGTTTGGTTGAGATGGTGTCAAGCATGTGTAGCATCATCCAGGTGAGGAGTACAAAGACAAGTGTATCATGCCTACAGTCAAGCATGGTGGTGTGAGTGTCATGGTTTGGGGCTGCATGAGTGCTGCCGGCACTGGGGAGCTACAGATCATTGAGGGAACCATGAATGCCAACATGTACTGTGACATACTGAAACAGAGCATGATCTCCTCCCTTCAGAAACTGGGCCGCAGGGCAGTATTCCAATATGATAACGACCCCAAACACACCTCCAAGATGACCACTGCCTTGCTAAAGAAATTGAGGGTAAAGGTGCTGGACTGGCCAAGCATCTCTCCAGACCTAAACCCTATTGAGCATCTGTGGGGCATCCTCAAACGGAAGGTGAAGGAGTGCAAGGTTTCTAACATCCACCAGCTCTGTGATGTCATCATGGAGAAGTGGAAGAGGATTCCAGTGGCAACCTGTGAAGCTCTAGTGAACTCCATGCCCAAGAGAGTTAAGGCAGTGCAGGAAAATAATGGTGGCCACACAAAATATTGACACTTTGGGCACAATTTGGACATTTTTCACTTAGGGGTGTACTCACTTTTGTTGCCAGTGATTTAGACATTAATGGCTGTGTTTTGAGTTATTTTGAGGGGACAGCAAATTTACACTGTTATACAAGCTGTACACAGACTACTTTACATTCTGTCAAAGTGTCATATCTTCAGGGTTGTCCCATGGAAAGATATAATAAAATATTTACAAAACTGTGAGGGGTGTATTCACTTTTGTGAAATACTGTATTTGCTAATGTTCATTTTGGGATATTTGATTAATATTTACCACATACTATTTTAGTCAATGTGCCTCCAGTTTCTGCATCATGCACGAGGAGCGACGTCATTGAGAGGATGACCCACCTGCATGCATCACTCTTGCAAAGTAAGATTAGGAACAGATCTGCGACAGGACAGGCAAGGCTGGCAATTTCCTGGTGCCATAAACTGAGAGGAGGGTCCCAAGGGTTTCTGTTTACATATACTGTACTAATTACAATGAGAAATCTTTGGAAACTCCCTTTGAAGCAGTGTATTGACACACTAAACACAATTGGAAACCCGATAAAGAAGGCTCCAGTCTCCATTGAGAGAATGCTGTGATGAATGTTACTTGTTAAGATGTGTTAAATGTAATCAGAACTTATTTCCATAAATCATAAAAAGAATGTATATGTCTGGAAGCAAATATTGGATTGTTTAGACAATTTGGTAATTTCTGATTTGGCTTCAGTCTCTCCAGGCCCCACTGTAGTCAGTAGACAGCCAAAATCAGCAGCACCGATTCAGCAACAGGTAATGATAAGACAGGGATATAAGAAGTCAAAATTGAATCCCTTGGAAGTCCTGACTCTTCCTGACACTGTTGCCTCTGGTGAGAGACGTTTTCCCTGTTTAAAGGTAATTAAATCTTACTTGAGATTTACCATGTGCTAGGTGAGAATTTCAACCCGAGCACTAACTTCAATAAAGGTCAATCTTCAAAGGTCTTTGGAACTGGAAAACATTGCAGTTTTGGAAGTTACAATAAGACCTTTATGAGCTGTCATTTGTTTTTGAAATTTCTACCTATGTGCAATTTAAAATATTTTTTTACATATTACAATGTGCAATTTGTATTATTTTCTATTGCCATTTGCACTTTACCTTTATTTGTATTGTATTTATTTATTTACTAGGGGGCTTTGCCCCCTGCTCGCTTCACTCACCAAACCCTTTCCCCCCCGCCAGCACTACACACCATTATGAAGAGTGAGGCTGAACGCACCCCAAGGAGATGCAGCCACTCCTCCAAAACCCCAAAACAGTGATACAATGGGAAACAAATACAGTTTTATTTTAACCTCCTCTTTGCTCAGTCAGCTTATGGCTTGTTGCTGCTGCTGTGCCACGTGATCTGCATTTCATGGGGCACTTTGAACATTTAATAGCCTGTACAGCACCTGTCCTTTTGTCTCACTGACTTGTCTCTCTTGTCCCCCAGACATCCTCAAATACTATGCAAACTCTTTTTGCTGTTCCGTTATTTCACCAGGTAATATTTTCCGTTTGTTTGTGCTAATGCGATCTTTACTCTCATTTTTTGAGACTTTTGAAATTTTTCTACTTCCATTATCTCTAACCTGCTCTGCATGTGTGTCACGGGACTTGCTTCCAAAGGTTGTAAGTATGCCGTGACTTGTTCGTTTCGAGGGACGTGAAAGTGTCTCTGTGTGTCTCTGTCTCTCTTCAAAAGATCTCTCAACCAAAGGTCATGTCTTATCGCAGGAAAAAAATCTTGTATCGTCGCAAGATTTTTTTTATAATAGAGATTTGTTTTTTTAATTTTTTTATTTAAATTTGATTTTAAAAATGTTCTTTAATCTATTATTATTGTTTTTCTGTTTTCTAAACAAAGGATGAACTGTATATACCGTAGTGTTTTATTTATATAATCTCTTTTTACCAAATTAAAATAAAAGATGTGTGTTTATTAAATTCTCCTAACTGTTCTTATTAATTTAGACTTTGCACTAAAACAATGGTATTAAATTTTACCATGTCAAGACTCGTGGGAGGGTGTTGGAGGGCTCCATGGAGTTTTTTGCCTTGGGCCCCCTAAAGTCACTAGAATCATCTATGATTAGGAGGTTTGATTATGGATCACATAGGATGCTGCTGTTGATTTCTCACCAGCTTTGTATGTGGTTTGATTAATTCACAAATAAGTTTATACTTTTTTTAATGTGGTTAACTGTTATCTGATCACGAGTGAGGGCAATAGAGAGGCCTTCTGCCTGAATCAGGTTCCAGACTTGAATTTGGTTACATTTGCATGTATATGTTGTGGCCACTAGAAGGTGTTCAGCACCCCAAACCCCCGACACAATTAAGCACACTGATTTCCAGGTTCAAATCCAGCACTTTTATTTATAATAATGTGTACCTTTTTCTGGCGTCCTTTCTTTAATATTGTAGCAACTCTCACAAACCACACTACAGTGTGATAATACTATCAGTCACTCCCTTTGCTCCTTCTGTTTTCCTCTACTTCTCAAAGGGGACTTTTGTCCAGCTCCTCCCCTGACTCCAACTCCCTGAGCCAAGTAGAGGGCTCTGTTTTAACTATGGACCCAGGAGTACTTCCAGTACTAAATCAATTGTCTCCAGGAAGCACTTCTGCGTCAGGCAAGACTACAGCAGCCCTTGTATCTTCACTATCCAACAGCTCTCTGGCGACGCACACAGAACCCAACAGTGCAGGACCATGGGACCACAACTCCTATGCTGCCCTGCACGTGTCCATAATAGGGCTTGCCAGACATGATGCTACCACCCAGTGTACAACACTCTATCCATAGCAGGCAGTTACCCACTGTGCTGCCCTTTCATACTCCCAAGTCCATCCCAGGGGTTGCTCAGTGGTTGTTAGGACACCAGCCCCACCATATCTGCTGTAACATCCTTCCACATCCAGGTCCCAGCATGGAAACGAGATATTGTAATTCCATCCCTGACCTTCTGTTATCAAGGCCTTCTGGCCAGGTAAGGGAGTGGGGTCCACACCAGCTTAGGGTTGTCCCCCCAAGGTGTGTTGTAATTTTTTTAATTCTAAGATTAGTTTATTAATGTCAGCAATTATGTACAGTGACTATCAAAGCTAGCACAAATGTTATACATAATGCACAGTATTTCCTTTAGTTAGACTCATCTTGTGTAAGATCACATTCAAGCCCCGTGAAAAATTCTCTAGGGTTCACTTGGTACTATGCCAATATCATAATTTCTAAAAGGTCTCAGTTTGGTTGTTTTGGTCCACACTTAAGTGCAATTGGTGTGTTCCCATCTTCCTAAATAAGGGAGAAATTACTTCAGTGTTTGAAACAACTGCATCAGATAAATACTTTAAGATGATGGTCCACTGCTTTCAGAGTTCAAGATTCTGGATTCAGTAAGAAAAGTTTCTTGTGGAATTAGCTAGTGCAAAAAGGGTTTTTAGGAACTCAGATATTGAACTTGTTATGTTTGATCTCCTTTTTTATGACCTGTCTTTGGTGTTTTTCTAGTAAAACAAATTAAAGAGAATGATGCAGCCTTTATTTCAAACATTTCAGTTCACACACTGAAGTGCATGTGACTGAGTCTTATAAAATATTTGTCATGACATCACATGCAACTAGCCACCACCACTTTAACACATAGCCATGCCTGGCACATGCATAACCATGTCCTTGTTAAAGCAACACAACAAATGATGTCAAAAATGAAACTGTAAATAAAAAAATAAATAAGTGACATGAAATAAACAGTTTCATTTAACTCCTGATGAGGATATATTTTTATTTCTACTTTAAACTTAACTGTCACTGCCAATGGTGGAGGTCTTGCAGCGACAGTCAAAGATCATCTAATCCAGTGCTCCGCAACCGGTGTGCCACGGCACACTGGTGTGCCTTGAGCCGATACAGGTGTGACGCGGTCAAATAAGACAATTTTCTAACTAAATAATATTTCAAAGGTCCTCCTTAGAAACACAATAACGAGAATACGTGCAATGAAATATTCGCGTAAACAGCCTTTTAAAGGTTTCATAATTTTATGTGTCATATCTCTGAAATAATAAATCCCATCGCCTGTCGCCTACGACGTAGGCCCTACGTTGTCGCCAGACAACTGCGTAGTATGCTTTGATAGGCAGAGCGCTCCGTGCCCTCACCTAGATTCAATTCAAGCCGACGTATTAGTCGTGCTACGTCGCATTCACTTGTCTTGCGACACTAGTTATCATTCATTACTATTAGTTGTGTTGCTGAATTGTGTATGGTTAACGTTCTTCGTGTGATTCATATTTAGTTTTATACCCCTTTAAATATGGATACATTTTTACGTGGAAAAGATTCGTCTTCACGTACAGATGATGAAGAACCCAGCACAAGTGTTGCAAAAAAAACCAAAGAAGATTGTGAAAAGGAAGTACAACGAAGACTACATTCGATATGGATTCTCGTGGTGTGGTGACGAAACGGCTCCAAAGCCACAATGCATCATTTGTGGCGATCAGCAATTAAACGAGGCAATAGCACCCAGTAAACTAAATCGCCATCTAAATTCAAACCATCCCAGTTACGCCAAAAAAGACAAATAACTCTTGCGTTAATTAAAAATGATAAGCGGTCATGCTTAAAAGATCTTGACCAAGAACTTCGGGTTGCGCTGTCAAATATTGAGCCGAATATAAAACTTTTGTGTTCATTGAAACAAGCGCAGGTATCACATTAATCAGTCATTATGTTATAATAATTATTAAGATTGTATAAAAGTAAATATAGTTTTTATGTATGTATACTTATAATAAAAAATGAAAATTTATTGTAAAATTAGTGTATTAAATTAATATCTATATATCAGTGGCGTAGCTGGAGTTCATGTTGTCCGGGGCGGTGAAAAATTTGACGCCCCAAAACTGAAAGAATTTTTTTTTTTGCGCCTCCTCAAGGAACAAAAAAAAAAGGAAACTACCGTAGTTTGGACGCCCCTAAATAGCTAGCGCTCGGAGCGGACCCCCCCCCCCAAGGCTACGCCACTGCTATATATTTTGGCTTTTGATGTGCCGCGGATTTCTAGGAAGAACTTTGGTGTGTCGTAGGTGAGAAAAGGTTGCGGAGCACTGATCTAATCAATGATAATAAGTAGTGGCACCTTGCATCTCCACAAAAAAATAACATGTTTAAGCTGATGAAAATATATATATAATAAATTACCAATCTGATCCATCACAAGGGAAAGGGATTTTGCATATCTGCATATCTGACTAGAAGCAAAACAAACTGACTAACTGAACAAAGCACAGTATTAGATCTTTAGAAGAATCTGTGAAATGGGTAACAGGTACCAAGTAAAGAAGGCAAAGGAAACCCCACAACTTCTGAAATCACAAATCATGAATGAATTTTTCAGTACCACAAACAGCATTATTGGACCATTTTATGTAGAAAAGAAAAGTAGATGAAAAAGAAGCTAGACATCCACATTTATGCCAATTAACTTTTTAAAGACTCTTTAAATTGAAAATCAATCAGAGTTGATTTTCCATAATTTTAATGACCAATCCTTAAAGTCATTAAAGCACACAACTGTAACAATCAGTAGGCACATAAGAAGAAAACAAAAACATTCATGTGCACAAAATATGCAACAGAATCACAGATGGATTTACTAGTTACAGGAAGACAAAGAAAGTAAAAAATGCGTGTTGTACAAATTTTAACAGCCTCTGTCATGTGAAAAAGAGTTTATTTCACTAACCTGATTCTTTGTAGCCAGCAGGACCACCAGCCTATAATTCTTAGTGGGTTCATGACCACCACAATTCAGAAACAACAAACAATAGAAAGAACAAAGAATATAAACCCTGAAGAGATATACATTTGTTTTTAATTCTAGCAAAACTAAGAGGATCAGAGCAGTTTTAAGACTTTACCTATGCACTAGTCCCTCTGTTAAAGGTAAAAACAGCAACTGTAATGTCAC